>NW_026020354.1:976739-1577249 GCF_900185275.1 Solanum verrucosum
ATGGGTTTGTCCGGTAATTTCATTGAAGTGAATAATGGGGTAATTTTGAGCATGAGTGAAATGCTGAAGAAAAGGAAGGAAAAATGATGTCCGTACCACATTTCATGAGAATAGCAGCCACTGAGCCTAAATTACCATACATTTACACTCAACCTCATTACAAGCCTTGAAAAGACCTTTTTGATTTTGAGTGAGCTGAAACTAATGTTGATTGGAAAATACGGGCAAACCTATGGGTGAAGTTATGCATGTGTTCATCTTTGTGAGTGTGAGAGTTATGTATGATTATGGAACTATAAATTGATGAACAATTGTGTGTGAATATGGAATCATCTTTGTTGTGAGGGTATTTGAGTACCCTTGTTGAGCTTGAACTTGCATTTGAAGCAAATATTGTGAACTTGACAATCTTTTATAATAGTGAGTCACAACTTGAATATTTGAGTGCATAATTGATCCTTGCATGAGTAAGTTGAGTCTTGTTGTGTGCATTCATGATTGAGTCTTTTATAACACTGGTTGAGAAATCCTTTTTGAACTGCTGAACTTGAGTTTTACTTGAGGACAAGAAAAAGTGTAAGTTGGGGATGTTGATGAGTCCGAGATTTGGACTCATTTAGGGCTTGGAGAGGGGAAGAAAGAAGAGAAAAGAGGAGAGAAATCAAGAAATCACCAAGAACGTTCAAGCCTTGCGAGTGGAATTCGTCGGGGGTGATCCCTACAAGGTATGTGAGATCACATAGTGTTGGGTTAGTTCACCCACACACCAATATTGTTTCAATTCAGCTAATTTAAATTGTTTAAATGCAAAGAAAGTGAGTTCTTGAAGAACATTGTTGAAAATTCGTTGAGTTCTTGATGGTTGTGTTGTTGAAGTCTCTTGTTGATTTGATTTGTGTTTCCGGGTGGATTTTCGAGTTAAATCTGTTGTATGTTGAGGGTAATATTGATCCTAAATTTTTGGGGAAAGAACCATGGAAGTTAGGAGGGTTTAGAGATGAAAAACTGAGAAGAAAAATCGTCAAAAAACCTGAGGAAAAGGGTGGGGCGTCGCGCCAGACAGTGCGCCCCAAAGGGGATCTAAAGTTCACCCCTTGGGGCGACGTGCCAGACAGCATGCCCCAGAAGCTTCTCTAACGTTTGAGGGCTGGCGCCCCGTGCCTCTCAGAGCACCAGGGATGCCAGTTCTCCCCATTCTTCCCCCACCTTTTCGTACTAGTTCCTAAGTGATGTACCTATGTTTCCTAGTTGATTCTAACACTCTAAGGTACATCTAAACATCATGAAATCATCCATAAACATGCGATCATGAACATTTAATCCATAATCCAATTCGAGGAAAGTTAAGATCAAAGTCATACAAGCTAAGAGTCAAAGTTTAGAAGTTAAGTAGCAAGTCAAAGCAAAGTTTCTTAAAGTTTTCAAGTGTCTTTATCAAACGTTTTACCTTCGTTTTAAGGCTCAAGTTTTAAGTTAAGCAAACATTAAACTTGAAGTTCTTTTCTTCAAAAGTATATGGGGACTAAGTATTCCCAAAGAGATTTAAAATGTTTTCACATTTAAATAAGAACGGAAACTGAGATTTCCAAAGAGCCTTCAGGCTAGTTTTCAGAAAAAGTAATTGCTTTCTAAATGAAGCAATAGGGGAAAATTTGATTTCCAAGATAGCCTTTGAGCTATGTTTTTGAGCACTAATTTCAAATCACAGAAGATGTATGTTTTTAAAACATAAGAGCCAGTATATTTTGGGAGTAGTATTGAACAACGAATTGGGGTCGAGCATGAGTTTAGATAATTCACATCACCATAGAACCATGTAGCCACCATGGGTAGAAAAGGGTCATACTTTTTGGATTAATCCTTTACGCAATAGACTAGGGGATCCATTAGGCAATTCAGGTTCTATACCTTTGGCCGGGTATAGGATGCGCTAGCAGTGTGAGGTAGATCGATGTATCATCACTATAGCTCTTATGTGATGGTTGTCGGTTAGAGAAACTCCCACAGAAGTTATTGTATTTTTATATACTTCAGTTTATTGTAATTTTACATACATTTCAGAGTTATGTTGTATCCTTGTGCATACACAGAGTTGACATCATGTTTTTAAACAACTTTTCTTTATAATGCACTTGTTTAAACTGCTTTATATTGAAATGAGTTCAGTTAAGTATTCATGAGTTGAGAAGAGCCAAGGTAAGTGTTTCTTTCAGATTCTCTTTCCAGCCTATATTGTTTTAGCATTCCAACTCGCATACTCGTACATTCAATGTGCTGATTCCAGTTGGCATGCATCTTATTATGATGCAGACACAGGTAACTAGGATCGGCATTCCAGCGCACCGTTGATCCAGTGAGCAGTTCAGAGTCAATCGGTGAGCCTCCTTGCATTCCGGAGGATCTATTTTCATTTCTTTCTAGTTAGTTCATTAGGATGTTGTGGGGTTTGTCATAACATCTATCTCAGTTGTTTTAGAGGATTCATAGACAGTCAGATGTTAGTCCTTTGAGTCTTTTCATTATCATTTCTTATTGTTAAGACTTGGGTTGCCACTTTTGGCAAAGTTGAATGTTTAATCTTTAAAAAATTCTCAGTTATTTTATTATCCAGTTCAGTTAAGTACATTGATCATTATAGATGTGAATATTGTCTTTCGCTGAGTTAAGTAAGCCAGGCCAAGGGTTTTCTTGGGGCCAGCAACGGCTTTCGAGTGCCAGTCCCGACCAAGGTGTAGGCTCGGGGAGTGGCATTAACAATTGGAGTAAACAACCTTACAAAAACCAATTTGTAAGTTGATACAAATGCACATGTGACCATACCATAGATGCATCTGTTAAATCATAATAGTAAGTGATACACGTGGCAGGTGAACGGGCCCATATTCACCTTTTCATATTTTCCAAATAATTTTAGGGAATACAATCCAACCAAAGCTGACACAATGATTATTTTATCACGAGAACAAGCAACACAAGAGAATTCTCAAAGATTTTTTTTATTTCTTCAACATATAGTCACGTGAATTCTCAAATTGTTTTGCATCACATTTGAACCGAAATGACCAACCGGTTATGTCAACTGATATTTATTCTAGTAAAGTTTCAGTTTACTTTTGCATGTGATTCCATTATCATGCCTATATTTATACACAACAAACAAGAGGAAAAAGTTGGTAATATCATACATAAATAGTTATAGCCCACTTCGGTTGTAGTAGTCTGAAGATATTAAATCTTCTCATAATTTATAGTCTCAATATAATTTTAAAAAAAATCAATTCCTCCAAAACATTAATTATTTTTTAGACTTATTACAACACAATATTATGAACAATTTCATTCCTCTGGATCGTAACAAGTTAGCCCTTTCAGAATTCTCAATTAATTTTTTATACTGCCACAAATTTCATAACACCATTCTTATAGCGACTATCTCCTTCAAGGAAAAAATTATTATTATTGTCATGATTAAAATTATTGCATGCAAGGATTATTTCTTGACAACCAGTGACAAATTTGTGTTGCCACACAACAACATTTATTTTGATCATGACCACAACCTTTATAGAAAAAAAATATTTATTTCTTTCGTCCTTCAATAGTTCATAATAACACATACCACAATATTTGTGATGTACTCAAAATTTATGACCAAATAATCATTTATCTCAAAAAATTTCCTTTCAATCTCTCAAACCTCTCGTATAGGTGAGATGTGAAATTAATCCAACCATACATGAACATGTCTTTATCCATACTAACACAAGTCATATTCTCTTCGAGAAATGACCATAACCATTTGTACATGCTCCATAAGTTATTATTAGCAATACTTTGACATTATCAAATTTATTTGAGCCACCTCTACATCAATTTAAAAGTACTAAATGCACTACCACTTTGTATTTCTTGATTTGGTTGGAGGACTTACAAAACTTTCAAATCGGTTTGCACCAACCCAATGTGCCCAATAACCTTTCATACCACTTTGATGGCAAAAAATTACTTTCACATTTGAAGGACCTTATTAAAAACCCATAATGTTCTTCCTTTTAATTACCACAATTGAACATAAACATTTTACCACACTCACTATCATACATTTAACCACTTGTCATTTTCAAACACATTATGTCATGCTACCACATTCACATAAGCGAATGGAGCAAATCAATTGGACAAATTTCATGACTTTTATCAAGAGCATATGATTAATCTGAGATTTGGACTTATTTAGGGCTTTGTTTATATAGAATTAGTATTATCAAATGCTTAATTTGTGCTAATAACTGATGTAAAACCCGTGATTTTTAGGTTTATGGATTGAGGAACAAAGCAAGGACAATAAAAAGCAAAAAGGAACAAAACAGGCTGAAAGGATGAAGAAAGGCTGCCTGGGGATCGCCAAGTCCTCTTGGCGAATCGCCGAATGGCTATTTGACCGCCAAAAGTTCCAGTTTGCCAACCCTTGAAGGAAAGAACCAAATTGGCGATCGAAAGGAGCAGTAGGTGGATCGCTGAGTAGTTCTGTGATGCAATGTTAGATCCCCCCCAAAGAGACAGACCTTGAGGATGTTGAATGCCAAGGCAAAAGGGTGATGGAAGTGACCAAAGGGCGGCTCGCCGAGTGGTTCGGTGAGCTACTTACTTTGTCGAGTGACGCTTCGCAACACATTTTTGGAAACTATTAATACATTTTTGAACATTTAGTTTAGCAATCTTAGCTCATATATTTTTAATCTATTATTAAGTTTTTAGCTAAAGAGAGTTTTATCTAGTTTTTCCTAAGATTTGAAGAATTGAATTTTTTCACTTTTGAAAAATTGGAAGTGGGTCTTTGAGATTCTTTGAATTAGAAAATTGTAAGGAGGAATCTAGTCTTACCCAATTGATGGATAATAAATTTGGTAATGGTTTTTACATTTTTATGATGTTTAGCTAAAACCCTAATTCTTGGGGTGTGATTATGTGATTTTGGGCTGATTTAGTTTTCGGGTATTGCTAATTGTTAGTTTGAATGTTATTTAGAAGTGAATTCAATCATTAATTGTGGTTTAATTTAAGAATTTTAGTTGCAAATGCAGTTCTATCTTTGTGTTATTGGCTTGCTCTCGATAGAGAGGTTTTAGAACTAAGGTTTTTGATTGATGATTTGTGGGTATTGGGTTGACCTGGGTTCAGCTAGAGAGAGTGAATCCTAAACCCAATTCCACATATTCAGCTCAAGAGAATGAATGGACTAAAGTGTGGGTTGGTCTTATTTTGCATGCTTGTTGATGTTCGAGAGAAATAAACTTAATTCGAGGTAAATTGTTTGAGAGAAAGTTTACCTCCACTATAGCCTAGCTTACTCATTAATATCTAGCTAATTACTAATAGTTTCAATTACCCATTTGTATATATTAGCCTATAATCGATCACATCCCAAAAACCTGTCTCCTTATTATTATTGCAGATTGTTTGCCGTTATTTGTAGTTGATAATCAAAACCAAAACCCCCACATTTGACATTCGTGTCACCCCTTAATTTGAATCATGTCTGTATTAGACAACTTTTATTCCTATGATTGATTTGAACATGTTCACACTTCCAAATTAAATTTGAAACAGTAGCACTCCCAAACAACGAAGGTAAAAGTGTCACCGCATTCTTGAAAAAGAATATCTTCTCTAGATTTGGTACACCAAGGGCTTTTATTAGCGATGGAGGCTCTCACTTTTGTAACAAGTTGTTCAAAACACTACTTGAGAAATATGGTGTCCGTCACAATGTAGCCACTACTTATCATCCACAGACTAGCGGTCAAGTTGAGGTGTCCAACAGAGAAATAAAGCAGATATTGGCGAAGACTGTGAACGCCAATCGAACTGATTGGTCAAGGAAGCTTGATGATGCTCTATGGGCATATCGCACTGCATACAAGACCCCCATAGGTATGTCGCCTTACCAACTTGTATATGGGAAGTCTTGTCATTTACTAGTAGAGTTAGAGCACAAAGCTATGTGGGCAATGAAAAAGTTAGATTTGGATTGGGGCACTGCATCTAATCAAAGGATGAACGACTTGAACGTGCTTGATGAGTTTCGCCTAAAAGCTTATGAAAGTTCAGCCTTATACAAAGAGAAGATGAAGAGGTATCATGATCAAAGAATTGAAAAGCGAGAATTTGTGGTTGGCAATCGTGTGCTGCTATTCAACTCTAGGTTGCGCTTGTTTCTAGGCAAACTCAAGTCCAAGTGGACTGGGCCATTTTTGCTCACAAAAGTGCTCTCGCATGGAGCGGTTGAGCTTGAAAATAAGGATGGAACAAGGTTTGTGGTGAACGGGCAAAGGATAAAGATCTATCTAGGAAATGCTGAAACTGTGCAAGAAGTGATTGAGGCCTGCAATCTTGATGAAGTCTGAATAATCAAGATACATGCGTCGTGCCGCGTTTAAATCAAGCGCTGCTTGGGAGGCAACCCAAGATGTAAAATCTAGCCAACAATAGGGTTCTGTTTTACATTATGTAGTTTAGCTTTCTTTGATTACTTGCGTTTTTGTATCAATGTAGGTAGGGGTTTCAGTATTTTAGTTCTTAGTGTTGGCTAGAAGTAATATAGGGTCCGTGTCTAAAAAGTGTCCAGAAAATGTAAAAAAATAGCCTATTGGTTGCTTCATGTGCAGGTACACCACGCAAGAAATCTGCAGAAAATGGTCTGGTGCAGAGGTCTACGGACCCCATCGACGGTCCGTCGATTGATCCACGGACCGTCAATGGTATCCGTAGATCCCAGGTAAGTCCCTAACATTGTCCTAGTATAATTGTGATCTACGGTCCTGATCTACGGACCGTAGATCGACTCACGGACCGTAGACGGGGTCTCGTGAGTCCACACCTTACAGTTGACTGACCCGACCCGGACCCCCATTACTTAAAACCCCCATTGTTTCAAATCATTTCCCTTCCCTCCATTGCTCCCACAACCGTTTCACCCACTCTTTAAACTCCCCAAATCACTCCATAACCACCACATAATATCCTCCCTTCCATATATTCCCAAAACCCTTTCCATACCATAATCAACCCACTCCATAATCTGATAAAAAGGGTCCGGTGTTTGGTCAGTGACGAAAAGGTGACTCCTTGGTCTTGCTAAATCATAGTACCATCACGCAATCACCCCACTCCTTGTTGCTTGTAAGGTAATAGACTTTCTCTTCACTTTGAATTTCAATTCATAGATTGAATATAGAGGGTCGGGAGTGGGTCTTGACCTTGGGTAATTGTTAGATGAAATTGCATGATAAACTTGAATAGTACAATGCCCTTGGAATGATAGATAGTGATTGTATAGCATTAATTGTGATGTGAGTTTATGTGATCGTAAATACTATATGCTAGTTTCGACTTAGGGTTCCACATCTAGTCTAAATTGTTGGGTATAATAATCGGTCGGAATCTTAAGAATGACGAACTAGCATATTTCAATTGTGTATATGCATGATTAGGTTGTGTTAATGTTGAAACCAAAAGCCAAAAATGTATGATACCTGGCACTGATTGCTTCCACGATACCCCGTCTACGGACCGTAGATGGGGTTCGTCATTTGATGCACCTGCAAATTTTCACCAAGTGTAAAACCACGGATGTGGACTACGGTCCGTAGATCCATCTACGGACCGTTCTGCACTTCCGTGGTTTTCATCTGCGACCTATATTTCAGGCACCCTGATCCACGGAAGAGATCCACGGACCGTAGATCAGTCTACGGACCGTAGGTCTCCTCCGTGGATGACTTCTGTAGCATCTGTCATATTTTTTTTGTGGACTTAGTTTGGGTCGTTACCAACTCTAAATAAGTTCTTTTGCTGCATATGGTTAGTTTTGGCACTAATGACGTTCCTGCAGGTACGATGGCACCCAAGAAGATGGTCACCTACTCGAAACGGGGCAAGTCCAAATCGGTTGCCCCTAGCTTCCGGTTGATTGATGAGGACACCGAGAACGACTCTGACCCCGCATATGTGCCTCTCAACCCTAGGGCCTCTCGCGCAGCACCCAGGAGCACCCCCCGGAAGGTGATCCCCGACGTAGTCACTGTCTCCCAGTCTGATGAGGAGCACACACTGATCGGGTCACCAACTGGGGCTGCTTCCAGTTCGGAGGGACCTATGTCCGGATCCGAGTCTACCCATGCCTCAGGCTCCCAATCATCACAATCAGAGTCTGTCCATGCTACAGGGTCCAACGCCAAATCGTCCACAGGGTCTGGAGAGAATGACCAAGCAGCCTCGTCTGATGAGGCAACTAGTTCAGAGGCCATTCCTGCACCAAGGAATGATGAACCCGCTCCGGTAGCAGGGGAGCTGAATAGGTGGTGTGTCGAGGGTCAATGGCAAATCTATCGGGATGCAAAGATGGTGAATGACAAACAAAAAATGGCCCGATTAATTCAAGAGGAGCGCAGAGTCCTCACGGGGAGCTTGCATACTGTGCCAGATATTCACCGGCTGTTCAAACTTCACAAGTGTGACTGGATGGCTCGAGACCCAGGGACGTATAGCGAGGAGATTGTCCGGGAGTTCTATGCTTCCTATGCTGCCACTCTCCGCGGGTCCATTTCCAAGCGGTCAAAGCCACTAGCTCAGGCCCCGCTCACTTCCACCTTGGTTCGAGGGTGTCCGGTGGACATATCACCCGCCACCATTAGCCGTTTTCTCTATGGTCCTACCACGGGCCACTCTTGGTCTCCTAACACGTCAGAATTTGATTACCGCTGGGACATCGTGCGGAGTGGCACTTTCCAGAGGAATGCTGAGCAGCGAGAGGCTGTGATACTATGGCTGGCCAGGTACATTGCTGCAGATGGCGAGCGAGCAGAATGGGTCGCTGCTCCACGGTTGGGCATCCGGAAGGCCACATTGAACTTCGTAGCAAAATTCTTCTGGCTGTTGGTACGCAACAGAGTGTCGCCCACAAAAGCTGACAATCAGGTCACTTGGGACAGAGCGGTGATGGTTGCTGCATTGGTGGCGGGAGTAGAGATCGACTTTGCCCGAATGCTGCTGGCAGAGATCCACGAGAGAGCTTTCAGGACCTCCACTACTTACCCTTTCCCCTGTCTGATATTTCACTTGTGCAGGGACTCTGGAGTGCCGATCTGGCATTGTGACAGGCTAGTCCACCCTACAGGGGCATTGGACATCGGCCTTATTCGGGATGACGCGAATGTGGCAGCACCTCGCAGAGAGCCCCAGATTGAGGTACCCCCCTTGAGCTCCGATCTTGCAGACACTGTGGGGCAGGCACAGGGCGGTGACCCCATTATCCCAGACCACACCGACACTGTCCCAGGCTCCTCTTCTCAGGCAGCTAGTGTTGCTCCTAGTTCTTCCCGGTCCACACCACCGTTAGGAGCGACGGTTGTCCCGATGGCCAGAGTACAAAAGTTAGAGGCGCAGATGGCCACACTGCTGCATCACATCCAGCCTTGGATGCAAAAGTCAATTGCCGAGTCCGAGGCTAGATTGGAGCGCAGGATGGAGGGGATGATGGACCGTAAGGTCCTGGCGGTTAATAAGCGGCTTGACGCCTTTGAGTTGCGAGTCCTCGAGCGATCAGTTCCGGCCACAGACTTATCTGCTTTGCAGGCTGACATAGCCAGCCTCCGGACTGATGTGGATGTCATTCTTGCTGCACCTTCAGTTGAGACTCAGGCTGCCCCTACTGCGCTGGCTGATGATACAGTGCTAGATGCTCTATTCAGTGGCATCGCCGAGGAGGGGCCTGCACCGACACATGCCAAGGGCAAGCGGCACCGCTCTCATCGCACGGAGGAAGAGAAAGCTCAGAAAAGACAGCGTCGGCAGGAGAAGGAGGCTAGGAGGGCCTCGATTGCAGATGAAGAGTTGCGCCAGCAGAGGGTGCGTGAGAGAGCTGCAGGGGCATCGAGCTCTGCCCCGGTTGCAGAGGATCAGCCTATTTTGAGAGGCGTCGCGAGCACCACTGATGGTGCGGAGCGTTTGATAGAGCGCACTACTGAGGGTGCTAGGAGTGCTGAGGTGGGCACTACTGAGGGTGCCCCCACTGATGTTCCAGAGGGCTCCGGGAAACCGGATCCCCCTGCTTGTTGATGATTCGCCGGCGCTTTGCGCCACAGGTTTGCTTCACTCAAATCCATTCACTTTTACTGTCTATGTATGCATTGTGGACAATTGCATCTATTTTTGTTGGGGGTGGGGTAAATGGATCGTGAGTGATAGGGTGAAGCCTGAGTAACCCAACTCATGTATCCTCTCTTGGGGTTTTCTTGCCTGTGTTCTTTTACCCCAAGAGACTGTTTAATTTTTGTTGAACCGGCATGTCTTAGGATTGTGTGTGTAGAAGCATGATACAGAACGAAGCATGATGGCTTAGGAAAAATGATACCCGTCAGATTCTGGGTTGTATGCTAGAAGTAGGCTACGAGTTGTTGATTGTGTTGGCTCTGAGTATGACATAGTAACAATCGACTTGATTGCATGATTAAACCTGAAACTTGAACTGGGTAGTCTGATAATCTGATAATGAAACTTGTGCCAAGAGTGGGTGAGAATCATTGACTGTTCAAACAGTTTTGTGCAAAACTAGAACTTGCCCGGTTAGTCCTGCTAAGACAATTCAATCTAGAGGATAGGAAGTGATCATAGGCCGTTGTTCTGAAAAAAACCCATAAATTGCCTAGAAGGATTCAACCAAATGAAATAACTGTTCCCTTTGATCCAACTTTGAGCCTAAAAATAAACCATTTCTTTCTAAAAACCCCGAACTCACCTTCCCATAATCTACTATGTTGGCCCCGGTCCCTCCTTGGACATGTGCACTTTGACTTAGGCTAAAAGCCTAAGTTGAGGGTGGCTAATGTAAAAAGTAACTTCAATCTTGGCCCTGACCTGACATCGGGTATTGTGAACCTCAACTAACGGAAAATCCATAAGTTGAGGGTGGCTATGAAAGAGGAAACTGAAAGAAAAATGGGGATGAAAAAAAAAAAAAAAATTGGGGGAAACGTAAGGAAAGGATGTGAATTATTCAAAGAGAAAGGAACAATTAAATAAAAAGAAATTGAGCTACAAAGTTTAAAGTCACTTCCGTGGTTGAAGAAAATCAAGAGAAAGCGGTAAAGCAATAATATGACAAAAATAGGGCAAAAAGAGGTTAAAAGCCTAGTGTAATGACAAGGAGGGCAGAAAGTCACTAAACAGTACCCAAATGTACCACACCTGACCCTGAGCCTACGTTACAAGCCAATAAAGTCCTATAGTGATCCTGGAGTCTAGTTTGAAGAGTCTGAGCAGTGAAAATAAGGGCAAGCTTATGGCAGTAAGCACGAACTGTATTTGAAATTACTTCTGAGCGTGAGTGTTGAATAAATCCTTGTACCATGAATGAAATCAAATTTTTGCTAAAAGAGGATTTCGTTTGAAGTAAGGGCACTAGTTCCATTGTTGGAAAGTTGGTATCTGGGTGACAGTGAGAAGGTGTCTGTTGTGTGTCAGTTGGTTGGTCTGTGTCATGATGGGATCCACATGAGTTGGCTTATCGAGTCTAAGAGAACGAATGTGCACCCGAACAATGAGGAGGTAGAGAGCCATGTGATTGCTTGAGTTAGAAATGCTTGCTTCTATACAAGTGTCGTTTAGAGTTCTAGTGCGTCGCTTGAGGACAAACAACGAATTTAAGTTGAGGGTGTTGATATACCGTGAGTTTACGGTATTTCTAATACATTTCACTTACAAGTTGTGTGTGTCTAGGGCCTTTTTATATTGGTTTTTATGTGTTTTATCATGTTTTGCAGGAAAGGTGTTCAGGCGCGGAAGTTTAGAGACAGCTGAAGGAAATGCAGAAAAAGGCATCCACGGAGGTCATCTACGGACCGTAGGTCCATTCACGGTCCGTAGGTGATGACCGTAGATCAGCAGGAATGTGTTGAGGACAAATCAGGGAAATCTGACCAAGTGTGGAACCACGGTGCCCATTGACGGTCCGTAGATTGATCTACGGACCGTACTGTTGATCCGTAGAGTGAGACTGCGAGGGTTCCAGTACCTGATTTTTGAAGATGCTAAGTATGGAGCTACGGAAGGGATTGACGGACCGTAGGTCGATCTACGGTCCGTGCTGCTGGTCCGTCGTTTGCTTCAGAGAAGCTGATTGTTGGATGCTGAAATATTTTCTAAGTCCCGAGTGACGGAAGGGACTTACGGACCGTAGATCCATCGACGGTCCGTAAGTCAGTCTCGTGGATCGAAGACGCGTACCTGAACAAAACTTTCCTTAATTTGTTTCCTTTTTTATTTAGGATTTGTTTTCTATAAATAGGGCATGTAAACCTCGTTTTTGGGGGTTAGACACTATTATTCTATTTTTGCTTTGTAACTTTGGAGATTAATTTGCAACCCTAGCAATTATTGATTTCCCAAGTTCATTTTGAAGATTTTGGCTTTGCAATTCAAGTTAATTTTCTGGGTTTATTATTCTCTTTACGTAAGTTCATGATTTCTCCATCTACAATTATGAATTGTGTTCTTGCTAATATGAGTAACTAAATCCACAACTAGGGTTGTGGGAACCATGATCGATTAACAAAGTATGAATAGTAAATAAGCAATTCTTGACTAGTATTTTGCATGCATTGATAATTCTTTCGTTTAGAAGTCTTTTTAACGGTGGCCAACGTTAGAACTCGCCTTGTTACTACTTGCCGGACCAAGGAGGTAATTAACAAGAAAAGAATTATCAACATAGATTTAGTGTGATACTATCTAATAGGCTAGTGTCGATTGGTGCAAGTAATAACTAAGCCAAACATCGATTATGATGTCTAATATGAGGTAAAGGTAAGGGTTAGTAAATTATACACACGTAGCCGGACCAAGGTGCGGGGTGAAATTCTCTAGGTGCCGGACCAAGGATTTAGAGATACCTAACTTATCACTTTGCATGTAATACACTAGAAAAGGATTGCTATTACTAGGATTACTGCGTTATGAGATTATGGGGAACACGTGTACCCTAGTTATTTCTCTTATCTTGATAACAACCAAAGTTGAATTTAATTATTGATTACAATATTAAGTCTTACTATTTGTTTCACACAAGCACAACCCCCCTTTTTATTACCTATTTCTGGAAATAATTTGACTAATTGAATATAATTGTTGGTTAAAAGTAAAGTCTAAACCATTTTCCTCGTGGGATCGATCCCAACCTACAAGTTGGGTTCTTTACTTGATAACGATCGCTTATGCTTCTGAAAGGAGGTGTAATTTGAGCGTATCAGGCACCACCTTCACAAGGTCCTCCTCCTCGATCTATGAATAGACTGAAGGCTGAGGGATTGAGGACCACTATCGAGGAGAAGAGGATGTCTACTAATGGAGTGATAGACAGATACCCAGAGATCTGGAGCTGCTTGAAGTCTCACAAGTTCCACATATTCACTAGACCCCGTGGCACTTACATTCCAAATTGAGTCCAGGAGTTCTACACTGCCTATAGAGTCAGAGTTCCATAAGGGAAGAGGAAGGTTGCTATATTTAAGCTAGTGAATTATGTGGTCGTCAGGGGAAAGAAGATAAAGTTTGATAGCGGTGACATAAATTCTATATTGGAATCCACTGCCAACATTGTTGATGACTACCAATACATGATCAAGACGAAGTCTTTGGAAACTATGAAGGAAAGGTTGGCTTCTCTGTTGTCAGATGATACTCCTATGTGGGTCGAGGCTAGAGTGCAGATTGAGAAGAAGGACCTCAACGTGGTATCGAATTACTAGTTTGGCTTCATCAGTAGCACCATTATTCCATCTCAGAATGAATCCATCCTCCTCCACACAAAGGAGGTTTGTCTTGGTTCCATCATTGCAAGGAAGCGTATAAATATAGGCATGATCATTGAACAAGAAATGGCCATGAGGGCCAAGCAGCGTCAGACATCATTTCCATTTCCGGTGTTGATTACCCAATTGTGTAGATGGGCCCGAGTACCTTATGATGAGAAGACAGATGTGGAAGTGATTCCCACCTCTTGTACAGACATTGAGACTTTACCTACATAGGCAGTATTGCCTATTCCAGCCCCTGGGTCTTTAGGCATATCTAGTCTTGGCCCTTCCATGACTCCTAGTTTCTCTACCGCAACCTTGCCCCCTAGGTTTGGTGCTACTGCTGCTGCTTCCCGACCTCCAATCACCCAGACGGTGATACTACGGATTAGGGATCTAGCCCATTCTACCGATAGGCGTGCCTCCAGGCTTGAGGCCACAGTCCCTGGGATGATTGAGAGAGACCTTGCTGTTGTTATGACACTCATTAATGTGTCTATTGATGCCCTTGCGGCACATATAGCGGTGTGTGAGCGAGGCCAGGGGGCACTGATGAGGTGATGACTCTAAAGGGCACAATTTTTTAGCTGAAGAAGGATGTGGACCAGTTGAAGAGTAAAGATATATCCATGATTTTTGGGACTGTGGAGATCCCCGACATGCTAGCTGATATGGATGTGCCTTCGGCTACCACCGTAGATGAGGTTCGAGTTGAGGAGATGGCTGCTTCTGAGTCCGAGGCATGAGATTGATGAGAAACAATTTTGTGTTGATAAGGAGGCTACTTATGAGGGCCTTACATAGGTTGAGGAGGCCATGGTAGATTCAGTCGTGCATCTTTCATTGGCAAATACAACCATGGCTAGGTCTAGTGGAGCCACTGTTGATGTTACACCGGGCACTGATGCCCCGACAAATGGAGCGACCGTGTAGAGAAGACCCTTTTTTTACCTCCCTCTCTATCATATTTATTGACTTCTTATTGTTTTTTGCATTTGAGGACAACTGCCTTTTTATTTGTGGGGGGGGGGGGGGGGGTTGAGGTATTTCCATACCTACCTCTTGGGACTATCTTGTGTATATACTATTGGGTTTTTGTATTTAAATTGTGCTTTGATATTGTTTTGTGGATGTTTAAGCTTGTGGCTCCTCATTATGAATCTAAATGGTTTTTGACCCTTCTAAAATTTTTGCCATCTCTTATGTGTGATTGTGGTTGTACTTGTGCAAATTTGAGTATCGGTTATGATCAATACCAATGACTTGAATAGTTCTCTTAATTGAACAAAAATGAATATGCAGTTACGATATGGCCAAATGAAGTTGCATAGACAATATGTGGACTTTTTGCATCTCGTTGTGACTAGTCAATTATCAAATGAGTCTCTTGTGATGAACATTGCACACTAGCAAAAGTGTGGAGTCTTGTTTGATATTGGTGTCAATGTCTTGTGTGATGAGCTTACCGTGAACCTGTGTGATGACACCTATAATTTTCCCCATTGGTCTGGTTGACTAAGTGAGGCAAGCTCTTGAAATGATCTTAGGCAACAATTTCGAAGAGTGAAACACAATTTGACATTATACCTCTTTTGTGGCCAACCTTGTGAGATGTGTCAACTTTGCCTTTGAGCCTTGTCCTTTTATTGGAAGATGGAAACCTTCCATACAAAAAAAGAGAGAAAGAAAAGAAGAATTAAAAAAAAGAAAAAGAATAAAAAAGTTGTGAATGTTGCAAAAGAAATGGGTTGTCCGGTATTTCATTGGAAGTGAATAATGGGGTAAATTTTGAGCATGAGTGAAATGCTGAAGAAAAGGAAGGAAAAATGATGTTCGTACCACATTTCATGAGAATAGCAGCCACTGAGCCTAAATTACCATACATTTACACTCAACCTCATTACAAGCCTTGAAAAGACCTTTTTGATTTTGAGTGAGCTGAAACTAATGTTGATTGGAAAATACGGGCAAACCTATGGGTGAAGTTATGCATGTGTTCATCTTTGTGAGTGTGAGAGTTATGTATGATTATGGAACTATAAATTGATGAACAATTGTGTGTGAATATGGAATCATCTTTGTTGTGAGGGTATTTGAGTACCCTTGTTGAGCTTGAACTTGCATTTGAAGCAAGTATTGTGAACTTGACAATCTTTTATAATAGTGAGTCACAACTTGAATATTTGAGTGCATAATTGATCCTTGCATGAGTAAGTTGAGTCTTGTTGTGTGCATTCATGATTGAGTCTTTTATAACACTGTTTGAGAAATCCTTTTTGAACTGCTGAACTTGAGTTTTACTTGAGGACAAGCAAAAGTGTAAGTTGGGGATGTTGATGAGTCCGAGATTTGGACTCATTTAGGGTTTTGTTTATATAGAATTAGTGTCCTCAAGTGCTTAATTTGTGCCAATAACTGATGTAAACCCGTGATTTCAGGTTTATGGATTGAGGAATAAAGCAAGGACGCTAACTAGCAAAAATGAACAAAACAGGCTTAAAGTATGAAGAAAGGCAGCCTGGTGATCGCCAAGTCCACTTGGCGAATCAACGAATGGCTATTTTATCGCCTAAAGTTCCAGTGTGCCAAGCCCTGAAGGAAAGAACCAAATTGGCGATGGAAAGGATCAGTCAGCGGATCACCGAGTAGTTCCACGATGTAGTGTTAGATCAACAAAAGTTACAGACCTTGAGGATGTTGAATGCCAAGGCAGAAGGGCGATGGATCTGACCAAAAGGCAACTTGCCGAGTGGTTTGGTGAGACCGACTTACTTCGTTGAGTGACTCTTCGTAACAAATTTTTAGCGACTATAAATACATTTTTGAACTTTAGTTTATCAATCTTAGCTCATATATTTTTAATCTATTATTAAATTTTTAGCTGAAGAGACAGTTTTCTCTAGTTTTTCCTAAGCTTTGAAGAATTGAAGTTTTTCACTTTTGATAAATTGGAAGTGGGTCTTTGAGATACTTCGAATTGGGGCATTGTAATGACAAATCTACTCTTACCCAGTTGATGGATAATCAATTTGTAAATGGTTTTTCACTTTTAATTTATGATGTCTAGCTAAAACCCCAATTCTTGGGGTGTGATAATGTGATTATGCATTGTTTAGTTTATGTGTATTGCTAATTCTTAATTTGAATGCTATTTAGAAGTGAGTTCAATCATTAATTGTGGGTTAATTTAAGAATTGTAGTTACAAATGCAGTTCTAGTTTTGTGTTCTTGGCTTACTCGAGAGAGAGGTTTTAGAACTAAGATTTTTGATAGATGGTTTGTGGTTATTGGGTTGACCAGGGTTCAACTCGAGAGAGTGAATCCTAAACCCCATTCCACATATTCAGCTGGAGAGAGTGAATGGACTAATGTGTGGGCTGGTCTTATTTTGCATGCTTGTTGATGTTCGAGAGAAATCAACTTGATTCGGGGTAAATTGTTCGAGATAAAGTTTACTTCCACTTTTGTGTAGCCTACTCAGTAATATCTATCTAATTACTAATAGTTGCAATTACCCATTTATCTATATTAGCATATAATCGATCACATCCCAAGAACACGTCTCATTATTGTTATTTCGTATTGTTTGCCGTTGTTTGTAGTTGATAATCAAAACCAAAACCCCCTCATTTGACATTCGTGTCACCCCTTAATTTGAATCATGTCTTTATTCGACAATTTTTGTTACTATGACTAATTTGAACATGTTCACATTTCCAAATTGAATCTGAAACACATACCACTCCCTGTGGATTCGACACCAACTCATTTTGTTTGGTTATAAAATGATTAACGACTATTGATGCTTAATCATAAGAAGGAATTTCAGGTCATTATTTGTTGGGACTCAACTCAACATTTTATTATCATGATGCATCAAGACTCTCATTCGATGTATTACCCTTTTGGTGCGATAGGACTTGAATCCTTCGTCTTACTCTCAATAAATGACATAATAAGCCAAATATAATAGGACTCACCATTGAGCCTTAGAAAAAATATTGTCACTTTGTGATTAACATGCACAAATAAATATAGAACTAAAGAAACACAATAAAAATATTCTCAACAAAGTATGTACTAAGATCTTAAACATGTCAAAACAAAGCGCTACATATAACATTATATTATATTATGTTTGGTGCACCATAATTAATCTAGTGAATTACCATTATAAATTAAAAAAGCAATTGCACACTAAGAAAATAATAATTTCAATTACACTAAAAAAAATCTGCTCACTACCACCACCCCTTTTTCAATTTCCAAGCGAACCAAAAATATTTCACACAGTAAACAAACTAAATTTAAAACTTATGTAATAACCAAAACAGTGAGCATAATCATAAATAAAATATAAAATATGTTTCACATACAAAAGAAAGTATATATAGTCATAGGTGAAAAAAATGTACAGTAACAATAATGTTAATCATTCACCTTGTTCACAAGTAAAATATAAATATATTCCATAATAATTTACGTTGTTCCCGAGAGAAAAATAAACACAATTAATTTACCTTCTTTTATTTACTTTTCTTCAATCCTGCAATGGTAGAACATTCATGTTGATAACGTGTTGTAAAACTTAAGAACAAAAGAACAATATAAAGATGAAGACAAGAATAATATAAGACAAGAGGAACAATATAAGATAACTTTCTCTCTTACAAGTGTTCACTAAATCTTCAAGTCTATACAATATGAACCCTTATGCCTCTATTTATAGTGTAACATAGAGGCATAGAAAAGGTTAGTCATAAACGTGACATTAAATATGAACATAATGGAGGTGGTTATGTAGGTGAAAGGTTACAAGAATAAAGATCATAAAGGTGGAGGTTATCTTCATAATGGAGGGAAGTAATGTAGTAACTTCTTAGTGTAGTGGACATCCACAATATATTATTTTATAATAAATATATAATAAATAATAAGTATATCACAAAGTTACTCAAAAGATCTTTTCTAAGAGAGTTTATCATTAATTTTGTTAAGCAACAAATATATTTTTAGCAACTATTTTGTTCCATAATTTTATGATTTCCATCTTTAAATACTTACAACTAATATGTCCAAAAATACAAATTTATGAACGTTAAACATGAGTCACCCAAACGACAATTTCATATTTTTTTTATCTCTTTCGTTATGGATCATAATTAAGTTCATGGCTGATCAATATATATATTAATCAGTCTTTGATAGCCTAGTCATTGATTTATCAACATTGCTTATAGTGCACTTGTTTACTCCCCGTTCACTTTTATTTGTCATGTTGCGCTTTTAAAAGTCAATTTAGCTAATTTTTAAAGTTAAATTGGATTACATATATTTTATATTTTAAACAAAAAAATTAGATATTAAAAAACTATATGAAAAGTACTATAAACAACAATTTTTTGCATACCAATATGATGAAAAAACACATTGTATAATGTTAGTCCAAGTTTTTATATTTTGACTCTAAAAAAGGAAACTATGACAATTAGAAGTGGATGGAGGTAAAAGTATTTAATTAACAATATTTCAGTATCTTCTTTCCAAAGGATTAGTTTAGCATCTGCACATAGAATTAGTTATTAAAGACAATTATGTTTTTCCTCTTACCTCTTCGTGCTGAGTTTATTTATAAAGATAATAATTTGAAAATTACAGATATCGTAAATTTTTAAGTAATTTTAGCACTTTAAAATAATCTTTAACAAACGAAAAAGCAAGCTACGCAACAAAGAATAAAAACACCTTTATAAGTTTATCATAGTTTACTTTGAGATAATGTATATATACTTATACTTATATATATTTATATTTACTACCATAAAAGCATGAACTCCCTAACTTAAATGTTAAATTACTATAATACCCCAAACTTAAAACACCCAATTTAGTGTGTATGTGTGTATATATATATATATATTCTTCTATATTATATTAAATGATGACACCTTTTTCACATTGATGAATAGTAAATTTTTTGAAGGGTTGTGACTTTTTCGATGCTTTATGACATTTCCGAGAAGTTGTTATTTTTCTTAAGGGTTGTGACTTATCTGATAAGGCACGACAAACGCCTTTTCATACTATCCTTTGTTGTCTATAAATAGAGACGTTTACTCAAATTTTTAAACTCAAATTTTGTAATTTTTATATCATTCTTCTTAAAATAAGAAAGATTGTGAGAGTTGTTCAATTATGTAATTACAAAAAGTTTTGTGGGTAAACTAGATATATCAACAAAAAATGATTCAGCAAGGGGAATAGAAATACTCAACATCAAACGAGAAGACTATCTAGTTATTAATAGGCACTCATTTTTATTGACATAAATATTTTTTACATTAACTTCTACTTGACAAGAAGTCCAATGATTATTTGTTGCACAAACTATAACTTGGTGTTCAAGTTGTGCAAAGTCTCAAAGTATTGAAGAAAAAGGATTTGATCCAAAACTTGATTGAAGAGTCCAAACTAAATTTAATAGGTACTCCTCCGCTTCCAATTTATTTGTTGTACTTTTATTTTATTCAGTTTAATAAGTTCTTTTCCTTGGGGCTCGGGGGCACATCTTTAAGACAAGATAGCTAAAAGACACTTTTATATGTTCTACATATCCTTAAATTAAAAGTCTTATTTATATTCTAAAATTTCACATAAAATTAAAATTAGACGAATCTAAATCTATCTTTTTTATCTTTACTGCCTTAAAAGAATGAACTACTTAGCATAAATGTTAAATTATTATAAAAACTCCAACTTAAAACAACAACATTAGTATACTTCTATATTTTAGATTATATTATATTTACTTATATTATATTATAGCAAAAAACAACCTTCTTTTCACATTAAAGGGTTGTGACATTTCCAAAGACATATAACTATTCTGATTAGTTGTGACCTTTTCGAAGTGTTTTGACTTTTTACAGGGTTGCGACTTTTCCGAAGAGTTGTGACTTTTTCGAAGGGTTGTGACTTTTCCAAACAGTAATGACTTTTCCGATGAGTTGTGACTTTTTGAAGGGTTGTGACTTTTCTAAACTGTTGTGACTTTTTTTCTGAAATTATTAAACTACAATTATTAAAGGTTTTTCATTGTTCTTCTTCTTAAAACACCCAATTTAGTATCTCTTCTATATTTTATATTATATTTATTCTTATTATAATATATTATATTAAAAGAAGACATCATTTCACATTGAATGGTTTTGAATTTTCTAAAGAGTTGTGACTTTTTCGATGAGTTGTGATATTTCCAAAGTGTTGTGACTTTTATGATAAGAAACAATATGCACATGCTCATACTACCCTTTGTTAACTATAAATGGAGGGGCTTCCTCTCATTTTTAAACTACGATTTTTTTCAAAATTTCTATTTTTGTCTTCTTCAAAGCTCAGTTTGATTTACAGATGTTGACAATCTCAAAGTTCAATGAAATTTGAACACTCCCTAACATGAATGTTAAATTAATATAATAGTCTAACTAAAACATTCAATTTAGTATATCTTCTATAATTGTATCAATATTTATTTATATTATATTATATTAAAAGTTAGAACTCCAAAAATACAATAATAACTAAGTAATGTACTATGAGGGATGGAGGAGAAAGTATATTTAAGAGGTGTAACTGAGAGATTTTAAGAGTAACAAACTTCCAGTAGTAAGAATAAGAAAGTTTACATCCACTATTCATAGGAATTTATACATTATCATTCATTTTATAGTTGTTTACTTAATTTTTAAATTTTATAATATTTGATTTGATATTCACGTGCAACGCACATGCGTCAAAACTAGTAATTTTTAAAAATATCACTTATCTAAACCTCTTTATATTTTTTTTCAACCTCTTTTCTCAAAGTATGACATTTGCATTTCTAATACATTCTTTTAGAGAAAAAAAACATAATCTGATCACAAGTAAGTTAAAAATAAAAAATCATTTGATGAAGTTTAAAATAAAAAAAATAAAAATGGAAAGAGAATTGTTGGGCACATTTTTTGATAATTAATAAACATACAACGTGCAACGCATTAACAAGGATAAAACATGCAACACACGTTTCCAGAGCCTAATATATTGATACACTAGTATTTTATTAACCAATGATTTTGGGCCATGGTCTTGAGCCCATGGTTTTAGCCCATTATATTGTATAAAAGTAGTTTGTTTTCTATATATGTCTTGCTTAGTGATTAAAATAGTTGTGGTAAAATAATTTTCATTTGTGATGTAAAGTTTCAAAAATTGACAAAACCCTAAAATCTTTCTCTTTCTTTTTTCCCCTCACAGCCACCACCACCACCACCAAGCTTCAAATCTACCAACAAAACAACACCTGAAACCCCAACAAAACGACCTCCATTTTTATAGTCTTCGACAAGCTTCTACTAAGTAGCCACCACCATCTAAAGACTATTCCTCCCTTTTGTCTCCTTCTCCATCCAAATCCACACCCATCAATCCCTAAATAACTTCGGAAACCACAAATTCTCTTTGTCTTAAACCACCTCAATTCTATCATAAAATGACCTCCATTTTCATAGTCTTCGACAAGCTTCTACTAAGCAGCCACCACCATCTGTTTTACTTTTTTTTTTTTTTTTGCTGCTAAGTTTGCACTCCAACCTAGTGTTTGTCTAATAAACTCCATAAAGGTTGGGTACCTTGATTTTACTCGTTCTATTTCAGATGTTATTTCATTCTTGTTGTGTTATCGTATGACTGATTACTATTTTTAGTAGGTTGGTTGCACAATTTCTTTTTCCATTAATTATTGTGTCATTCACCACTGACTTAATAATTTTTCTTGGTATTTGAACTACTATGATTCTCTTTTTTTAACTGTGTGGTTAAGTTTTCTACCAAATATGTGTCAATGCTATTATTTGATTTTGTCTTATTACTTTGTCTAGTTTTAAAATATTATTATTATTGTACTGCCATATTTTATTCTCAAAAATATGTATATTATTTCAGTTATGTTAATTTCTTCATTATTTTCCAATTTTTGCTGTATTTTATTCAAAATCCTGTTACACTTTGATTTAGTGCATTTTATCGTAGGTCATTTTGTTTATTGTTTGTTAGTGATTGCATGTTATTTTAACTTTGTTAATTTTATATGGGAAACCTGTCCACATATGTAGCCATCTAGTATTGCTTCACATCGAATGTAATTGTACCCATCACAATCCAAACTGTTAAGTTTACATCAAAGGATACAACAACAATCTCGGCAAAAATAAGGCTCACTGAAATAGATATTACAAAGCATGGTCTCCAGAAAAGGCTTACATTTCTCATGCATTCCTCAGGTATGCTTGGATTTTGTGCTAATTTGAATTCTGTTTTTATCGTTCTTTCTATTCCTCTTGTAGCAACTTTCTTCTTTTCCATATGGAAGAAGCTAATAACTACAAGAGAGTTGGATTTTCTAGATCAGGTTGTGGTGTTATACCTTCCCTTCCTGTTCGTGATCCACTTCCATCAGCTCGTGGGCAAGAGCTAGCACCAAATGGAAGATTTATGCTATTTATAACGAGGCGTAGTGAAACACTACCTTAAAAAACTGAGGTAGTATGTAAATTAGAAGTTGGTGGATGTTATTTATTGCTTCCCATAACGTTTTAAGCCACCAAACCTAGGACATGGAAACTTGGAGAATTGCAACCTCAAGTAGGTAGAATCGTGTTAGAAAATGAATAATACAAAAAAAATTCTAGGTTAATGGATGAACATTATCATGATTCTACCTACTTGAGGTTGTAGTTCTCAAAGTTTCCATGTATGAGGTTTGGTGGCTCAGGAAGTCGTGGAAAGCGATAATAACATCCACCAACTTCTTATATACAAACTACATTTGTTTTAAGGTAGTGTTTCACAAGGCCTCAACCTAAATATCATAGCTCTTCCATTTGGTGCTAATTCTGGCCCACGAGATGATGGAAGTGGATCACGAACAAGAAGAGCAGGTATACCACCACCACCTTCTCTAGCAAATCCAACTCCCTTGTAGTTATTAGCTTCTCCATCTGGAAAAGAAGAAAGTTTTTACCAGAGAAAGAGGAAGAACAATAAAAACAAAATTAAAATTACCATGAAATCCAATCATACCTGACAAATGCAGGATCAATGTTACCTTTACCGGAGACCATACTTTGTGATATCAGTTACAGTAAGCCTTGTTTTTGGCAAGTGTGTTGTTGTATCCTTTGGTTCAAGCTTATTAATTTGGAATATGATGGGTATAGTTACATTCGATGTAAAGCAACACTAGATGGCTACATATGTGGACAAAATCCAAATAAGCATGAAATACTGTTGTCGAATAATTCTTGGTAATCATTGTATGAGTTCTTTTTTGCTTAATTTTAATTGAAATAAGTATTAATAGGCCTTTAATCTTAATTCTCGTGTCGTTGCTTGTTTAAATCGAGTCTAAATTGTTGGGTTGTATTAAATATGTGTTGGTTCTAGTGGGGTGAAGTCTGAGTAACCCTGGATTGTGCTTAATTTCATATTCTACCTAATGATGGAGCAGTTGACGTCATTCTTAAGGGAAAAAGATGTCAAATGGCCAATTTTGGCCAAATCGGGGGAAGTTTGAGTATCCTGAGGGCAGGGTTAGTATGGATCTTGCTTTAATTTTATAGTGTAGGTGTTTAATTTTTATTTCATGGGCTGCATGCTAGAGTTTGAATAAGTGGGGTGAAAACTGGCACGAATGGCAATTTGGCGAGCTGAGTCGAGCTCGTCGAGTGGTTTGATGGTTCGTCTAAGTCTCCTTAGATTTCCCTTTATTTCTCTAATTTGTGAGTATTTGTCTTGTAACTTTCGGTGATATACCTGAGCTCGCCGAGTTGACTCGGCGACACACCGAAAGTCTTTTATGATCACCCTTTTGCGCCCGTAAATCCTTAAAATACATTGTCACTTTCGGCAACCTACTTTTAGTTCACCGATTATTGTCGGCGATCCGCCGACTGGCTCTGGAGATCGCTGACCAGCTTTGAATTTGTGAATTTTTTGTGCTGGAACTTTCGAGAAGCTCTGGCTCGCCAAGTGATTCGGTGACTCGCCGAACGGTTCGACGAGTCTTTCTGAAACTTAATGGATGGACCTAAAGTCACCGATAGAGACATGCCACCCCGCAAGTGGGCACGTGGAGTGTTTATAGATGAGGATGCAGCTGCATCCCGAGTGAAGACAACTAAACTCCCTACCAAGGGAGGAAAAGGCAAGGGCAAGAAGCCCATGTTCGAAATAAGAAAACAGGAGAACCCCATGGAGAGATACTCGGTCGGATTAAGCCCTTATCCTACAAATATTTCAATTGCTTCTTAATTCCTTAAGTTCCACCAGAGCCATTCGATAAGGAGGAATAAATATAGGTTGCGTCTCTAGCACGAGGTCAATACCGAAGTTTATTTCCCTTTCAGGAGAAATACCTAGTAGATCATCTGGAAAAACGTCTCGAAACTCATTAACAATGGGGGCGGACTCAAGGATAGTTGTTTCTGAATCCTTATCCCTAACGTGAATAAGATGGTATATGAAACCCTTAGAGATCATCTTTCTAGCTTTAAGACAAGAAACAAACTGACTCTTAGGCATAAATTTCCCCTTTTCCACTCTTGGATGGGTTCATTTGGAAACTGAGTTGACTACTTTGGTTCTACAATCAATAGAAGCATAACATGAATGCAGTCAATCCATACCAAGAATAATATCAAAATCTAGCATATCAAGGTCTAAAAGATCAACATGACTGACTATGTGGGACAAGGAGACATGACACTATCTATAGTCTCTCTTCGTCACAATAGAATCACAATTTGGAGTAGAGAAAGAAAAAGGATCTAACAACACATCCAGAAGAATATCAAACCTCATCGCCTCATATGGTGTCACAAAATACAAGGTAGCACTGGGGTAAAGTAAAGCATAAACATCAAGTTGGAAGACTTTCAACATATTGGTAACCACATCCGGATAACCCTCTTGCTCATAACGAGTCTGAAGCTGTCACGACCCAGGGGTACCCCCTAATGTAACATGTCGTATAGAACCCCGAAGCACTCCATACAAGCCACTTAGCTCTCATAAAATAAGAAATAGAATCAAACAATAGTCCAAGTCCAAAGCCTTGTATAAAACAAAAAGCAGAAGTCTAAAGTCGTGTCTCATCATAGCCATTTATTATAATAAAATGAAATTGGGTCTAGACCATACATCATTTCCAAAAAGGAAATACAAGAAAGAAACTAAAACAATTAAATCCTTCCTCGAACCATGAGGACTCACCAAGCTCGGGAAACAATCAAAGTCCAAGCTCTACCCACAATATTGGGAACTCTTCTGTCGAATCCTACATTTTGAAAAAAATGTAGGAAAGAATATGCGTTAGTACAAAAATGCACTAAGTATGAAAGATATGCATAAAAACATTTTAAAATGCTTAAGAGGAATATTTCATTTCATGACATGCAATTGACCAAGTAAAGCATGATATAAGAAGGTTAGAAACCATAAATCATAACATCATGGTCAATCCAAGCCAAATCATCTTTAAATCCTTGAAAAGATATGAGATACTCCTTGAGTAACCTTAGTTTACTTTTTGTCTTGTTTTAGGAAAATAAGACTTAATCGACATAAAGACCATGTGAGCTATAACATGATCCCCCAGTGTCTCCCATACTAAAAAGGGTGGTTGTACTTGCCTAAGGTAGAACCGTGAACTTTTAGCTTAAGTGGATCCACTAGCTAATCATCCTATGGGGGCACATAGTTTATGGGATAAAAAGATTGTTACAAGAAACCCGACCTCTACTAACAGGAGAGCTTCCATGTTAAGAGATTTCTTCTAGAAACCTTGCCTCTACTAATGGGAGAGCTTTCATCTCACATAAATATCCACTCGGTGCTAAGCATAATTCCCATGGAATAGTCAATTCTCACTTATTATTATTATTCATGGAAAGGTGTCCTTGAACAACCAAGCCAAGCTAGTTTCATTATGATAGCTCTTACTCTTTGATTCAATAAGATGAGAATAGACTTTCAACTTAAGAATCCATATTATGTGAGAAAACATTTCACATCATGGTAGTATGTGTTGATGAGAATATCCTTACGCAACACAACATAGAACATCATCATTTGGCACTTTAGTCTCAAAGCACCCTTAACATATTTACATTGGTTTCATAAGATAATGAATAAACTCATACTTGGCCCTTTCAAGTTTCAAAGCTTACTTTCAATCACCAAATCTAGAATTAAAGGTTTTGATAGGGATTATATCATAAATTCATGTGATTCTATCACTTTATGCTTTAGATCATAAAACTCCTCTTTCATAATCAACAACCCACATCATATGAGCAAAATTTGGAAAACATGGGGGTTTGCATGAGTTCATAGCGGAAACATCATAAAAGAATTGTAAATCATAAATTAGTGCATATTAAAATATAACTCAATCATTAAGATCAATGATCAAAAGAACCCATGGTAATTGAAGAAAACCCTAGCTAATTAAGGAATTCTACCTTTTGAAATAGAAGAATTTGGGGACTCCATGAATAAAAGGAATTCATGGATAAAAGCTACCATACCTTTAATCCAAATTCTAGCCTTCAATGGAGATATTGGACAGTTAGCTTGAAACCCTAGGTTGAATCTTCTTCTTCTTCAAGTTTTAGAGAGAGAATATTTGGAGACTAATTTGGTTTTCTTTTGGGAATTTCGAAGAATGAATTATATGGGTGAATTTGGGGGTAAAACGACTTATATAGGGCGTCCTAAACTTAGACAAAATGACGTAGTATAAGATTTAATTAACTTGGAAAAGACCCAACTACCCCTTCAAATAACTGCTAGGTGACTATCCACGGACCCTAGTCGACGAACCGTGGTCTGACCTACGGTCCGCCCTAGTAGACCGTGGTTTGGTTGTATGTGACTTGATTTTTGGGTCTACAACCATTGACCCCTGGATCACCGACCATGGTATGACCTACGGTCCGTAGGTTAAGCCGTGATCCTGGATCAGTGAACTTTGGCAGGGTGGCCAACCCACGGATCCACCTACAGTCTGTGGTTCAACCCATGGAACGTGGCTGGCCTCCGTAGCTGGCACCTATAACTTCCCAAAATTTGGTTTATTTCCCTCTTTTGGATATAGGGTGTTACAATATCTCCCCCTTGGGATCATTCGTCCTCGAATGAGATTCTAGGCACATTTTAAACGAAAAGATTCAAGACTAGTAGCCCATCATACATGTAACTCATCAAAATGCACATAACCGAGGAGGAAACATCAACTCCAAGCCAAACATACTCAATCCATCAAAAGGAAGCATGAACTACATCTAGCAACCTAATACGCATGAATTCTCAAAATTTCTCATGTTCAACGAGTAACTAACTTCTCCAAGCTAAAAGCATGCTCAACACAATCTCATGGATCCTTTATGCATATTTATTCTCAAGAAACATATCTAATTCATGTTCAACAATCATCTCATGAAGTCTAAAGGCAACTCATAATCTATGCACAAAAAATGACGAAAACTAAATCATATAGGCAATTTCTTTTAAAACTTAAGCTTTTTTATTAACATGCATAACAGAAGGAAATCATGGAAGCACATAAATCACACATGATTCCTAAAACATAGAACAACCAAGAGGAACTCATTACCTAAAGATAGAGTAGGAGTAGAAGGAAAGAGATGAGGATATTGAGACATCATATCGACCTCGGCCTCCGAAGTAGCACCCTCAACTAAATGATTCCTCCATAGCACCTTAACGGAAGCAACTTCCTTATTTCTCAACTTCTTGACTTGCCGGTCTAAGATCTCAATAGGAACCTCTTCATAAGAAAGATTCTCTTTAACTTCCAAGCCTTCTAAGGAAACTATGGATGTTTGATCACCAACACATTCCTTTAACATAGAGACATAGTAAACCAGATGCACCGATGTAAACTCATTTAGCAAATCAAGCTCATATGCAACCTTACCAACACATCTCGAAATCTGATATGGGCCTACAAAATGGGGACTAAGCTTCCCTTTCTTACCAAACCTCATTACACCCTTCATAGGTGAGATTTTCAAGTACACCCAATCATGAACATCAAACTCAAGATCCCTTCTTCTAATATCGGCATAAGACTTTTGTCAACTTTGAGCCGTTTTCAACCTCTCTCTAATAATCCGAATCTTCTCTATGGCCTCATGTACCCATTCGGGACCTATGAGAGTAATTTCACCCACCTCAAACCATCCTATAGGAGATATACACCTCCTACAATAAAGAGCCTCAAATGGAGCCATATCAGTACTCAAGTGATAACTATTATTATAAGCAAACTTAATCAATAGTAAATGGTCATCACAATTACCTTAAAAATCAATCACACAAAGCTCTCAACATGTTTTCCAAAGTTTGGATACCACACTCAGCTTGCCCATCGTTTGAGGATTAAAAACTGAGCTAAGATCAACTTTAGTACCAAGGCCCTTTTGGAATGGCATCCTAAACTAAGAAGTAAATTGGGTACCATGATCTGAAATAATTGACAAGGGCTCTCCCTGCAACCTTACCATCTCTCTCAAATATAACTTAGCATAATCTTCTGCCGAATAGGAAACCTTGACTGGAATAAAATGAGCCAATTTCATCATCCGATCCACTATTACCCAAATCGAGTCATGTTGTCACCGGGTGAGTGGCAAACAAATAATAAAGTCCATATTCACATCTTCCTACTTCCAAGTAGGAATACCAATGTCCTGGAATAAACCTCCTGGATTCTGATGCTCATTCTTTTCTTGTTGAAAATTTAGACACTTAGCGACAAAACCCGCAATATCCTTCTTCATCCCATTCCACCAATAGATCTCCCTGCAAATCACATTACATATTGGTGGCTCTCGGGTGAATAGAATACCGAAAACTATGGCCTTCTGCCAAGATTTATTCCCTGAATTCGGAACACATTATCGACCTTGATATCTAAGTACCCCATACCTCCTTGGGAGAAAGCCTCAATGGACTTTTTGAGTACCGCCACTTTCAATTCGACCAAAATTTGATTAAGACCTTGCTTAACCTTCACATCTGTCACAAAAGATGATTCAAACCCATTATGAACCATAACACTACCCTTGGTGGAATCCACTAGTTGAACACCTAATTGGGCCAATCTATGAACATCTCGAACCAACTCTTTCTTTTCATCCTCAACATGAGCAACACTACCCATCGGTACTCGACTAAGAGCATCCGCTACCACATTTGCTTTACCGGTTGATAGAGAACACTCATGTCATAATCCTTCAACAATTCCACCCAACTCCTTTGGTAGAGATTAAAGTATTTTTGGTTGAACACATATTCCAAACTCTTATGATCGGTGAAAACATTAACCTGGACCCCATACAAATAGCGCCTCTAAATCTTTAAGGCAAAAACAACCGCCGCTAACTCAAGGTCATGAGTAAGATAATTTTTCTCATGGATCTTAAGTTGCCTTGAAGAATAGGAAATAACCTTACAATTTTGTATAAACGCACATCCCAACCCAGTTCTAGAGGCATCACAATATACGACAAAGCCATTTGTACCTTCGAGTAGAGTCAACAGTGGAGCGGTAGTAAGTTTATCTTTCAACTCCTGGAAAATTTTCTCACAAGCTTCCGACCATATAAACTTAGCCTTCTTTTGAGTGAAAGTTGTCAAAGGAGAAGTAATGGAGGAAAACCCCTCTACAAACCTTCTATGGTACCCGGCCAAACCCAAGAAGCTTCTAATAACTGAAGGACTTAGAGGTCTAGGCCAACTCTTGACCTCGTCCGTCTTCTTAGGATCAACCTCAATATCCTTGCTTGAAACAATATGATCAAGAAAAGCTATGGACCTTAACCAAAATTCACATTTGCTAAACTTTGGAAGAAGTTGTTGGTCCTTAATAATTTGCAACACAATCCTCAAATGGTCAATATGTTCATTCTCACTACTTGAATAGATCAAAATATCATCGATAAACATAATTATGAACATATCCATGTATTGTCTAAACACCCTATTCATCAAATCAAACACCGCCGGAGCATTTGTCAAGCCAAAAGACATGACCAAAACTCATAATGACAATACCGAGTTCGAAAAACTGTCTTCGGAATGTCATCTTCTTTCACCTCAATAGGTGATAACCCGATCGAATATCAATCATAGAGAAGTAACTAGCCCTTGAAGTTGGTCAAGCAAATCATATATCCTTTAAGGAGGATACTTATTTTTAATGGTCACCTTGTTCAACTGACGATAATCAATACACATACGAAGGGAACCATATTTCTTCCTCACAAACAAAACTGGAGCACCCCATAGAGACATATACGGTCGGATGAAACCCTTATCCAACAAATCCTTCAATTGATCCTTTAACTCCTTAAGTTCTACTGGAGCCATTCAATAAGGAGGAATAGAAATAGGTTGCATATCTGGGAGAAGGTTAATACCAAAGTCTATTTCCCGTTCGGGAGGTATACCGAGTATGTCATCTGGGAAAACTTCCAGAAACTCATTTATGACAGGGACCAACTCAAGAGCAAGGGTTTCAGAATCTACATCCCTCACCCTAACTACATTGTAAATGCAACCCTTAGAAATCATCTTTCTATCTTTGAGACAAAAGACAAACTGACCCTTGGGCATAAAATTTCCCCCCTTCCACTTAAGGGTAGGCTTATTTGGAAATTAAAATCTGACCACATGAGTCCTACAATCTATAGAGGCATAACAAGAATGCAACCAATCCATCCCAAGGATAACATCAAAATCTAACATGTAAAGCTCAACCAAGTCAACAAGAGTAACTCTATGGGATAAGGAAACTGGACATCTTCTATAGACCCTCTTAGCCACAATAGAATCACCCACAAGAGTAGAGACAAAAAAGGGATCTAATAACACTTCGGGAAGAACATCAAACCTCATAGCCACATATGGTATCACAAATGACAAATTAGCACCGGGATCAAGTAAAACATACATATCAAGTTGAAAAACTTTTAACATACCGGTAACCATATCCGAAGAACCCTCTTGCTCACCTCGAGTCTGAAGTGCATAGTAAGGAAACCGAACCACTAGGAGTAGCTGGCTTGCCGTCTCTCCCCTTAGCCATAAGCATTGGGCAATCCCTCATTTTGTAACCACTCTTTTCACATCTAAAGCTACCATCTGTGTTGGCTAGACACTTACCATCATGTTTCTTCCCACACTTAGCACAAGTAGACCTAGCCAATGAAGATCCACCACCATTCCCTCCTTGAGGCTTAGGGTTAGACACCCTATCCTTGTTAAACTTAGGAGGAGCATTGGAGGAACCTTGACCAGAAAACCGTTGATGAAACTTAGGACAACCATGTCCATCAGACCTTGCATTAGAAAAATTACCATCACCGGTCTTAGCCCTTTTTACCTCCCTAGACTCTTCCTTGAGTTTGTCCTCTTCAATTTGTTATGAATGCACCATGAAATGAGAGATGTCCATGTTACCAATAAGAATGGCGGTACGACACTATTTAACCACCATTTCAGACACACTCAACACAAACTTACACACCCTCACCCTAGAATTGGCAACCATTGTTGGAGCATATTTCAATAATTGTGTGAACTTTAGAGCATATTCCCTCACACTCATGCTTCCTTTACAAAGGTTGATGAACTCAAGCACCTTTGCTTCCTTCATCTCAAGGGGAAATAACTTATCAAGAAAAGAAGATTGAAACATTTCCCAATCTATGGGGCTCGCTCCTACCGGTTTTGCCTTTTTCCATTAGTTGTACCACACTTGAGCAACACCTTTCAATTGACAAGCGGACAATTCCACCCTCTCTCCTGAAGTCACTCCCATGATAGAAAGTACCTTATAGACCTTATCGATAAGCTCTTGAGAATCTTCCTCAATCTTGGAGCCATAAAATTTTGGATGGTTCATCCTTATAAAGTCCCTCACTCTTGAAGTCGTCGTAGTCAGATTTGGGTTCACGGGGACTACCACCTCTCTATTGGCTTAGACCGTCACGACTCGAGCCAACACTTGAAAATCCGATCTAAACTCTACATTTGTAACTTGCTTGGTCAAAGGATGAATCGGAGCATGATGAGGAGCTTGGGGAGGGGCTTCTTGTTCGACATTCTCCCTCACATTCCTTATAGCATAAGCTATTCGCGTAGACATATCCTGAAGAACATAGGGTAAGGATAAAGAGAGAGACTTAATAGAGTTAAACTTTTTGGCACAACTTTAGAGTTTTTATAGAAGTGGAGTTTCCTAATCATCTTGTAGCCTCTCATTCATAAATATGCTCTATTCACACTCATTTACAAGACTCTACTAGACATGGCTTATGAGACATCCTAGGACCATTCTAAACCTTGTGCTCTGATACCAAGTTTGTCCCGACCCAGGGGTGCCCCCTAGATATAACATGGTGTATAGAACCTCTAAGGACTCCATACAAGTCACTTAGCTAGCATAACATAAGAAATATAAGCAATAAGAATCAAACAATATTCCAAGTCCAAAGTATTTTATAAAACAAAAAGCAGAAGTCTAAACTCGTGTCTTATCATAGCCATCTAATACAATTGAATGAAATTGGGCCTAGTCCAGACATCATGTCCAAAAAAAATACAAGAAAAAAACTAAAATAATGAAATCCGTACTCGAACCATGAGAACTCACCAAGCTCGGGAAACAGTCAAAGTCCAAGCTCTAGCCACAATATTGGAACCCTGTTTGTCAGACCCTACATTTGGGAAAAATGTAGGCAAGAGTATGCGTTAGTACAAAAATGCACTAAGTTTGAAGGCTATGCATAAAAACATTTAAAACATGCTTCAGAGGAACATTTCATTTCAAGACATGCAATTGCCCAAGTAAAACATGATATAAGAAGGTTAGAAAGCATAAATCATAACATCATGGTCAATGTAAGACAAATCATCTTTAAATCTTTGAAGACATATGAGATACTCCTTGAGTAACCTTAGTTCACTTTTAGTCTTGTTGTGGGAAAATTAGCCTTAACCGACATAGAGACCATGTGAGCTATAACATGATCCCCCGGTGTCTCCCACATCGAAAAAGGTTGTTCTGCTTGCCTAAGGTACAACCATGAACTTCTAGCTTAAGTGGATCCACTACCTAATCATCCTAAGGGGACACATAGTTTATGGGATAAGGAGATCGTTACTAGAGACCCGACCTATACTAACGATAAAGCTTCCATCTCAATAGATTGCTTCTAGAAACCCGACCTCTACTAACGGGAGAGCTTCCATCTCAAATTAATATACAGTCGGTGCTAAGCATAATTCCCACGAAATAATCAATTCTCACTTATAATTATCATTCATGGAAAGGTGTCCTTCAACAACCAAGACAAGCTAGTTTTATTAGGATAGCTCTTATAACAACCAAGCCAAGCTAGTTTAATTAGGATAACTTTTACTCTTTGATTCAATTAGGTGAGAATAGCCTTTCAACATAAGAATCCATATTATGTGAGAAAACCTTCCAGATCATGGTAGTATGTGTTTATGAGAATAGCCTTTCACAACACAATATCAAACATCATCATTTGGCACTTTGTTCTCAAAGCACCCTTAAAACATCTACACAGGTTTCATAAGATCATGCATAAACTCATACTTTGCGCTTTCAAGGTTAAAAACATACTTTGAATCACTAAATCTAGAATTTACGGTTTAGATAATGATTATATCATAAATTCATGTGATTCTATCACTTCATGCTTTATATCATAAAACTCCTCTTTCATATTCAACAACCCACATCATATGATCACAATTTGGAAAACATGAGGGTTTACATAGGTTTTAGGGGAAACATCATAAAAGCATTGTAAATTATCAATTCATGCATATCAAAACATAATTAAATCATTAATATCACTAATCAAAAGAAACCACGGTAAATGAAGAAAACCCTAGCTAATTGGGGAATTCTACCTTTTGAAATAAAGGAACATGGGGACTCCATGAATGAAAGAAAATCATGGATGAAAACTACCATACCTTGAATCAAAATTCTAGACATTAATTGAGAAATTGGACCCGTAGCTTGAAACCTTAGGTTGAATCTTCTTCTTCTTCTTCAAGTTCTAGAGAGAGAATATTTGGAGAGTGATTTGGTTTTCTTTTGGGAATTTGGAAAAATAAATTAGATAGGGAGAATTGAGGGTTAAAACAGGTATATAGGGGTCCTAAACTTTGGCAAAACAACATAGTATAGGAATTAATTAATTAGGAAAAGACCCAACTACCCCTTAAAATAACTGTCAGGTGACCATCCACGGATCCTAGTATGTAGGGGAGGACCCACGATGTATCCAGGGGGTTCACCCGAACCCCCTCGGCAAAAAATTACATGATATATATAAGGTAAATTTTCTGTATTTCTGTAGATATATATTTTTTGAACCCCCTAAATAATAAAGATAAACTGATGACGCAGTGGCAAGTACCTCCAAAATTATGTTGTACGTCACTGGTTCAAATCCCAATGAAAGCGTTTTATTATTTACTTATTCAGTTTTTTTTAAATTTTCAGTTCTTTTTTTCAAGTTTTTTTTAGTTTTTTTTACTTAAAAAAATGTGCTAAAAGTTTTGTTTTAAACCCAAAAGAATTCAAGGTTTCCATTTCTAAAGGCTTATTTACACGTTTATACTTTTATTTTTCGAACCCCCTGAACGAAAATCTTGGGTCCACCACTGCCAGTACGGACCGTGGTCTAACCTACGGTCCTTCCTTGTGTACCATGGTTTGGTTGTTTGGGACTTGAATTTTTTTGTCTCGAACCACGCACATTTGGACCACAGATTGTGGTCTGACCTACGGTCTGTGGTCTTGGATCTCTAAACGTTGGCAGGGTGCCCAACCCATGGACCCACCTACGGTCTATGGTTCAACCCACAGGCCGTGGTTGACCTCCATTGCTGGCACATGCATCTTCCAAACATCTTGTTTATTTCTCTCTTTCAAATACAGGGTGTTACAGAAGTGCATAGAATCAGTTTCGCTTTGGAGAATTTGAACCCGAAATACTAGGCATAGCTTGCTTACGTTCTCTTCCCTTAGCTGTAAGGGATGAACAATCTCTTATTTGATGACCACTCTTACCACAACTGAAGCAACCATTCATGTTGGAGAAGCACTTACCCTCGTGTTTCCTTCCATACCTAGCACGCGTAGACATAGAGAATGAAGATCCACCACCATTTCCTCTTTGAGGATCAGGGTTGAACATCCCATCTTTGTTGAACTTAGGAGTAGCATTGAAGAAACCTTGGTCGAATAACCTTTTTCAGAACTTAGAACGACTATGCCCATCAGACCTTGAATGTGAGTAGTTACCGTCACCTGACCTTTCTCATTTTGCCTCCGTAGACCTTTCCTTAAGTTTCTTCTCTACAAGTTGTTGAGCATGAAACATGAGATATGAAATGTCCATATCATAGATAAGCATGGCGGTACGATATTCCTTAACCGACATGTCGGACACACTCAAAACAAAATTACTTATCCTTGCCCTGGGGTCGGCAATCATAGTAGGAGCATACCGAGACAATTGTCTGAACTTAAAAGCATATTAATTCACACTCGTATTTCCTTGATGATTGTTGATGAATTTAAACAGTTTTTCCTCCATCATTTCAAGGGGAAAGATGCTATATAGGAAAGCAACTTTGAACTTTTCCCAATCAAGGGGACTTGTCTCTTCCGCCCACCCTTCTTTCCATTGCTTGAACCATATTAAAGCAACACCCATAAGTTGATAAGCGGCAAGCTTTGTCTATTACACCGGCGTCACTCCCATGGTCATCAACACCTTTATACAACTCATAATTGAACTCTTGAGGATCTTCGTCAAACATAGCACCATGAAACTTCGGAGGATTAATTCTAGTAAAGTAAGTCACTCTAGTTGTCGTCGTACCCACATTTAGGTTCACAGGCACCACAACATGCCTATTGGCTAGATCCGACATGGCTTGAGCAAACACTTGAAAAGCAGCCCAAAAATCTAAATTAGTCACTTGCTCGGCCAAAGGGTAGATTGGAGCTTAAGAAAGAGCTCCTAGTTCCATATTTTCTCCCGCATTCCTTCTAGAATATGCCCTTCGAGTTGCCATATCCTATAAAGCATCGGGTAAGGATTAGGAGAGAGACATTATAGAGTTAAACTCTATTGCATGATTCTAGAGTAATGAAAGAAGTAGAGTTTCCTAAATATCTTGTAGCCACTCATTCATAAATATGGCAAACTTAACACTCATGAACAAGACTCTACTAAACGTGGCTTATGAGACTTCCTAGGAACTTTCTAAACCTTGTGCTATGAATACCAAGTTTGTCAGGACCCAAAGTATACCTGATATACCATGAGTTTACAGTATATTTGATGCATTTCCTTAGAAGTTGTGTGTGCCTAAGGCTATATTGTATTATAAATATTGTGTTTTCTATCATGTTTGTAGGAAATAGGTGTGGAATGAAGTTAATGGAAATGACAATTGAAATTATGTAGAAGTAAACACCAAAAGAGTGACTCACGGACCGTAGGTCTTGTGACTGGCCATCGTTGGGAATGACTTGAAGGATCATCAAAGAATTTTGACAAACTGTGGATCTACAAAGCAACTAACAGATCGTAAGTCGACCCATGGGCCGTCCTAAACATCGGTCGATGAGTTCAAAGAGTTAAAGTTCCAATACCTTATGAAAAATCCTAAGTGTGGAGCCACAGAAGTGGATCCACAGACCGTAGTTAGACCCACGGCCATCCCACACGTCCATCATTGATGATCTGAGAATGAAGGTTCCAGTACCTATTGAAAAGTTGCTAAGTGTTGACCAACGGAGGGTGACATACGAACCGTAGGTCAACCCACGGTCCATAGGTCGTGTCATCGACAAAAATTGCATCCAGACTACTTATTCCCTTATTTTGTTTCCTTTTTGTTTAGGACATATTTTTCTATAAATAGGGTATGTAAACCTCATTTCTGGAGGTCAGACAACATTGTTTACTTTTAGTTCTTGGTATTTTGTGGAATTAACTTGCAACTTTATCAATTTGATTTCCAGATTTCATTCTATAAGATTTTAACTCTGCAATTCAATTGGAGATTTCGGGTTTCTTCTACTCAAATCGTAAGTTCATGAATTCTTCTTATCAAAACATGAATTGTGTTCTTTCAAGCATGAGTAGATAAATCCACAACTATGGTTGTGGGAACCATAAGCAATTAACAACCATAATAATTAAGTAATTCTTGAATAGTGTTTATGCATGTACTGGTAATTCTTTTGCTTAGAAGTTTTTTTAACGAGTGCACGTGTTAAAACTTGTCTCATTGCTACTTGCCAGACAAAGGAGGTAGTTAATGAGAAAAGAATTAACAACAGAGATTTAGTGGATACTGTCTAATAGTCTAATGTCAATTGGTGTAAGGGTGAAAACGAAATCATACATTGATGTGATGTCTAATCTGAGGTAAAGGTAAGGGTTAGTAAAGTATACACTCATAGCCGGACCAAGGTGTGTAGTGAAATTCCCTATTTGGAGGACCAATCACTCAGGGATACATATCTTACCAACTTTGCATGTAAAACACTAGGAAATGATTATTATTATTAGGATTACCGTGTTAAACACTTGTAGGGAACACATACACCCTAGTTTCTTTCTCATATTGATAATCAAAAGTTTGAATCCTATGCACTTGTTACTCAATGAACAATCGGTTATTTTCTTACAACCCCACCTTTAATTACTTCTTTCGCAAATAGTTTAACTAAACGGATATAGTAGTGAGTTAAGTTTAAGTCTGAATCTTATTCCTCGTGGGATCGACCCCAACCTACAAGTTGGGTTCTTTATTTGACGAGGACCGCTTATACTTCTTTAGGGAAGTGTAATTTGAGCGTATCAAATTTTTGGCGCCACTGTTGGGGAATAAGGCTTTTAGATTAAGTTTAACTACATTATTGAACTTTAGTCAATTATTTCCTAATTTTACGTTTTGTTTTGTTTTTCTTTTCTTTTCTACAGGATTCTACTCTAGTGTATGCCAAGTACATAGAGTCGAGGTGAACCATTGACCCCATACGATCTTAAACTAAGAAAGACTTTGAGAAAAATGGCAAAGCAAGGGGTCCATAACAAAACAATCATAGATGAGCATGAGGACGAAGTGAATAATAAGAATGCTCAGGTTCGTGGTGGTAATCTACTCGGAGATGCATTGAGGGTACTGAAACCAATAGAACCAAGGTTGCGAGATAATTACAGGGTCGAATTCAATACAATTGAATCAGAAGGACCTGTTGTTCTCCCTCCTATACCTCTAGGGCATACATTTTTGGTGACCAGCAGTCTGATGCAAAATCTTACAACAAGAGGGTTGTTTTCTGGTCTAGCTTCAGAAGATCTGCATGGGCACATGGTTAAGTTGAGAAGTGTTTGCAAAAGTTGTGTGGGACGACCGGAGTTGGATATGAATTCCAGAGGTTTAGATTCTTCCCTCTATCATTGACAGGTGATGCTGCAGTGTGCTTTTGTGAGCTTTTATATAACTTGATGCATACATGGGACCAATTGCATAAGGTTTTCATAGCAAAGTATTTTCCTTTTTCAAAGAAGCTGAATCATAAGGACAAACTCAACAATTTCATAGCACTACCTAGAGAGTTTGTGAGCATTTCATGGGATAGGTTCTCTGCATTCATAAGAAATGTTCTGAATCACCACATCAATGATGAGTCACTAAAGAAGTACTTCTACAGAGGTGAAGATGACAATGGAATGGCTATGCTGGATACTATTACTGGAGGATCATATGGTGAGTGCGCTTTTGAGGAGATCACTGAGAAACTAGAAAAGATTTCCTGAAATAATAAAGCATGGAGCACTAGAACGTCAGACACTGGAAGAAGCACATTTGCAGTTCACGCTGCACCTAGTAAATCTACTGATGACATTTGTGAGAAGATCGCTCAGATGAAGACACAACTTTGGTTGATATTGAAGCATGTGAGCAGTAGTGCAGAAAAGGTGAATGCGGTAAATTACATAACTAGAACTCCACCAGCACCAGTTGAGGACTGCTACTATAAGAAGGGTGCGTACTTGGTGAATGATCAGACGGGGGGTTTCCAAGCCAACACCCAAGGTTCCAACTCGAATAATTGGCGCCAGGGTCAAGGAAACCTAGGTCGAAACTATGGAAACTACAATCGAGAGGGAAACTATGTCCAGGATGGTAACTACAGTCGTGATAACAACTATAATCGGAACAACTATTACAACCAAAGAAGAGAGTTGGGCCTTCTGTTCCACCTTCAAATCAGGAATCTGGCAATAGAGAAGATAGGGGTAGTATGTCACGCATTGAGGATATGATGCAGAAGATGATAAAGAGGTTTGATGAGACTGTGAGAATGTGAAAGAGATACGAAATGACTTGTCTAGATTTGGTCAAAAAGTTGATGCCCATGCAGTGTCGATAAAGCAACTTGACTAGCAGTTTAATCAGTTAGCCACTATCGTGAACCCACATCAGCCTGGCACACTTCCTAGCAACTCCATCTAGAATCTGAAGATTGATGGGAATTGTATGGCAGTCCCTACTCGAAGAGGTAAACAAACCATTGATCCCCCTATGTCATTTGAGGTTGAGATTGTGGTAGAAAGAGATGAAGATGAGATCGAGGGTACAGGAAAGTCTAAAAATGCTACAGAGAGAGAAGTGGAAGTGACCCAAAAAGTCGTTCCCATGCCTAGACCTCCACCTCCATTCCCACAGAGATTGGTGAAGAAGACTAAAGAAGGTAAATATCGTAGGTTAATAATTATGTTGAAGCAGCTTTCCATCAATGTTCCATTGATAGAAGCTTTAGATCAAATGCCTGTATATGAAATTTATGAAGGATTTAGTGACAAAAAAAAGGAATGTTAGTTTTGAGGATGATGCAAGGTTACAACATTGTAGAGCTATTGTTACATGGTCATTAGTGCAAAAGAAAAAGGATCTTGGAGCTTTCACTATTCCTTGTACCATTGGGTTGTTGCATTTTGCGAAGGCATTGTGTGATTTGGGTGCTAGCACTAATCTGATGCCATTGTCTATCTACAAGAAGTTGGGTTTAGGGGCTCCAAAACTGACTGCGATGTGGCTACTCATGATAGATAGAACTCTAAAAAAGCCCATTGGTGTTCTCCAAGATGTCCTTGTGAAAGTGGAGTCATTCATTTTTTCGGTGGATTTTGTGATACTTGATTGTGAGGTTGATTTTGAGGTACCCATCTTCTTAGGGAGACCATTCCTTGATACTGGGTACGCCTTGGTCGATATGGAAAGAGGACAGATGAAGTGCCGATTGAAAAATGAAGAGGTAACTTTCAATATCTGTAGGTCTATGAAGAAGGAAAGTGATCTCAATTCAGTATCAGTGGTGAATCATATTGTGGAGCGAGGTTCTGAAGTTTCTATCGAAGAAAGGTTGGGTGTTTATGCACTGGCAGCGGTAATGATGAATTTTGAGGGTGATGGTAATTATGAATTTTGAGGGTGATAGTAATGAAGACTATGATGAATTAGTTGCTGCACTTGATAGGTTCGAATTCCGTTCCAAACCAAAGAAATTTGAGCTAGATATGAAGAATCGTGACTCTCCACCCGAAACACCATCTATGGAAGAAGATCCAAAATTGGAGCTCAAGGCTCTACCATCTCATTTGAGGTATGTATTCTTGGGAAGAGATGTCATTTTACCAGTAATCATTGCGGCAGATTTGAGTGAAGTACAAGTAGAGACATTGGTTTCTGTGTTGAAGAAGTTCAAGCGGGCTATTGTATAAACTATTGCGGACATTATTGGGATTCCTCCTGCCATTTGTTCTCATAAAATACAATGCATGTCGAACAACAAGCCAAGTATTGACCACCAAAGGAGACTAAATCGTCCTATGCAAGAGGTCGTGAAAAAGGAAATCATCTAATGGTTGTATGCTGGAGTCATATACCCCATTCCAAATAGTAATTGGGTCTTTCCTGTTCAGTGTGTACCTAAGAAAGGATGGATTACTGTCGTTCCTATTGTGAAAAATGAGCTTATTCCGATGAGGCCGGTGAATGGATGGAGAGTATGCATGGACTACCACAAGTTTAATGCTTGGACAGAAAAAGATCACTTCCCAATGTTGTTCATGGATTAGATGCTGGACCGTCTTGCTGGTAAGGGTTGGTATTGCTTTCTTGATGGGTATTCGGGATACAATCAGATCTCCATTGCTCTGAAAGACCAAGAGAATACCACCTTCACTTGTCTGTATGTGACTTTCGCCTTCAAAAGGATGTCATTTGGGTATTGTAATGCTCCAGCAACCTTCCAGCATTGCATGATGTCGATACTTTCAGATATGGTGGAGGACACTATTAAGGTATTTATGGATGATTTCTATGCGGTAGGTGAATCGTTTGATGCATTTGGCCGAGGTACTGAAACAGTGTAAAGAGTGCAATGTTGTGCTCAATTGGGAAATGTGCCACTTCATGGTGAAAGAGGGGATAGTTCTGGGTCATCGGATTTTTGAGAAGGGTATTGAGGTTAATAGAGCTAAAGTCGAGGTAATAGAAAAGCTTCCACCACTATTAAAGGTGTTAGAAGTTTTCTTGGGCATGCAGGTTTTTATCAGAGGTTTATTATAGATTTCTCTAAAATTGCACACCCATTTTGCAAACTGCTCGAAAAGGAGTGTAAGTTTGATTTTGATGATGCTTGTCTGAGAGAATTTGGAGAGTTGAAAGCAAGGCTAGTTTCCACACCTATCATTATTTTGCCGGATTGGGGGCAAGCGTTTGAAGTGATGTGTGATGCGAGTGGAGAGGTTCTTGGTGTGGTATTGGGACAGAGGTGAGAGAAGATTCTTCATCCGATTTACTATTCTAGTAAAGCTATGAATGTGGCTCAAAAGAACTATATGGTGAATCAACAGGAGCTCCTTGCTCTGGTTTTCACATTTGAGAAATTTTGATCCTACTTACTTGGTACTAAGGTCATAGTGCATTCTGACCATTCTGCATTGAGATATCTGATGGCTAAAAAGGATGCAAAACCGAGGTTGATCAGATGGGTATTGTTGTTGCAAGAGTTTGATTTAGTGGTAAAGGATAGAAAGGGGACAGAGTATCAGATTGCCTACCATTTGTCCAGATTAGAAGAGGAAGCTATGCTCAAGCTAGGAGATGTAGCTGAAATTAATGATGCATTCCTAGACGAGCATGTATTGGCTGTTTCTTATGATCTTATTCCTTGGTTCACAAATTTTGCTAACTACTTAGCAAGCGATTTGGTTCAATCGGATTTGTCATTCACCAAAGGAAAAAGTTTATGTATGATGTGAAGAAGTTATTTTTGGATGAGCCTTACTTGTTTCGTATTTGTGTGATGGGATTATTCATCGGTGTGTGTGAGGGTTGAGATGATGCGTATACTAGAGGTGTATCATTCATCGCCTGTTGGTGGGCATCATAGTGGTATTCTGACTGCTCATAAAATTTTGCAGTGTGGGTATTATTAGCCTACCATCCACCAAGATGCTCATGATTTCGCAAAGTCTTGTGACTGTTGCCAAAGAGAATGAGGAATTTCAAAGAGGCAAGAGCTACATATGAATCTGATATTGGTGATTGAGTTATTTGATGTTTGGGGCCTTGACTTCATGGGTCCATTTGTGATTTCACATGGAACGAAGTATATTCTTATTGCGGTTGACTATGTATCGAAATGATTGGACGCAATTGTGCTTTCAAACAACGAGGGTAAGAGTTTCACCGCATTTCTAAAAAAGAGTTTCTTCTCCATATTTGGTAAACCTAGGGAAATTATCAAGGATAGAGGTTCTCACTTTTTTAATAAGTTGGTCAAGGCGTTGCTAGAGAAATATGGAGTTCGTCACAATGTCGTTATTGCTTACCATCTGCAGTCTAGTGGGCAAGTTGAAGTGTCAAACAGAGAGATACAGAAAATCCTTGCAAAGACTGTGACCGCCTACCGAATGGACTGGTCAAGAAAGCTTGATGATGCTCTATGGTCCTATCACACCGCATCCAAGACTTCCATAGGTATGTCCCCCTACCAACTTGTATATGGGAAGTCATGCCATTTACCAGTAGAGCTAGAGCATAAAGCCATGTGGGCGCTAAAGAAGTTGAATTTGGATTGGGGCTCCGCATCAAGTCAAAGGATACTGGGTATAAATGAGCTTGATGAGTTTTGCCTAAAAGCATATGAAAGTTCAGCCTTGTACAAGGAGAAGATGAAGAAGTATCATGATCAAAAGATTGAAAAGTGTGAATTTGTTGCGGGTGATCTGGTGTTTCTATTCAACTCAAGGTTGTGCTTGTTTCCTGGCAAGCTCAAGTCCAAGTGGACCGGGCCAGTCACCCAAGTATTTCCACATGGAGCGGTCGAGCTCGAGCATAAGGAGGGAACAAGGTTCAAAGTGAACGGACAGAGAATCAAGGTTTACTTGGGAAAGTCGAAGAGTGTGCAAGAAGTAGTAGAGGCCTACTATCTTGATGAAGTCTGAGTAATCAAGGTGTCTAAGTCATGCTACAACGTTCAATCAAGCGTTGCTTGGGAGGCAACCCTAGATGTACAATCTAGCCAACTATAGGTTTTCTTTTCGATATAGGAGCTTTCTTCTTTTATTTTGATTTTCGTAGCTCTTTAGATAGGTGATTTATTTTTATATTAGTGTTGGCTAGATATAGAGTGGGGTCCGTGTCTAAAAAGTGTGCAGAAAATGTAAAAAGAAAGTCCTAATGGTTGCTACGTGTGTAGGGACGAAAGGAGAAATCTACAGAAAAACAGTAGTGCAGTGTTCTACGGACCCCATCGACGGTTCGTTGGTCAATCCACGGACTGTGAATGGCATCCATAGATCCTAGGTAAGTTCCCAATTTTTTCTAAGTGTCAGGGTGACCTATGGAGTTAACCCACGCTTCATAGGTTGACCCACAAACCATCAACGGGGTCTCGTGGGTCCAAAATTAGGTTTTCTGCCAACCCGACCCAGATTCCTTTTAAATAAAACCCTTTCATTTTAAACATTTCCCACGTCCATATATTCCCCCCCCCCCCAAACAATTTTTCAACCTTCAACATCCCCATAATCACGCTAATAACTCCCATATCATCCCCCTAATAAATTTCCCAGATCCCATAATTCCCTTGTTCTCTCACAAATTAGTTTCATAAGATCTTCTCCCCTAAATTGATTTCACAAGTCTAGGTTCGATGTCGAAAGGCTAGAAAAGGTTCAAAGAGTTCATTGCACTAGCACACTTACCCACTTTGATTACTTGTAAGGTAAACGACTTCACCCTAACTTTGAATTTCATTGTTCTTTGTTTAAATTTTGAAGTCACGAAGTTAGATCTTGACCTTGGGTTGTTAATATTCTAGTTGAATATTGAATTGTAGTTAGAAACACCCTTGGAACGATAGAATGTGAGTGTGTTATGATTTAAAACCACATAAATCAAGTAATGGGTCTAATTGGATGTTTTTACTTAGGGTTCGTAGTTTGATCGGTTAAAAAGTTAAATTTTGTGCATTCGGAACCCTAAGGATGATAAACTACCATCTTATTTATTGAAATGCATGTATAGGACAAGTTTGTTTATGTAATTATTGAAAGAAAAGGCACAAAATTGAGTCAAGTTCTGAAACCTGGCACATAACTCACCCACGACTCCCCATCCACGGATCGTAGGTCGGGAACCGTGAGTCTGTTAGACACAAAGTTTTTACTAATTGTCAAACCACGATGTGGAATACGGTCTGTCGTTCCATCGACTGACTGTTCTACACATCTGAGATCTAATTTTTGGTACTCTGACCTACAAAAGGGACCCACGGACAGTCATTCCATTGACGAACCGTAGGTGCCCACCGTGGGTCAATAGTTTAGCTACTGTCCAAAAACAATTTTTGTTTGGGTCCGTTTCTTATTCTAAAATTCTTCCATGTGTTTTCTTGTCTTGTTTTGGTACTAACTAAGCTTCCACAGGTACCATGGCTCCTAAGCAAGCCCCCACCTACGCTCCAACAGGCAAGTCCAAGTTTGTAGCAACTTTTCGACGGCTAATCGCTAACGATGATGATGAGTACATTCTGCCAGCCACCATGACCTCCCCTACTGCTCCCTGCACAACTATGAACAGAGCCCAGCGGGTGATTTCCAACAAGGTCACTACCCCCTAGTCTGAGGAGTGGGCCACACCGATCAGCTCACAGGCTGACTCTCAGTCTTAGTTCGGCCCCGATTTGAGTGGCAGCACCGCCTCCTCTTATGAGGTTGATAGTACGGGCAACATTCCAGTGACCCTAGTTCTGAGCCTACACCAGTCACTACGGAGCCTAACAGGTGGTATGTGACAGGGAAATATCAAATATACAGCGATGCTCGCATGTTGAATAAGCACGGGAAGATGGTCAGAGTTGTCACTAAGGAGCATCGTATTCTCACAGGCAGCCTCCACACCACTCCAATCATCCACCATCTTTTTCGGAGGCACGAATATGAGTGGATGGAATGGATCCCAAGGTCCTATAGCGAGGAGATACTCCGAGAGTTCTATGCTTCTTATACAACCAGCGTCATAAATTCCATCTCCAAATGTGATAACGATCAAGGAAGGAAAGGAATAAAGAAAGAAAGGATATGTGGATTAATACTCAAGTTATTGAAATTATGGGCAACAAGGGACTAAAACCCTTACCTCCCAATTGACTTCAACAACCTAAGTTCAACCCAAGGAAGAATAATCAAATGAAACCAAGAATCACAAAGGGGTAACACTTTGATTAATCAAACACAAGAAGTTAACAAGCAATCCCAAGAGTTCACCCTAATTACTCACTAAGAAGATACTATAATTTGATAGTCAATATTCAATATAGTCTAAGTCTTCCCAAAATAAAAGAGACTACTATTTACACTAAAAAAATAAACAAGACACTTTTTGACAATTTTACCCTTAATGAGATAAGGGCCTTGTTTGGTTGCCTTCTTTTGTGAATTCTTGAATTCATGAAATGGTCATTTCCATACATGGCCTATTTCCTTCTTCCTTCTCATTTTGAAATACCTTACACACATTGTATGTTTTTCTTTGGTGACCTTCAAGCTCCTCTAATGCTTCCCTTTTCATGAACATTGCTTGTAGTCCTTGGGGATCCTTTGCTTGACTCCGTGTGAATGGTCTTGAGGGGTATATGCCACACATGTTAGTGTCATCCATGCTGCCCATGTTATCATCCTCCCCTTCTTGAAAATGATTCGTCCTCGAATCCAAAGGATCACCTACAACACAAGGAGACAAATCACTAACATTGAAAACATTATGAACATTATACTCACTTGGTAGGTCAATCATGTAAGCATTGTCATTGATTCTCTTGAGTACTTTGAAGGGTCCATCCCCTCTTGGGCTTAGCTTCCCTTTTCGTACTTATGAAAACCTCTCCTTTCGGAAATGCACCCACACCCAATCATCTGGATCGAAGATCACTTCCTTTCTCTCTCGACTCTTTCGAATGGCCACCTTTGAATTGTTCTTTTCAATGGCCTCTTCCACCTTGGCATGAATGTTCATCATCTCCTTTGCCCTTTTCTTGGCATCTAGGCTCACAACAACATCGCTAGACAAAGGAATCATGGTTAATGGAAACAAAGGTTTAAAACCATAACATGCCTCAAATGGAGACATTCCAATAGAGGAGTGGAAAGACCGATTATATGCAAATTCACTCAAGGGTAAACGGTTTTTCGAAGTAGTTGGGGTTCCTCTAATCATGCATCGAAGCATGCTTCTAAGAGTCCGGTTGACTACTTCGGTTTTTCCATCCGTTTGAGGATGGCAAGAAGTAGAGAACATAAGTTTGGTTTCAAGTGTACCCCATAGACTCTTCTAAAAATGACTAAGAAACTTGGAGTCCCTATCACTAACAATGGTTTGAGGGACTCCATGCAATTTAAGCACATTGATAACAAACAAAGATGCTACATGGGATGCATCATCACATTTATGGCATGGAATAAAATGAGCCATTTTAGAAAATCTATCCGCTACCACAAATATACTATCATGTCCTCTTTTAGTCCTAGGAAGTCCCAACACAAAGTCGATAGAAATATCCATCCACGGACCATTTGGAGTAGGAAGAGGAGTATACTTACCTTGGAGCCTAGTCATGGATTTGGCTTGCTTGCATTCTAGACATTGTCCACAAATCCTCTCCACATCATGCTTCATCTTGGGCCAAAAGAACTGCTCCTTAAGAATATCAAGTGTTTTTGGTACCCCAAAGTGTCCCATCAAACCACCACTATGAGCCTCCTTGACAAATAACTCTCTCCATGAGCTCATGGGAACACATGCTCGGCCATCTTTGAAAAAGAAACCATCAACCAATTGGTACCTATCAACTCGCTTCCCTTGACTAAGATTATCAAAGGTATCTTTGAAGTCGGAATCCATAGAATAGAATCCCTTTAAGCTTTCAAACCCCATCATTCTAGAAACCAAGGTATTGACCAACACAAACCTTCATGATAGAGCATCCGCTACCACATTTTCCTTGCCTTGCTTGTAGTTGATCACATATGGAAAGGTTTCAATGAATTCAACCCACTTAGCATGTCATTGGTTCAACTTGGATTGCCCCTTGAGATGCTTCAAGGAATCATGATCGGTCCTTATCACAAACTCTTTGTGCCACAAGTAGTGTTGCCAATGAGCCAACACTCGCACAAGTGCATACAATTCCTTGTCATAAGTTGAGTACTTGATTGTAGCTCCCTTTAACTTTTCACTAAAGAAAGCTAATGGTTTTCCTTCTTGCATCAACACACCACCTATACCAACACCTGAAGCGTCACATTCAATTTCAAAGGCCTTGTCAAAGTTGGGTAGTTGAAGCAAGGGTGCAGAACTCAACATCAATTTCAAGGATTGAAAAGACTTCTCCAGCTCTTCACCCCATACGAAAGGTACATCTTTCTTGATCAGTTCGGTCAAAGGAGCAGCAATTGAACTAAAGCCCTTCACAAATCGCCGATAAAAACTTGCTAACCCATGAAAACTTCTTACCTCAGTTGCACTGGTTGGGGTCGGCCAAGTCTTGATGGACTCCACCTTCTCGTCATCAACCTCAATCCCATTTGCACTAACCACAAAACCCAAAAACACAACTTTATCAACACAAAATGAACATTTCTTGAAATTAGCAAAGGGACGCTCTCGTAGTAGGACATCAAACACTTGTTTCAAATGGGATACATGTTCCTCCATTGTCTTACTATACACAAGTATGTCATCAAAATACACCACAACAAACTTGTTGATGAAAGGTTTGAGAACATGGTTCATCAATCTCATGAAAGTGCTTGGGGCATTCGTCAATCCAAATGGCATCACAAGCCATTCATACAGCCCAAACTTTGTCTTGAAGGCTATCTTCCACTCATCACCCGGTTTCATACGAATTTGATGATACCCACTTCGAAGGTCAATCTTGGAGAAAATAATAGAACCACATAGCTCATCTAGCATATCATCAAGTCAAGGAATGGGATGTCGATACTTCACCGTGATCTTATTTACGGCTCTACAATCAATACACATTCTCCAAGTGCCATCTTTTTTGGGAACAAGAATTACCAGTATGGCACAAGGACTTAGGCTTTCTTTGATCAACCCCTTCTCAAGAAGCTCTTCCACTTGCCTTGATAGCTCTTTGGTTTCTGCCGGGTTACTCCTATAAGCTGGACGATTGGGAATTTGTGAACCCGGTATAAAATCTATTTGGTGCTCGATTCCCCTCAAGGGTGGTAATCCAGCGGGCATCTCATCTGGAAATAGCTCATCATAGCCCTGCAAAGAGAAGAAATAATACTAGGCAAAGTGCTAGTATCTTGGTTAGCATGTAACAAAAGGTTGGTGTTTACAAGGCACACTAGAAAGCATTCCTCATCCACACCCTTTAAACACTTGCTTGGCTTTGCTATCATGCACATGTTCTTATTATTTTTAACCAAGGCACTCCCCTCCTTTGGAACGATGGTAGAACTTTCACTTTCACCTTTTGCCGCCTCGTCTTTTATTCTCTCCCGAAGCTCCTTCATAGCCCGATAGTCCTCACTCACTTGATATGGAGTGAGAGGTGCAAGCACATACTTTTTACCTTCAATCACAAAAATGTATTTGTTGGATCTTCCTTGGTGCACAACATCTCTATCAAATTGCCAAGGTCTCCCCAACAGTAGGTGACATGCCAACATGGGAACCACATCACTAACCAATTCTTCATTGTACTTTCCCACACTAAATCGAATACTTGCTTGTTTGAGGACCTTTATCTCTCCACTCTCGTTGAGCCATTGTAGCTTATAAGGATTGGGATGCTTGCTGGTTTGTATTTTCATACGCTTCACCAAGGAACTACTCACCACATTGATGAAACTCCCGCCATCAATGATTAAAGAACACACTTTATCTTGGATTTTGCACCTAGCATGAAATAGATTCTCCATTTGGTCAAGTTCTTCTTTTGCAAGGGCTCTCATAATTCTTCTCACAACACATGAAAGATTGACATTCATGTTCAAGTCTTCATCATCATCAAGCAAAGACTTTCCCTTCTTCATGAAGCAAGCAAAATTCACCCTCTCGTCCAACCTTTCTTCTTCATCCCCTGAAGCACCTTCCTCTCTTTCACCCCTATCTCCCTCTCCCTTATTTTTTTCTTCACCCTCATCTTCATCTTCAGTCTTATATCCATCACGAAGAGCAACAATTGTTCTCCTATTTGGACACTCACTAGCAACATGTCCCCTCCCTTGGCATCTAAAGCATTGAATTGTAGAGGGTTGAGGAAAGTTAGGTTTAACATAGTTACCTCCTTGTGGTTGCTCACTTGCCTTGGATTTGTAATCAAGCTTGACTTGGGCAACTTGACCTCCACCTTTAGGTTGCTCCCTAGAGGATGTCGTCTTCCAATTATCTCTACCTTTGCTCCATGTGGAAGTTAAAGAGCTTTTGGCCTTGTATGACTTTTCTTATTTCAAATATGCTTCTACCTTTGAAGCATCATGGAAAGCCGCTTCAAGAGTCTCATAGTGCTTAAGCTTCAAGGTCTTCAAGATATCATACCTCAAGTTTTCCACGAATCGTATCACCGTACATTCCATATTCTCTTCAATATTAGACTTCATCCGCAAGTTATCAAACTCATCATAATATTCTTCCACAGTTTTGGTACCTTGCCTCAACATGTACACCTTCTTGAGCACCTCTTGGTAGTAATTTGGAGTCAAGTATCTCATCTCCATAAGTGCAATCAACTCTTGCCAAGTAGGTAACTCGTAGTTATGATGGCTCTCCCTTTCCTTCCTCTTGGACTACCACCAGGTTGATGCGTACCCCTCAAATTGCGTGAGAGCATATTTCGCCTTCAAATTTTCTGAGATATTATTTGTGAGAAAGATCCGCTCACTTTGAATTTTCCATTCCAAGAACTCATCGGGGTCACTACTTCCTTTGAACCTTGGAAGTGTGACCTTGATAGTGTTCAAGCCCCTATCTTGATGATCATTCCTCTCCCTAAACCTATTTCCTCTATTTCCCATCTTATCACCTTTATATCCCATCATATCTCCTCTATATCCCATTCTATCTCTTCTATTCCCATATTCTTGATCTCCCATGCCTTGGTCCCACCCTAAGTCCCGAGGTGGTACTCCTTCCTTTCGTACTCCATTTCCATCCCTACCCCTAAGCTCCCAAAACTCATCATTATTGAACTCCTCATGAATTTCATCATAGAGAGGATTTTGGTATTGGTAGTCTTGGTAGGGCATTTGTGGTGCATTTTGTGGATGTGATGTGGGTTCATGAAAAGATGCATTTGAATCATTTCGAAATGGTGTTTGGTATTGGACTTGGTTGGCCACAAAAGGAAGATTCTTCTGTGGCGGGTGAAAGGGTTGTGGATTTGGATGTGGCGTAGGCTGTCTTAGGTGGTTTGGAGGGTTGGGAGTTTGGAAAGTGGGGCGTTGGTAGTTTCGAGTTCGGCTTTGTGGAGGAGAACATAGATTATGAGCTTGTCTCGGAGCAAGGGTGGTGGAATGCACCGATGCCCTCCTTATCTCCTCATATTCGGGTTGAATTGCTTTCCTTCTATTCTCATTTTCCACCCGTACCAACCTTTCCTCCATACCTCCCATCCTTCCAATCATTTCCGCTGCTTGCTTAGAGATGTTGGCGAGAACCTCCATGATGTTCTCCGAGCTCTCCCCAATTGGACTTGTATTAGACATGATACCTACAAAACTCAACAAACAAGATTAGTAGAAAAGCCTCACATCACTCGTATGTAGCTCTCAACTCACCTTCTATGGCGTCGTCTCAAAATTGATAGTGAACTAGCTCCGTTCAATCAACTCAAGATCACCTATCATTTGTGATGGAGTGGATTCTTGCGACTCTTGAAAGAAGGACGACCCAAAAAAAGAAAAAAAACTAACGGACTTGAATCAAGAAGGTTATCAACAAATTAAGATGACAAAAGTAGAAGAAGAAGTACCAAAAAAATTCGGACTCAAAATAAACCAAGTAACAAAAGTAGAAGAATTACTTCTTTTTACTTTAATTTGAAGGATCAAAGAAAAGTTTTGATGATTAAAACTAGTTAAAAGTAATTAAAGATGTTAATTAATTGTTGAATAGCTGAAAATTAGAAAAAAAATGAGTTTAGAAGAAGAAGAAGTGAATTTGGACACTTAGAAAAAAATTATGCCTCAAAGAAGTCCATCACTTGTAAGACTTTGATTGGATGATTTGATGATTAAAACTAGTTAACAAGTAATTAAAGATGATAATTAATTGTTAAATAGTTGAGGAATTGAAGGGAAATATGTTAGAAAAAAGAATCACGAAGTTTGGACACTTAGAAAATTTTTTAGGTCCAACAAACTTCCATACTTAGAATATTTTTGGGGTCTTAAAAAAAACCTGCAGGTTTTGGTCTCTGAAACTCACGCACACGCGCGTCAGGTGCGACTGGGCATCGCTGGCAGGTTGTTTGCTGCACTGGCTGCTGATGTGTCGGTCCACGTGGCACTTTTTGTTTTTTTCAGATTTCGTTTTTTTTTTTTTCTTTCTTTTTTTCAAAATTCCACTAATGGACCCCAAAAAAAACACATTTGACCAACTTTGACTTGAAAAGTTGGATCAAATGTACTTTTCTTCTTTTTTCTTCTTGAAGAGCAAATTGAAGACACCAAGAACACACACTAAACCCCAATACACTAAAATCAACTCGAAATTGGCTCAAAATTTAGGATTTTCTTCCCTTCAACTAAGAGAACAAAGCCCACTAATTATTAACCTCCAATTTCTTCTCAATCAAAAGACCCATTTTCAAAATTTGAAAAGTTTAAAAAGCTTGAAACCCTTCAATGGTAACTTCACTTCTACAAATCCAAATTGAACAAAATTTGAAACCTAGACTCAAAAAACACTAGGTAACAAGGATCTAGTGTCAAAAACAATAAATCAAATCAAAAAAAATTAAAAAAAATCAGATTTTTTTTTTTTTGACAATTTTTTTGGACTCTTTTTTTAAACCAAGACTAGATTTATAAGAAAAAAATCTAAACCTAGGCTATGATACCAAATGATAACAATCAAGGAAGGAAAGGAATAAAGAAAGAAAGGATATGTGGATTAATACTCAAGTTATTGAAATTATGGGCAACAAGGGACTAAAACCCTCACCTCCCAATTGACTTCAACAACCTAAATTCAACCCAAGGAAGAATAATCAAATGAAACCAAGAATCACAAAGGGGTAATACTTTGATTAATCAAACAAAAGAGGTTAACAAGCAATCCTAAGAGTTCACCCTAATTACTCACTAAGAAGATATAATAATTTGAGAGTCAATATACAATATAGTCTAAGTCTTCCCAAAATAAAAGAGACTACTATTTATACTAAAAAAATAAACAAGACATTTTTTGACAATTTTACCCTTAATGAGATAAGGGCCTTGTTTGGTTGCCTTCTTTTGTGAATTCTTGAATTCATGAAATGGTCATTTCCATACATGGCCTCTTTCCTTCTTCCTTCTCATTTTGATGTACCTTACACACATTGTATGTTTTTCTTTGGTGACCTTCAAGCTCCTCTAATGCTTCCCTTTTCATGAACATTGTTTGTAGGCCTTGGAGATCCTTTGCTTGACTCCGTGTGAATGGTCTTGAGGGGTATATGACACTCATGTTAGTGTCATCCATGCTGCCCATGTTATCAAAATGGGCCAAGCCCATTGCTCAGCCTCCACTCGAGATCACCTTAGTGCGAGGTTTCTCGGTCTATATATCAGGTGTCACCCTTCGCAAGTTTATCTATGGCCCGACCACACTCTACCCATCAATACAACAGAGTTCTACTATATGATGGGTATCGTTCAGAGTGGGCCAATTTAGAAGAATACCGATCAGAGGGAGTCATTTTTAAGGTGGCTAGCACAACTTCTTGCCACAGACGGAGAGCGCGCTGAGTGGGTTCAGACTCTTAGCCTGGGTATCAAGAAGGCTAAATTGAGCTTCACCGCGAATTTCTTCTTACTTCTGGTGCGGAATAGACTGTCCCCAACCAAGGCGGACAATGTGGTCACATGGGACTGGGCCATGATGGTTGCAGCCATAGTAGCAGATTTGGAGATAGACTTTTCCCACATCCTGATTGCGGAGATTCATGAGAAGGCCTTCAAGGACACCACCACCCTGCCCTTCATGTGCCTCATCTTCCAGCTCTTTAAGGGTGTCTTTGTCCCCATTTAGCACTGTGAGCAATTGCTTAATGCAACCAAGACTCTGGATATCGGCCTTATTTGGGATGATGCCAATGTAGCTGCACCTTGCAGGGAGCCACAAGTTGAGGTACCACCATGAGGAGATGATCTTGCTACGGATGTGGAGCAGATGAAGGTTGATGACACTGCCCCTCAAGCCCCTACAGCGAATTCCCAGGCTCTTCTGTCTTCGGCCGCCAGTCACTCCCCTATCTCATCCAGAGCCACTCCCTCTTCAAGGTCCACCGCCATCCCTCTAGCTTGAGTTCTGAAGCTAGAGACACAGAAGGCCACCTTGCTGCAGTATATTAGGTTGTGGATGCAACGTTTGATTGAGCAGTATGAGCCTAGGATGGAGCAGCTAATGGACCAGATGTCTTAAGCCGTTCATAAGTGCTAGGATGCGTTCGAGCTGTGAGACTTGGAAAAGCCGGCCTCGACTATTAATTTGTATACCTTCCAGACAGAGTTGGCCAACCTTCGTGCTAATCTGGATACCTTCCTAGCCCCTCCAAAGTCTGCCCCAGATGCTGCCCCAACAAAGGAGGTTGATACCGTGGTGATGTCTATCTTATTTGGTGATTCCATGCCACCACTGAATTATTCCCGTGCTACTGGGAAGCGCTCCCGCTCCGATCGCGCTGCCGACACTGAGGAGGCCCACAGACTTAGAAAAAAAGAGCGTCAGTAGTTAGAAGAGGCTACGAGGGCATCATTACTAGAGGAAGAGATAATACAATAGTGGGCCAGGGAGATAGGTGTTGGCTCATCCGGCAATGTGAGCACTATTGAGGGAGATGGGAGAGTTGATGTGAGCACTATTAAGGGTGCTAGGTTGTTGATGGGAGCGCTACTAATGGCGTTCTGAGTATTGATCCAACGGGCTCCGGAAAATCGGACCCACCCGCTTCTTGAGAGGTCTTCGGCGCATATGCGCCACAGGTTTGCTTCACCATAGCCTTTACTTTTGATTTTTGTGACAATTAAACCTTATTTTGTTGGGGGTGGGCTAAATGGATTGTGAGTGATAGGGTGAAGTCTGAGTAACCCAACTCATAATCCTCTCTTGGGTCTTGCCTGTGTTCTTTTCCACCAAGAGATTGTTTTAATTTTTGCTGAACCGACCTGTTTAGGAATGTAAAATGAAAGCATGATGGCATAAAAAGCATGAAAAAATGATCTTCGTCAAATAAAGTGTGAAATGTTCTAGATCTTTAGGCCTGATAAGTTGAATGTGCTGGATCTCAATGTGACATGATAAGGAACCAATTTGACCACATAACTTAAGCTAAAGCTTGAACTGGGTAATCGAATAATCTGATAATGAAACAATGTGCCAAGTGTGTGTGAGGAGAGCTTGAATGTTCATACAATGTGTGTCAATCTAGAACTTACCCCGTTGGTCCTGCTAAAATAATCTAGGATAGAAGTTTGGAAGTGATCATAGGCCCTTGTTCAAATAAGTCAACTAAATCCTAAAATAATCCAACAAAACGAAGTAAATGTTTCCTTTGATCCAAATGTTTGAACTTAATATAGACCACTTCTTTCAATTCACCTACCATAAACTAATTGTATTGGCCCCGGTCCCTCCTTGGACAGGTGCACCTTGACTTAGGCCAAAAGCCTAAGTTGAGGCAGGCTAATTCAAAAGTTACCTTGATTTTGGCCCTGGTCCGACATCGGATATTATGCACCTCAACTTATGCTAAACCCATAAGTTGAGGGTTGATGTGAAAAAGGAAACTGAAAGAAAAAAGGTATGAAAAGAGTTGTGTGTTGAAGAGAGAACCAGAAAAGAAAAGGATGTGACTTTGTGCAAATGAAGCAAAAAGATGCAAACAAAAGTGCTGAAAGAAATAAAGAAAAATAAAGTGAAAGAAAAAGAAAAAAGTGAAAAATAAGAGCTATAAAGTCAAGAGTCACATATGTGTTGAAGAGAGTCATGGGAAAGAAATTAAAATGAAAGGATGTCAAGAATAGGTTGAGAAAAGAGGTAAAAATCCAATGTAATGTCAAGTAGGGTAGAAAGTCACTAAAAAGTACCCAAATGTACCACACCCGGCCTTGAGCCTACGTTACAAGCTAAGAAAGTCCTATGGTGATCCTAGCAACTAGTTTGGAGAGTCTAAGCAATGAAAATAAGGGCAAGCCTATAGTATTGAGCACTAACTGTACTTGAAGTCACTTTTGAGCATGAGTGTTGAATGAATCCAAAATAAAAACTTGAAAGACATATCTCTTGTTTGTGGATAAGGATTTCTTTTGAAGTGAGGGCACTAGTTACATTGTTGGAGAAATGATACCTTGGTGATTACGAAGGGTGTATGATTTTATGTCTATTGGTCGATCTATGTCAAGTTTTGATCTGTATGAGTTAGTTTGTTGAGTATACATGAAGAGATTTGCACTAGAAAAAAATTGGAATGGATTGAAAAAGTCATGTGATTGCTTAAGTATGTACTTTTGCTTCTACGTAAGTGTCGTTTAGAGTTTAGTGTGTCGCTTGAGGACAAACAACAAGTTTAAGTTGAGGGTGTTGACATACCATGATTTTATGGTATTTTTTATGCATTTTACTTAGAAGTTTTGTGTGTCTATGGGTATATTGTATTAGAAATAATGTGTTTTGTATAATGTTTGCAGGAAATAGGCGTGGAATGCAGTTGATGGAGATGACAACTGAAATTATGTAGAAGTAGCCACCCACGGACCATAGGTCCTGTGACGGGCTGTCATTGGGCAGGCGTAGATGGATCATCAGGGAATTCTAACCAATTGTGGAACTACGAAGCAACTGACAGACCGTAGGTCAACCCAAGGGCCTTCCTGCACATCCGTCGATGAGTTCAGAGAATTGAAGTTCCAGTACCTGATAAAAAATCCTAAGTGTTGAGCCACGGAAGAGGACCCATAGACCGTAGGTAGACCCACAGTCAGTCCTGCACGTCCGTCATTGATGATCTGAGAGTGAAGGTTCCAGTACCTGCTGAAAAGTTGCTAAGTGTTGACCCACAGAGGGTGACCTACGGACTGTAGGTCGACCCACAGTCCGTAGGTTGTGTCGTCAACAGAAACCGCGTCCAGACTGCTTATTTCCTTATTTTGTTTCCTTTCTAGTTAGGACATGTTTTTCTATAAATAAGGTATGTAAACCTCCTTTTTAGAGGTTAGACAACATTGTTTACTTTTAGTTCTTGGTATTTTGTCGAATTAACTTGCAACTTTAGCAATTTGATTTCCAAATTTCGTTTTATAAGATTTTAACTCGACAATTCAATTGGAGATTTCGAGTTTCTTCTACTCTAATCGTAAGTTTATGAATTTTTCTTATCAAAACATGAATTGTGTTCTTTCAAGCATGAATAACTAAATCAATTACTAGGGTTATTGGAACCATGAGCAATTAACAACATATGAATAATAATTAAGTAATTCTTGAATAGTGTTTATACATGTATTGGTATTCTTTCCCTTAGAAGTCTTTTTAACGAGTGCGCGCGTTAAAACTCGCCTCGTTGCCACTTGCTGGACTAAGGAGGTTGTTAATGAGAAATAAATTAGCAACAGAGATTTAGTGGATGCTATCTAATATTCTAATGTCAATTGGTGCGAGGGTGAAAACTAAGTCATACATTGATGTGATGTCTAATCTGAGGTAAAGGTAAGGGTTAGTAAAGTATACACTCGTAGCCGGACTAAGGTGTGTAGTGAAATTCCCTATGTGCAGGACCAATCACTTAGGGATACCTATCTTACCAACTTGAATGTAAAACACTATGAAATGATTACTATTATTAGGATTACCGCATTAAATGCTTGTGGGGAACACATACACCCTAGTTTTTTTCTCATATTGATAATCAAAAGTTTGAATCATGCTCACTTGTTACTCAATCAACAATGGGTTATTTGCTTACAACCCCCCCTCTTTAAATACTTGTTTCGGAAATAGTTTGACTAAACAAATATAGTAGTGAGTTAAGTTTAAGTCTGAACCATATTCCTCGTGGGATCGACCCGAACCTACAAGTTGGGTTCTTTATTTGATGACGACAGCTTCTTTAGGGAAGTGCAATTTGAGCGTATCAATACCCTAGGCGTAACATGGGGTATAAGATCTTGAGAGGTCCTTTACAGGCCACTTAGCATACATCATTCAAGATAATATAGTTTTATGAGTTTGAAAGACAATTCAAAATCATAAGTTTTAATACAATGTAGGAGAAGTCTAACATAGTCTCAAAACCATCTAGTACATCAAGAGTGATCGGGACGTAACCTCTACATTACATACAATGCTCAAAAGAAGTAAAGATAATACATAATCAATCTCGGTCCTTGTAACAAGTGAACTCACCAACCTTCAATCTACTAAGTGATCCCTATCCACAGATATGCAAATCAGGAGCGCCAAACCCTACATTAATGAAATAATGTAGGCAAGAGTATGCGTTAGTAAATTGAATGTACCAATTATGATAGAAATGCATAAAAGTATGAAAGCATGCAAAAAGGACCTTACGTGACAAGCAATGACCAAGATAAATCATGAGATAAACGGGTTAGAAAAAATAAATCATAAAAACATGGTCAATGTAAGCTAAAATCTTTAAAAAATTCGTAAGACACTTCTAGAAGTAACATTAGTTCATTATTGTAGAAGATTCACCTTCAACCGACATAGAGACCATGTGAACTATAACACGGAATCTAGTGTCAACCCCACACAAAAATGGGTGTACTCCTTTCCAAGGTAAGACCATGAACTTCTAGCTTATGTGGATCCACTAGCTAATGTATATCTAAGACAATCATCTTATAGGGGCACATAGGCATGGGATAAGGAGATTGTTACTAGAAATCTGACCTCAAGCTATGGGAGAGCTTCCATCTGAATATCCTCTCGGTGCGAAGCCGAAATCTCACATAATAGTCATTATTCTTTACTCATCTTATAATCCATGGAAGGGCATACGAAGTAGCCAATCCAAGCTAAAGTTATATTAGCATCCATGGAAAGGTTCAATTGAGCAACCAATCCAAGATAGGTTTCATTAGAATAGCTCATTTGTTTTTATTCAAAGTTTAGTTGAGAAAACCTTTCAACGCTAAGAATCCTTTATGTGAGAAATCCTTTCCCAATAACAACAACACTGATGCTTCACTCTCAAAGGAAATCTTAAATCATTTTCATCCATTTCATAAGAACATACATCTCTTCATAAAACTCATCTTTCATGATTCAAATACTTTATCATACAATCTATTCTAGAAAACATAGGTTAATGGGGATTCAACTTAGAAGTATGCAATTTCTTCAATTAATGCATAAAAGGACATAAATAAATCAATAATATCATAATTGAAAAGAACCCATGAGGTTGAGTAAGAACCCTAACTTCCATTGGAGATTCTACCTAGTGAAAATAGGATAACTTAGGAACGCTATGGAGGAAAGGATTCCATAGATGAATAATATCATACCTTGATTCCAATAGCGTACAATCAATGGTGAAATTTAATACTTCACTTTAAACCCCAATCTTCTTCTTCAAGCTTCTAGAGATAGAAATATTTGGGAGGATGAACTTGTTCTTTTTTTAGGAATTTGAGTTAATGAATTGAATTACAATATTTTGGGGGTAAAAAGACATAAATAGGACCTCTAATAGAAGGTAAAACAACACACTACTGGGTTAGAATAATTAGGAAGAGACCCAAAAGCCCCTTTTAAAAATAATTGTCGACCTCACCAATGGCTAGACCTACGGTACGTTGGTCAGACCATGGACCGTCCTAGTTGGTCGTGGATGAGATCAGAGACCACTATATTTTGGACCCCCAACGACGAACCAATGTACGATCTGTGGGTCCACCTACGGGCCATACACATCAGTCGTGGGTTCGAACTTTTGACTCTAAAGTTTCTCTCTAAGTCTTGGACTCACCTACAAGACCTACCTACGAATCATACATACGGAAACGGACTATCCTGGTGAACCGTATTTAAATACTGAAAGTTTTACACTCTTAGAAAATATGTACTGGCCAACCATGAGCTGACCTATGAACCGTGTGTCGACCATAGGCCATTGGTGGTTCTTGCACCAAAACCCACAAACCTGCAATTTTCTATCTTTTTGAATCCGAGATGTTACAAAGTAGGAGAAATAAAAGCAATATCAAATGCTAGAATATAACACAATAGAAGTCAAGGAAAAGAAAGCAAAAAACGAATGCACACGAGTATACTAACGACAAAAGTGAAATAAGTACAACTAACTAAACTTAGTTGGGCCCTATAAACCTAGAAGGAACACTCGGCACTAGTTTAAGTAAAATTCGAAGAGATCCCCATGAACCCGACAGGTACACAAAAGAGCTAAGAACTAAACCGGGAACTCAAAGATAGAACCAAAACTGCCAAATCCTACCAAGACCTACAATTGCGGTACAATTATCCAAGTATCAGTGAAGTCACCCAGTAAGACCTTTAATATTATCATATGGGAATCACTCAGTCATACCTTTAATCTGATCAAAGTGAAGATATAAGTAGGAATGGCACCCAATAGAAAATATATGCATATGGGAGTCCAAATCAAGTGTAATAAGGTACATGACCTCAAATAATAAAAAATGTACTCCAACAACCCCAAATGTCATTAAGAAAACAAAATTGTCCCAACTTTGGTATGGGACCATATCAAAGCACGCCAGGGACCCACTCTCACTCCTACTCTGCAACTTCTATCCCTGATGATTCTAAAGACACCGAGCTTTGAATCACCTTATTCATAGCTCCACATCTCTCACTATCAAAATTTGAAGTTCAAAAAATGCGGCTAATCGTGGTCTGTCCTTTTATTAAAAGAACAGACCCAAATTCTATCCGCAAACGCGTCCCGGAGAGCATGTGGAGGTGGAGGCTCAATAAAATACCCTTCACAAACGTGGAAAGGAGATCGCAAACACGAAGACAAAGGGGACATGAGGTCGCGAAAGTTGTAGGTGTCTCGTGAACGCAAGGTCACACAAAGGTCAACAACCCTGACCTTTTCAAAAATGGTCACACCATGCGAACGCACAGGCTTGCCAACTTTCTCTTCTTGAATGCGGCCAAGAGGGCTCATGAATACAAAGGAAAAAGCTTGACAGCAATAGTTGATGCATATGGAAAGTCCCAAATCTCTGACGAGGTTCTCGAAATTCGTTCGAAACCCCATGCCCATAAACAAGATATGCTACCCCACAAAAATTAACAGTCTGGACTAAATAGAGCAGTTAAAACTTCCATCTGATGTCATCTTATTAAAAAGTGGATCCCACACCCAAACTCCATTTTTAGCCTAAATTTACAAGGGGCTAGGTATTAATTATATAAGGAGCTTCGTGATCCGCATGTTAGGGTTTACCTTTTCATGGAATGGATGAACCTATTCTCAAATGCAAATGTCATAAATGAGCCAAACTTTTGACAGATGACATAGATGATCCTTTTCTCAAAGTTCAATGGCATATTTTAGCCTTTTCCTTTTCTTTTTTTTAAACTTCAATCTATTAGAAAAAATGGTAAATATGTTGGTTTGTTAGAGAACGAGTAGATATATACAACATCTATCAGCGGCAGGGTACATATGCACCACATTATTAGTGAGGGGTATATCCTCTCTAACTCATAAAGTTAAAGGATTAAATTTTCCTTTTTCCCAAGTAAATTATTTGCTTAATTTGTGCTATATATACCCCATCAAAATTGTTAAATATAGACATAGAAAAAACACTTCTTGATTTGTTCTCTTCCAAATTAATTAGTTTTGAATATTTTAGAGCAGAAATGGGTCACATAAAGGTTTCAACTTTTTCCTGTGGGGTGGTGGATGCGGATGGGTGTGAGGACTGGGGTAAAACATTTTGTTTTTGGAGCTTTTAATAAGATCGTTACTATAATATGAGTACCCATATTTACCCATATTATTTATTGGTTAACTGATTTTTATCCATTTAAAATATGAGTTGAGTCGAGTATTTTATCCATGTTTGTGTAACTCATTTTTTTATCAACACATACACGACTCGACCCGCTTGTTTGCCACTCCTATATAAAACTTGTATTTTTATGCTCTTAACCAATGTCATATATTTTCATAGAAGTGTTACTAATTCTGATATATTTATAGAGGGAGTAATTAAAGTACATAGTTAGCTGATAACACTCAAACTACTCTTCAAAATAAATTAAAAGTGTAAGCAACCATTGTTAATAAAAATAACTAACTAAGAGTCAGGGTCAAATCCCGTTGAGAATGATACAAGGAAAGGAATTCTATCAAAAAATTTGAAATGTAAATTCATTCAATTACATGAATAAAACACATAGGTTTATGATTTCACCAAGTTGAATAAAAAGATTTGGTTATCAAAAGTCAGAATTAAGCTAAGATTTCAAAAATTCAAAGAAGTAACAAGTAATCTAGAGGTGCAGGGATTGGAAATCGATGTGACATATGGGTAATTGTGTATCTATATAGTGATACACATTAATGGATAGGCTGGGTCATTTTCAATGACACTAATCTTCTTTCGATCTCATAACATCATATCATAGAATATCCTTTTGGTCTCATCTATGTGCTATATTAAATAACCCAACACCTTACGCTATTTTCTCTTTCGATGCAGCAATAAGGCAAATCGATTAGACCCACAACTTCTCTTTCCAAGCAAGTTATAGACATCAAACATAAATTGCAAGTATCAGACTAATTACCCACTTTAATTCATCTATTTAGGCATGAATCAGAGATCAAAAGTAGGAATTATGTTTGCCACCTTAACACATAAATTAACCCCATGCTAATTAGCCCAAATCCATATACGAACATCAGTAAAACAGAGCATTACACAATACTACTACATTAAATCAACACCCAACACCATAATTACACTAGTAGATTTTGAGGTTTTAGCAACCTATCATAAAAAATAAAGAAATTATACCTTCCATGAAAGTAGTCATGGGTAACATAAACTTCGCCATAACAGACAATGCCCACTTTGTATTTCAACATCAAATTGGCAATTTAAAGAGCAAAAGTTGAAAAACCCCATAAACAACAAGTGTTCTTCACAAAGTAAAGTGTTTATATCTCTATTAAAAGATTTCTTCACTATTTTTCGGGTCTTAGAATTTTAGAACTCTTATTTTTTCTCTCCTTTGGGCTATTTATATTTTTACAAAAATTTGGCAAAAACATAATGTGTGACCCATTGGGTGACGCTATTTGGACTCACCAATCATGTTAGGTGGATCGCTAACTGTTCTTCAGCTCACCTTTTTCTTGCTCTAGGCTTCAGGTGTTTGAACCTCAGTTTCCAAGCTCGTTTAAGTCTAACTTTCATATTCGGTGTATCACCCAGTACCTCCTTTGATTGCCTTTTGAGCTTTCAATTTTTCTCCTTAAACTGTCACCTTCGGTGATGGTCAGCATGTTCACCTTTCTCATTCGGTGTATAACTTTTTCGTTTGTAGTTCCCCGACTTACCTCAATTAATTCAAGTATTGTGCAATGTCAATTTGGGGCGAAGTCATACTCATTAGGCGATCCACCCTTCTTGTTAGGTGATCAACAATGTGGAGTTTACACTTCTTTTTATACCTTTGGCTATTCTTTCAAACATTCATCATTGCCTTGTCCTTTAGCCTTCATCACTGCAAATAATCGAAATATCATTAGAATAAGAAATAATTGGGCATTGAGGACACTAATTATTGACCGAAATAGGCCTTAAATGAGTTTAAATATACCACTAATAAACACCCCTAACTTAAAATTTTATTTGTCCACAAGTAAATCAAGAACACAATCAACTCAACAGGTTTACAACAGTTCTCCATGAGAGCTAACATGCAAGTGCCATTACAAGACTACTCCCAACAACATGCTACGCTCAATCATGGTCAAGAAGATTCAAATGATCTCTAGATGGTATCAACTCAAGCTCAAGCTCACAATAGCTTCTTTTCATAGCCAAGAAAAGTTTCAACAAATTCATTCAATTGCCCTCACATTAAGAACAATTCCTTACTATCACAAAGCAAATCAATAAAGAAGTAAGGAATTAATGCAACTCTCACTCTCCCAAAAGAGAAATACATGAAAGCTTCATCCAATAGGTTTGTCCAATTTTTTCAATCATCACACAATTCAGTTCATGCAAGATCTCAAGGGTCTTTTATGATTTTAATGTCTCTGAAGCCTAAGTTATGGTCAATTAAGCATTGTTGCAATTATCTTCACCTCTTCTCAAGTTCTTTTCATTCTTTTTGTTTTGTGAACTCAAACATTGACTTGTCGATCATTTTATTGGGAACCCTCTTTTATTTCATCATCTCTTTTTTTCATTTTAATTATTCAACATTGTTCATAACAATATTTCTCTTTTTATTTATAAAGAAGGGTCCTTCTTTTTGTAAAAAAACATCAAAGTTGAGTCTAATTTCATCTTTCTTTGCCTTTCACTTGGATTTTCTTCCTCCTTACTTTCCACACCCAACTTAGGCTTTTGGCCTAAGTTGGCTATCCAATGCTTCAAAAAGGATTTTAGATGAAAAGGTAGGGACAATTTGGCTCAAGGGGTTTCAATATGGTTGTCAACAAATGGTTTACTCTCAAATGGTGTTGAAATGGATGCACACCCTCAGAAGGTAGTCACAAAGGGTATGGAAATTTGGGTTCCATCTTCTTAATATTTACCAAAGATCATGCCTTGCACTTACCAAGGTTTAGACAATTAGACTAACAAGGAAAATTCTTCGATTCGACACACAAGCTTTCATGTAAAACCTAACCACACATGGCAGTTTAAATACACTCATTTAGCACAACCTAAAATGATCAAAAGCTTACATGTGATGTTCATTGCAAGGTTCACATTAAAACGCAACTAGTCAACACAATATTCAAAAAGATCACTCAATAGTGCACCCACATCAATTCTTTCTTGAAACACAAACACTTTACACTAGGCTCATCATGAGTACTATTCAAGACATCGATATTGAACTCAATTAATCCTCGAATTATTATCAATGAAAACTCATGCCTTTCATGATTTCAAAAACTCATTGGGTAAGAGAAAGTTTTGAGAGAAAGAGGCTAAGAGAGATAAACCAAACCAAATGAAACACTATCATAAAAACAAAAAACAAAATACTACAATCATCCAAGACTGAAATAAACAAAATACCAAAATACAATAAAAATGGAATATTGGTACAGGTGCCCTCACCCCACCAAAATGTAATCAACAGTCTCCTCAATGTGAAAATAAGATAAAAGAGTAAGAAAGGAAAAGTGAGCAGGTCCCCCTATTAGTCTATGTTTGTGGGGTGCTCTCATCAAGAGTCTCTAGAGTAGTGGCATCATCTAGGAAATCAGTGCCCGACAATAAGATCACTGGAGGCAGCAATGTAGCATCATCTGGGGCATTAATTCTTGACACACACTACGAGGAATGGGGGAGTTTGAAGAGACTCCATTGGTGCCAACTGCAGAGGTATCTGAAAGGGATCTCTCCAATGTCGCTTGGACTATTACCTCTTTAGTATCTAACAACTCGATAAGTGTCAATGCAATCCTCAGCTTATCCTCCTCTCTCCTAAGCATATTTTTGTCAATTGTCAATCTACTAATCCAAATAATCACCGACTATCTCATCCCCTCATCAACATCATCATCATCAATAACTCTCTCAGCCTCTCCACTCTATTGCACCCTTTAAGATGGCTCTCTACTAGGCATAATCAGTGGCATAAAGGTAGGTGCATCAGGTAGGAGAACATCTCCCCAAAGAATCAACATATCTGTAGACCTCAGTTGGTCTACATATGCCCTCAAGGTATTAAGCTCATCTCTCATAGTATTAAGCACCTCCGAACTACCCTCGACTTTTTCCTGGGCTTATTGTCTAGCAGTGAGGTTATAAAACCTCACACCGTGTGACTCAATCAATGCCTCGCACCCGGTCAATCTAGCTCTCAGTGGGGCTATAATGCTCTCAATTAATGAAGCCATTTCCTTCTCAACCCTCGCACTCGTAACATCCCTAAACCGAGAAAGACTTCCCATTAGGTAGATCCAGTCCTGGGTCAAGGGGAGACAAGAAGTAGGAGCAACGAAATGTGCAACTACAACTATAGTAGCAGAAGTGGAAGGCACACTAGGGAGCTAAGATATACCTAACAACTCCATAGAAGAAGTAGATGTGGTGACCTCAAAATACCAAGTAGAAGGATCAGCAACGGACGTGGTATCTGGTGGTGGCGACTTTCTCCGAGCCGCATCGTCCCATAGATAATTGGCCTCAATCATTCCGATATCATTAGAAGAGGCAAAGGTGATTCAAACATCAGTCTTCCCCCGAAAGGGAACTCCAGCATCCTCACACAGTCATGTGTTCAGAACTGCAAAGGAAATGAGGTCTGCGTTTGTTGGGCTCTCAATAGCTCTCGTCAATAATAATGTATCTTACATTTATCTGCTCCCCGTCAATGATGGTTCTCAATAATACCGCCTTCAAATGCTGAGGGATGGACTCATTTTGAGAAGGCATGGTGTTGCTGCTGATGAACCCAAACCAATATTGGACACCGATATTTAGATCCTTGTTCTCAATTCTCTCACTATCAGCCATCCGAGGTAGAAAAATATCAAGTATCAGTTGGGCTAGCAGCCCCTTCAATGGATCAAACTCTTGGTGCATCCGAAGTTGGAACATATCAACTTGATTTGATGGACTTCTGAGGGTTGTATTGATTGCACATACATGGCACTATACCATTTTACCCACAATTTGACCTCTTCCAAGTGGTTCCAAATAGTGCCATTTCTCTTCTTTGGTAGGGCATGAGCATAGGCCACGTAAAATTCTTGAATCGTATTCCAACTTTCCAGGTAGTCGCTCAAAACACCATCTATAGAGAATCGTCTCTTTTCAAGAATGGTATGCTCTCCAGCAACTTTGATCCTATTTAGTCTTCTTGGAATGATAATCGGGAGAACTCTATATACTGGTGCTTTAGTAGATGAAGGTGGCACAAGTTTGGATCGGATCAATGATTTTTTTCTTGCGATGGTTGGTTGTGGTCGGGGAGCCCCTGATGGGTTGATCACTATCCCCTTTTTCTTTTAAGATGGAGGAGAAGTAGAAGGATAGTCTCTATCAGATACCCTATCCAAAGTCACCACCTATTTTCTCTTCGTTCTAGCCATAATCGACAAATCATAATTATTCAATCATCGAATCAGTGAAGGTTAGTTGAAAACAAACTCAATTGAAAGCACAATTCAAAAAATTGTTCGGAGGCTCGCCTATTGGAAATGTGGTTCACCTAACACAATGGGTTAGCACCGATGAGCTCACCAAAAAAGACAATATCAAATATCAAAGAACTCATGCATGATGGGCGTAGTTGATTCCAACTCACCAATTCACCGAGTTGGTTTCGGTGGGCAAAGAAAAGTCCACGAAAACTAACACTGTAAAAGGAAAAGATATAGGCATAAAGAGCGATCCCCACTACAACTTAGCGATACACCGAGTGGGTTTCAGCAAACTAAGATGAGTCAGCTGAATGGAACAGTGCCCAAGGTCACATATTCACTAAAGAAGGTGAGCTAGGGCTTGTTTGGTGATTCACCTAACCTTCTTTGCGAGATAAGACAAGCCCTCCAAATAGGTGGTGTTCAACACAATGCCTATTTTCACATATTAAACAAACACATGCAACAATATGTTACCCATCAACTTTACAATCAACCCACACGTTTTTCTTCCCATGAGTACTCAGAGATACCCTTCCCTTAATCATCACAAAGTATTGCTCAATTTGACAATTTGCCATTAAGAAAGTCGTCGTATCATTGGAAAAAATAATGTTATCGGGTCAACATTGGGCTACTCAAACATCACCCACATCAAATTCAACCAAGAACCAGTATATACAAGGGATCGATTTCAACATTTATCCAACACAATCAATTTAAGAAATTCTAGGTACAAACACAAGCAATCGGCTCACTGGCATAGTTCAATACAATCATTTTAGAGCTACCCAATGAAATCAACTAACAACATTTATCACATGGACTAATGTCCATTCATAAAACATATTATTACAAATCATAAGATAGATGTCCAACACCAACCTCAAAGAAAAGCAAATATGCACAAATGAGGGGGGTTAGGATTTGGGTCAATAATACACTCCGTGCACTCAAGAATCGCACAATAAGGACACTAACATACTCAAATATGATATTGTAAGTGAAAGAAAGAAAAGGGCTTCAGAGATGGCAAAGGGTTTTCTTTCTGAAAATTAAAAGACCGTTTGGCCTTTTTATACCAGTCACGCTCGACGGTCACAACTAATGTCGCAGTGTATTCGGCAGATTGCCAATTGGAGCTAAAGCTCACCGAAAAGGCTTGAACGAATACCAAACCTGAAAGATAATTCAACAAACTCGATGGAGTCTGCATAGTGTACTTCGGTGAAACGCCTTTTGGAGCTCAGATTGCCTAAATGGACAATACAATTTCTTACATTTTCTAGCTTAGAAGACAGACATGAAAGAGTCCTAACAACACCTTTGGCGGATTTCTGTTATGATTTTGCATCGCCTATTGTTTTACTCGCAACACTTTGACTTTTTATGAACCTACACTCACAACACACATTATTGAAAGCAATAAAATAAAAGTAAAGACTTGGGCTGCCTCCCAAGAAGTGCCATATTTAATGTCATTGCACGACACAGTTCTCCCTTCCTCAACATTTATTTTTGGATTTTGGGACGGTTTCACTAGGCAACGTTCCTTTTTGCTTCAAATTGAAATGGGTAGAGATCTGAGACATCTAAGTTTCCAACTATTTGATAGACACCAAATGAGAGATCACCATTTGTAAGGGGAAGAGTCATTTTCAATTATTTCAACACCTTGTTGGATCCTTCAACCTTTTTTAAGATCCTTGTACGCATTTTCTTAGTGTGGTTTTTTGACATATCTGCTAGTTCTTTTGGTTATGGACGATCATGTGGAGAAGTATATATATCTTTCTCAACCTCTCTATCTCTCCAATTTCCACCTCTCCCATCTTTCCAACCACTGTATCACTTCTTTTTCCAACCTTGGTTCCCACCATGTCGTTGGTAATTTGGGTGAGAACCTCCCATTTGGTCTCCTAAGTATTGAACTTCTTCAATTTATAATGCCTCAAAGTTGGCATCTTCATTGTATTGCCCACTACCGGTCCAACCGCATTTACTGACTTCAAAGTACCTCCCATGATATGTTTAGCAAACAAATCAAGTTGGGTCACTATTTTTTCCATATTATCATCACGCTAATTGCCCTTCTCAATTTTACTTTGCTCATGCACAATTGTTGACTAGACACCTTGTCCTCTCTAGTATGCCATGCTCGGTTAACTTTCATCATATCATATTGAAACAATATTTCCACTTCATACAATTGTCTCATTAATCCTACTTGAACCAACTAATCAACCACACCTTTATTGACTAAATCAAGGATGCAATAGGAGTACTGCAGCAACAAGTTATCTGGAACACCATGTGTTGGACATTGCAAGAGTAGTTTTTTTAACAGCAACAAAGTCTCATGTAGAGGTTCACCTCCGGTTCTTTTAAAAATTTGGATTTAGGTTTGAATTTTAACCATTTTCGAGGGGGGAAACAATCTTTCCAAGAAAGATTTAGTCAACTCAACCGAGTAAGTGATAAAATCATTTGGAAATTTTGCTAACCATCTGATAGCTGCACCCGTCAAAGAGAGCGGGAATAACCTCAACCTCACATAATCTTGTGAGATTTTTTTGAACACAAATGGCCCGCATACCTCCATATTCTAAAGGTGTTAATGGGGATCCTAATGAGCTAAATCCCTAAAAATTCCATGTTGTTGGAGCAATTGTAGCATTGTTCCGATTACAAAAACTTCCCTCCCAACTGTGAGAGGTATTCGCATAGATCAATTGGTTTGAATGATGTTCACATGCATCTAATTCAAATCACTGATATTGTAATTTTACCCATAGTGACTTTCATTGTCACTACCGTGATCACTCATGTTCTAAACCTGGAAACCACAACCCCAAAAAACAAATCTACTACAACTAAACAAATTTATCAAATGGAAGTTCTATCCATCATTCCCCGGCAATGACGCTATTTCTTATACCGTTCAAACTACTCTTCAAAACATATCAAAGGAGTAAGCAGTCGTTGTCAATAAAAATACCAACTAAGGGGCAGGGTCAAAACACCCAAAAAATGATACAAGGCAAGGAATTCTATAAAGAAATTTGCAGTGTAAATCCATTCAATTGTAGCAATAAAATATGAGGGTAGATGATTCCACCAAATTTAATAAAAATATTTGGTTATCAAAAGTCACTATCAATCTAAGATTTCAGAAATTCAACTAAGTAACAAGTAATCTAGGGTTGCGAGGATTGGAAATTGATCTCATACAAGGGTAATTATATTGCTCTATAGTGATGAACATTCATGGATAGGCTGGGTCATCTTCAATAAAACTAATCTTTTTTCGATCTTAAAGCAACATATCATAGAATTTCCTCTCGGTCTCATCTACTTGCTATACAAAAAAAAAACCCATTACCTTACACTATTCTCTCTTTTAATGTAAAATAGGGCAAATAGATCCGACCCGTAACCACTATTTTCAAGTAAGTTACATACATCAAACCTAAATTGCAGGTATTGGACTAATTCCCACTCCAATCAATATCTTTCGAGCATTAATCAAAGATAAAACTAGGAATTAGGTTTTTAAACTTAACCCATAAATTAACCCCATGCTAATTAGACTAAATCCATGTATAAATAGTAGAAAAATAGAAAATAACACAATACCCACTACATTAAATCAACACTCAAACCCATAATTACAATCCTAGATTTTGGGGTTTTATCCACCCATCACAAAGAAAAGAAGAAATTATACCTTCCATGAAAGTAGCCATCGGTAACATGAATTTAGCGATTACAAAAAATATTTACTTTTTGTTTTAACTTCAATTTTTCAATTTCAAGAGAAAATGTTGAAAAAACCCAAAAACTGAAAGTGTTCTTAACAAAGTAAGGTGTTTCTCTCTCTAAAAAAAGATTTCTTCACTATTGTTCAAGACTCAAAATTTTCAAACTCTTGTTTTTTCTCTCCTTTGGGCTATTTCAAATTTCTCAAAAAAATTTCCTAAAACTCAATACGTGACCCAATGGGAGATGTCATTCGGGCTCGCCGATCACGTTAGTTGGATCACCAACTGTTCTTCAGCTTAGCTTTCTCTTTCTTTAGTCTTTAGGTGTTTGAATCTCTGTTGGTCAGCTCCTATGAGTTTGTCTTTCACATTTGGTATATCGTCCAGTATCACCTTTGTTCACCTTTTAAGCCTTCCATTGTTCTTCTGGTACTGTTGCATTTGGCGATGGTCAACATGTTCCTCTTTGTCATTTGACGTGTCGCTTTTTTAGTTGGAGTTTGCCAACCTGCCTCAATTACTGCAAGTGTTGTGCACTTTCAATTTGGGCAAGGTCATACCCAATAGGCTATCCACCCCTCTTGTTAGGCCATCAACAACAAGGGTTTATACTTTTTGTCATTCTTTTAAACATTCATTTTTGCCTCATACTTTAGCCTTCATAGCTTCAAGTAATCAAAATTTCATTAGGATGGGATATAGTTAGGCATTGAAGACACTAACTGTTGAGTTAAATAGGCCTCAAATGAGTGTAAATCTACCACTAATCATTAACTAGTCAATAATCGCATACTCGTGCATTTGTTTTGTAATGAACTCTATGTCATTTCTGTGTTCATGCTTCCTATTCATTATTTATAGCTTTCTTGTAGCGACCCCAAGTCATTTATGACCTGTTGGGATCGATATTTTAGTCTCTTGGTCATTTGTTTGGTTTTTATGTGAGTTTTAGTGCTTTGGAGCTTTTAAACCTTAACGGTCATTTTCAACTAGAAATTCAGGAAAATGACTTCAAAACAATTTTTTGACAATTCCATCAGCACTGGAAGGATCATTTAGGCTGGTAGCATAGTCGGCACGACTCCTGAGGCTTTTAGTGCAAGTCTATGTGATTAGGCATTTTGACTTTCAAGTTAAATCCCAAGTTTGCCTTTAGTCAATATTCAGGGTAAGCGAAATAGACTGAGAATTCTGTCGGTGCGATTAGCTCCGAAATATTGAGTTTGGTCTGGAATTACTCTTTGTTTAGGATCTGAGGCTTCTTGGCTAATTAGATGGCCCCTCATCAATTTTATATTAAAATGAAAATTGGGTGTGGGACCCATTTTTCATCAAATTACCTCGGCTGGGAATTTTTATGGTTATGTTGAGTCCAGAATGTCATTTCTGATAGGGTAGCATAGTTTATTTGCGGGCCAAGGGTTTTAGATGAATCCTAGACACCCTATTGAATTTTAGAGGCACTTGACCTTTGCTCTAGGATGAGGACTCACATTCACATGCCTAGCTTCATGGTCATGAATGGATAGTGCCTTGGGCGTTCACGTTCTGTCACGCCCCAAACTCTAGTGGCGCAACTGGAACCTAATGCCAAAACTTATGCCTGAGACGACCCTACAGAACCACTTGCTAATGGCACATGGCAGCCACATACAGTTAAGAATACAAACAAGTATATCTCGGCTTAAAAAAAGTGATTGGCTGTCAAAGTCCCTATCAAAAGTATAACAAAGAAAACAACTACTCCCCACAGTTTATATAAAGAAATACCCAGCAAGCATAGAAGCCTGTTTGGGCCGTTGAGGCCACCATGGTATCTAGGAATGCAAAAACACTATGTGGGCCATCAAAGCCACCTTGATATCTATACAGAAAATGAAAATAGGAACATATATAAACTATATGCCAACAAACTATCAAACATCAGCCGACTAGAATGCAAGGACAACATGGCCAATAACGTGACTAACAACCCAACACACTAATCTCCAAGCCTCTATGAATAAACATTTGGACGGGACAGGCCCCTACCTACCCAAAATTGCAAACCACAAAATAAACAAACCTCTAGGACGCTAGCAAACCCTGGTAGAAAGGAATCAACTAATCAACTGGATAGGTGGTCGTACTACTCGGCAGGTCTTTCTGGACATCGATCAGGATCTGCATGTATGAATGCAGCGCCCCCGAACAAGGGGTGTTAGTAGAAAATAGTGTACTGAGCATATAAGGTAAACTAAAAGTTGAAGTTAGATTTTAAGTACTAAATAAAAGGGAAGGGGTGGAACACAAGTACAATACCTTATCTCCCAACAATAAGGAAATATAAACACATAACAAGTAATAACTTGAGCAGCCCCCATAAGCCTGGCAGGTACAAGAAACACACAATCACTATAAGTCCTAATGAACACAAACAATTTCTACATATTCATATTAGCCCCCTTACCGAGATCCCAATGTTAATCTGATCTAAACTTTATGAATATACATGTGTCATGAATCAACGCAAATCTAAGGCTCTTTAGTACAATACATATATGTTTTTTTGTAGCTGTGGCATGAATCAATGAGAATCTAAGGCTCTGTGGTATAATATATGTATTCTACCTTATAGGTAAAGCCTACCGATCCATAGGCACAGTCTACTCGGCCTGTAGGATCAATCTCCTAGCCCATAGGCTTGGTCTACTCAACCTGAAGGCTCGGTCTACCCGACCCGTTGATGAGTACACAAATTGGACTAATTTAGGCCTATATTTTGATAGAATTAGTGTCCTCAAATGCATATTTTATCTCAATATCTGATGAAAACCCTAAATTTTCATGTATTTAGAGTTTAAGGGAAAGCATGGACACACTTAGCTAGGAAGGAACAAAGGCAGCTGAAAGAACGACGGAATGAAGATCTGAGAATCGCTGAACCCATTCAGCGAGTCGCCAAAAGGTTTTATCCTCACCTTTTGTTCCAGTGTGCTGAGCCCTGAAAGAACGAATCAAATCGGCGGTGAAAAGGAGTAGTCTATATATCGCCGAGCAGTTCCACGAAACTGTACTATGTCTCCCAATGATCCAAAACACAACGATGCTGAAGGCTAACACAAGACGGCGATGAACTAGACCAAAAGGCAGACCGTTGAGTTGATCGGCGATCCCGACTAACTTCGCCGAGTGATCCTTCACAACACATTTCCTGAAAACTATAAATACTAGTTGAAGTTTTGTAGCTTAGCATCATAATAGAAATTATTTTTATCAAGTTTTATTATTAAGTTTTAATATCAGACTTAGAATATTCTCCCTAAGCTTGGAGAGGGTTTTGAAGAACTTAAAGATTCAAAGGGTTTCAACTCCAAGATTTTGGACTTGGGACTTGTGGATTCTTCACTTTAGACTTATTTTAAGACTTAATCTTGCATACACATTGATGAAAATTGAGATTGGTATACATTTTTACCTCTTTTACATGTGTAGCTAAAACCCCAATTCTTGGGGTGTGATTTTTTGAATATGGATTAGATTAATTGTTAGGTCTTGCTTGCTGATAGTTTGTTTGTTGTGTAAATGTGATTTCGTTTAGTAGTTGTCGTGGAATTTAATGAAATTGTAGTTGCAAATACGATTTCACCTTTGTGTTTTCAGCTTGCTCGACAGAGAGGTCGTAAAACTAAGACTACTAAATTGATGGTCGGTGGGAGTGGGTCGACATGAGGTACATCTCGAGAGAGTGAACCCTAATCCTTCTCCCACACACTCAGCTCGAGAGAGTGAATAGGCTAAGACGAATTTGTTTTCGATTGTCGTAGTTTACTAACTTTATTTTTGGTTTTATTTTGCTTTGAAATTGTTCATATAGGCAGATACCCTGAGAATGGCTGAGGGAAATGATAGGAACTCGTCTGAGATGAGTCAAGAAGTCGAGAGGGACTTCAAGTTAACCGCACTAGTAACTCAGTTGAACGAGTTAGCCACCAAAGTATCAGAGGTGGAAAACCAATGCAAGAGCCAAGGGAGGTACATACTCCCTCATGAGCTGAAACAATCTAAAGAAAGGGAAAACAATTGTGTGGAGGACACCCTCTAAATCATTCTCAAAAAGATCACCGAATAAGATCGAATGTTGGAAGAGTTGAAGGAGAATATTGAAGTGTTGAATCAAATTATTGGCTCCCATTCTAGATCAATCTAGGTCATCAGGACACTCATGAGTTATCCAGTGCCTCCTCTTCACTCAAATGAACTATTGGGGTTACCTAAGAACACTAGGACCAACCCCACCAATGGAGAGTGAGTAAGCACTCGTATCGTGCCACAACGTTAACTAAGGCTCTTCTTGGGAGGCAACCCAAGGTTTTAAATGCTTTAGTATGCTTTTACAAATAATGGTGTGTTGGTGGTGCAGGTTTAAATGTTGAAAGTGTTTGGAAAATGCATATTGGTGAGTGAAATGGTCAGTCGGCGAATCGCTTAAGAGGTCGGCGTGCCTGATGAAGATCGCTGTTTGGATCTCACTTTGACTGAAGGTCCTCTAAAACTCGGTGAGCCAATTGACCACTCTGTGTGTCCCCGAGTGGATCAGCGAGTGCAACTAACGTCGTCGAATGGACCCGAACTGGACGGTTAATAATGGCCAAAGGTCTCAGAATTTGAACTTCTTCACTGTCCCTCACTTTTAAACTTCACAAACTCACACCAAGGTAGTATTTTCACTATTTTTATATTCTATTAGTATTTTAGTTGTTGATTGGTGCTCGAAAGTATGATTTCTTTGCCGCCAAGCTTTTCAATCGCGTTTTAATCGGCATTTAAGGTTGGTTCTTGAATCCTGAGTTTACATTCGAAAATTTTGTACTCATTTGCATTGATTATATTGTATTGTTGTGTGCTAGGTCTCTCTGATAGAATTAGAATGCGTAAATGCCTATTTCAATTTGCAAATTTTGCCCTTATTGTTTTGATAGTCAAATGCCCGTATTTTTTTTGCTTTTAAATGAATAAATTTACATTGAGTTGTGCTTAGGTGTTGTTTAGATTGATTGGGTGAAATCTTGGTAACCTATGTTTGTGCTAAATGATGAACATTGCTCAATGATAGAGCGGGTGACAACACTCTTAAGAGCAAATATCGTCAATGGCTAAATTTGGCAAAACCGGGAAATATTTGAGTATCCCAAGGTGATGGGTAGTACGGGTCTTGTTTGAATTTCATTAGTGCATGCTTTTATTTTGTTATCGTGGGATTGTGGGGTTGAATTTGAGAATGTGGATTGAAAATAGGCACGTTGAGCCATTCGGCGAGCTGGGTCGAGCTCGCTGAACCACTCGGCGGTTCGCCTAATGACCCCATCTCGCTTTTAAATTCATTTTTTATGTGTTGTTGAAGTCTGTAAATTTCGGAGAGAAGCCTTTGGTCACCGAAAGCACTCGGCAACTAACCAAAAGTACTCTTAATCGCCCTTTGTATGTTCCCATGAACTTCTGTTGCACTGTAACTTTTGGTGAACGAACCCATGATCGCTAAAAGTAGTCGGGGATTCACCGAAAGGGCCTTCCCATCACCGACTTGCTATAATTTTTAAGCCAATCCCTTCGGTGAGCCCGACTTAGCTCGCCAAAGAGGTTCAGCGACTTGCCAAATAGATTGGCGAGCCTATCTGCAATAGATTTTCTGTGTTTATGTTTGAATTTTCTACTAATTTGTCCCGATCTCTTGCAAATATGATACACACAAATCTAACCACACAACCTCAAAAGAAAGCACAGGGCATATCCATAAACGAGGGGGGGTAAAATCCTCCAAAGAGGAGAGGAGAAGAACTCCCACCGGGAGATAAAGGCAAAAGAAAGAAGCATATAGCTAGAAAAGGAGTAGCTATTCAAACCCAAGCTAATTTTTCAGAACCAGAAGATGAATAGTCTCTGATAAACCAAAGGGATGAACTTCGAGCCAAATCTTAGTCCAAATCAACCAATATTCCCTCAACTGCCACTCCTCCGGCAACAGACTCCGTGCCAGCACAGACACCTCCAGTGGCCCCTGCACTCCCTATCATTCCTCCTCCTAGTCTACTGAATAGACTGAAAGGTGAGAGGGTATGGGCCATCCTAGAGGAGAAGCTATTATCTACTGAGGGAGTGGAAGGCAAACATCCCGATGTGATTGACACCCTCCGATACTATGAGTTTGAGTAGTTCACAAGGCCCCGAGGCCCTTAAATTCCTTCTTGGATTAGGGAATTTTACACAGTTTATGGGGAGTTGGTTCCCAAGAACAAGAAGAAGGCAAGCGATTTTAGATCGATAAGTTGGTCATGGTCAAAGGCAAGGAAGTTGAGTGCCATAGCGACTATATTAACATTTTATTGGGTAGACCGTTGTACTCTGCACTTCCCTACGAAGGGTTGCCTATTGTTCAATCCCTAGATGACCTAAAGGGTTGGCTGGCTCCTTTGATTTCTGACACCATGATGAGTCCACAAATTGGACTCATTTAGGGCTTTATTTTGATAGAAATAGTGTTCTCTAATGCTTATTTTGTCTCAATATCTGATGAAAACTCTTAAGTTTCAGGTATTTGAAGTTTTAGTGGGAGCAAGGACACTTAGGCCAAAAAAGGAACAAAAAGGCTGAAAAGAATGAAGAAGTTGAAGCCTGAGCATCGCCAAGCATACTTAGTGAATTGCCGAAGGGACGCACTTCGCCCTTTGTTCCAGTACGCGAAGCCCTAAAGGAGAAGGATCAAAATAGCAATAAAAGAAGTAGTCGGAGCTTCACCGAATAGTTCCGTGAAGCGGTACTATGTCGCCCAATGACATAGAACACAATGATGTTGAAGGCTAGTGCAAGACGGCAACAAACTACACCAAAGGGCCAATCGCCGAGTTGATTGGCAATTCCGACTAACCTCACCGAAAGATCTGCCAGCACTATTTTCTGAAGTCTATAAATACTGAACTTTTTTATTAATTTAAGGAATCAAACATTTATTTTAATTTCCAGAATAGAATAGTACTTTTTGGATATTTACTCTCAAGTTTGGAGAGGGTTTTTTAGGAGACTTGAAGAAAGAAGGATTTCATCTTTCTCCTTTGCTTAAATCAAGGTTTAATTTCTTATACCCATTTGATTTTAGTATCATTTTAGGTGTATTTTGGTATTTCTTGATGTGTGGCCAAAAACCCCCCATTCTTTGGGTGTGATTTAACAAATATGTGTTGATGTTATTGTTGGGTCTTGCTTGTTGATAGGTTAAATGTCGTTTAATGGTAATTTTACCTAGTGCTTGTGGTTTAATCTAATGGATTTGTAGTTGCAAATACAAAGCCACCCGTGTGTTTTCGGCTTGCCCAAGAGGGAGGTTGCGGAACCAAGACCACTAGACTGATGTCCTATGGAGTGGGTCGACATGAGGTTCAACCCGAGAAGGTGAGCCCTAGTCCCATATCCTAGCACTCAGCTCGAGAGAGTGAGTGCGGTAAGACATAGGCTGGCCTTCATGGGGCAATTGGGCGTCCGAGAGGAACGCATTTGAAACGGGGTAAGTTGCCCGAGAGGGAACTTATTTTCATCTAAAGCTTAGCCTAGTCACTATTATCTTGCAAATTTCCTATCGAAAGCATGTACCCAACTATTTATCTCATCTTGTATTGTGATCACACCCCAAGAACTTCTCCCCATACTTGATTTTTCTTATTTTTGTTGTTTTTATTACACTTGTGACAAAACCTCCAATTGATATTTGACACTTTTGTGTCACCCCCTTTGATTTACAATGTTTTTAATCGTTAATATCTTTAGCTACGACTAATTAGAACTAAATTTTATTTTTCTATTAATTCTCAAAACCACTCCCTTGGAACACGACACCAACCCTTGGTTGGATTACTATATTATCGATGATCATTGACACTCCAATCGTAGGTTAGTGTCGTTGGTCACGATAAGTATCAAAATGGCGTCGCTGCCGGGGAGTGGTGTCACTTGAGAATTCTTAAATTAGTAGAATTTTTGTTCTCTTTAGTGTAGTTTTACTAACTAAACTTTTAGTCTTGTTTTGATTGTGTAAACATTTCAGAAAGCATGAGTGTTAACGACAGTAATGATAGCCAGGTGGGCCACCAAGATGACATTGGTAACCTCAACGATGTCCAAGAGCCAAATGTCAATGACCCCTATCTCATGGGAGGTGTTGGAGCCATCCACTTACCTCCAGCCGAGGGGAATGCAGTGTTCCATTTAACGAGCACTATGTTGCAACTCTTGCAACTAAAAGGACTTTTCAGCGGATTGGCTCATGTGGATCCCCATAAGCATCTTCAAAACTTCGTGGATGTATGTGGGCCATTCTCTTTCAAGAACATCTCTCAAGAGTCAGTCAGGCTGCGATTATTCCCATTTTCTCTGATATGGGAAGCTTGCAAGTGGTTAGTTGAATTACCCCGAAACTCGATCACTTCATGGGAGGAGCTGGTCACCGCATTTAATGTGCAATTTTTCCTTCCCTTGAAGATGATGACTATTCAAGATAGCATCCAAAGCTTCAAGTGTCTAAATGGAGAGCCTCTACATGTAACTTAGCTTCGATTTAAATAATTGGTGCTACAATGACCAACCCATGGTCTTCCTTATAACGTTCTTCTTCAATACTTTTACCAAAGTCTAGACTCGGTAAACAAGGGTGTCGCTGACCAACTCTCACTCGGAGGTTTAATGCAGCAGTTGTACGCAGTAGCAGCCCAGCTTCTAGATGGCATAACAACCATCAATAAAGCGTGGTACACTCGTGAGGACCAGGTATCCCCTGTCACCTTCCAGCTATCTAATGAGCAGATTGAAAAGGATAATGAGAGAGACCAAAACATGGATAAGATCATGACACACCTTGATATTCAATCTAAGAATGTCATGGGGGCTGGTACCCGTGGTATCAATGTTGTGGGCGTTGGGAGCACGAATCCTGTAGAGATGAAATTTGAAGCTCTATATAGAGATGAGGTAAATTTTCAAGCAAACCAAGGTGGTGGTTATTGTTCAAACTACCTGAGGGAGAGTGGTAACCAAGGTTGGGCTAGAGATGAACGATGGAAATATCGATACCGTGAATGGAGGGATCAGAATCCAAATTGGAAGGATGGGGAGAAGGATAGATATGTACCTCCCTACGAGTGACAAAAGCTTATGGATTCGGAAGGTGGTAGGTCCGAGGAAATTCTCTCGCGTATCCTAAGTAAAGTTGAAAGGTCAAACAAAATGCTAAAAGGCATGAAAGAAGATGTGTCCACCCTTAACCAGACTGTCACCTCTCATTCAGTTTCAATCAAGCAGTTGGAGACCAAATTGGGTCATATCTCTTCTCATCTTAACCTACGATATCAGGGGGGTTTGCCTAGTGATACTATGGCTAACCCCAAGAGTGAGGTTTGACGGTTGACTTGCATCATGCCACGACATTAACTAAGGCATTGTTTGGGAGGTTACCCAAAACCCCTTAGTTGCTTTAGTTATATTGATAAAATAATAGTGTTTTGATTGTGCAAATGGGAGTGTGGAGAGTGCACTAAAAGTACAGATTAGCGAGCAATAGAATCTGTCGGCGAATCATCAAAAGGGTAAGCGAAGCTGATCTTACCCTCCGTTTGATTCAATACATCTCAACGATTGGGTCTGTAAAGCTCGACGGAGTGTGAATTCCTTCGGCACATCGCAAACTCAGTTGGTGATCTCGACAAAGATCGCTGATACAACACCCACCTGAACTGAAAACTTTGTTATATTCAGCAAAAAGATCATATGTTCAGCTCTTCGCCGAGTGAATGGGAAAACTTGACTTACATCACCGAATGGGCGGAAACTGCACGGTTTTTGCAAGCCACAGGTTTAAAAGTTCTATTTCATTCATTTCCTCTCACTTTTCCATCCTATCAAATTCACACCTGCACTTTAGATTTATACTTCCTGACAATTTAAAGTATTTTAAGTGTCGAATTGTGCGCGGATTTGGATCGCATAGCTGCCTAGCACGTCAGTACAATCTAATTCAACACCAAGGTTGGTAATCGAACCCCTCAGTTATTTCATCAAAATTTGTACTCATTTGCATAATGATTGATAGTATACAATCTCTGCTAAGTCTCTGAGTTACTGGGATTGCATTTATTATTGATTATGATTAGTAGCTTTCGCATGATTTGAGGGACTCCCAATTCAACTGTGCTTTGAGTTGAATTTTTCCATGGGGGAAAATGTGAAACTTCTATGGGTTTTCATTAAAATTGTATTATTTAAGCCTAAATTGCATTATTTGGGTTGTGGGGTGAAAATTTGAAAGAAATGGGTTAAAAATAGACACGTTTGTCTGTTCGACGAGATGAACAAACTCGCCAAATTACTCGGTGGTTCGCCTAACGTCCCCATTCCTCCCTTAATTGAATACTTTATGTATTGATTGATCTATGAGTTTTGGCAGTCAGTTTAATTCGCAAAATGCACTCGGCGAGTCGCCGAAAGATCCCTTGTTCACCCTCTGTCTGCGCCCTTGTATCATTTGCATATCATTTCAACGATTTGCCTAACAGGGTAAGCACTTCGCCAACTAGCTTGGCTAAGCGATTCCACACTCAGAAACACTTTTTTGCTCCTGTCTGAATTATTATCTAACTTATCCTCGAAGTGTTTGCAGAAATGGCTAGACCAAAAGTCACAGGGAGAAATGATCCACCCTGGCACATAAGAACACGAGAATTTAAAAATGATGAAAAGAAAGAAGAGCTAGCCAGACAAAGGAAATATACCCAGGAAAATAGGGCAAAGAGACGAATTCCCATCGACCCTAATGTGCCTCCATGGGCTCGCAGTTTAGTTAATGCAATACGAGCCTTCGGAGCAGCTCATGAGATAAATCAGATGATTGCAGCTAATCTTACTGCAAAGGCCAAGGCAGAGGCAAACAATGAGGACCCACATAACAATATTCCGGGGACAATTATTTTACTTCAGGGAGATGCATCAGGCACTGATGTCCCAGCAGATAGAGGGACTGCATAGACAGGACCTTTCTTCACCCCTCTCTGTCTTATTATATTTTCCAATTCTGATACTTTCATTTGCATTTGAGGACAAAACGCTCATATTTGTGGTAGGGTGAGGCCCACATTGTTTTGCCTATTCTGGATACTCGTGTTTTAGTGTACATTTGGGTTGTCTATTTTTAATTGTGTTTTAAAACTGCTTTGCGATTGTTTGAGCTTGTGGCTCCGTTTCCGTTTATTTTTAATTGCAAAATGATTTTGACCCTTCCAAAAAATTTGAATTTTTTGCACATTTCTGCCACCTCTCATGAGTTAAATGTGGCTGTTCTTTTGCAAAAATTTGAGTCTCGGTTTCGATCAATACCGATGACTTCAATAGTGCTTACAATTGAACAAACATGAATGTACGGCTACAATGAGGCCAAATGAAGTTGAATAGACAATATGTGAGCTTTTTGCATCTCGTTGTGATTAGCCATGTATCGAATTGATTCTTTTGTAATGACTGTTGCACACTAGCAAAATTGTGTGGTCTTGTTTGACATAAGTGTCGATGCCTTGTGTGATTAGCTTGCTTTGAACCTTGCATGAATAAACCTAGAATTTTCCCTGTTAGTTTGATTTATTTAGAAATGTGTGCTCTTGAAATGATCTTAGGCAACTTTAAAGAGTGTGAGCCAAATTTGAAATATACCTTTTTTGTGGCCTACCCGTGAGTGTGTGAAACTGTTTTGAACACCCTTTTAGCCTTTCCTTTCTTAGGAAGAACCTTGATGAACTCTAGACCTTAAGTGACCCACTACCTATAACCCTCTTGATTTATGGTTTAGTGAATAGCCAACTTAGGCCAAAAGCCTAAGTTAGGGTGTGGTAAAAAGGAAGAGGAGAAGTCAAGAAGTGCAAGAAAAGTCACCCTTAACCCATGGTGTTGCGGAAAATGGAAACCCTCCATCTAAACAAAAAAAGTGGGATAAAATACAAAAGAAATTGGGTTTCCAAGCAATCCATGGAGGTGAATAAAAAGATGACTTAGAAGCACTAGAAAAAGAAGTGATAAAGGAAAAGAAGAGAATGCTTTGAGAATACCACATCTCATGAGGAAAAAGTCACTGAGTCTAAATAACCATACATTTGCACTCAGCCCCATTACAAGCCTTAGAAATACCTTTTTGATCTTGAGTGAGCCGAACCGAAAATCGATTGGAAAATAAGGGCATACCTATGGGTGAAAACATGCATTGTGTTCCTCTTTTTTAGTGTGGGCATTGCATCTGATTCCTGATCTTTAATTGATTAACCTATTTGTGTGAATGAGGAATCATTCTTTATGTGAGGGCATTTAGATACTCTTTGTTGAGCTTGAACTTGCACAAGTAGCAAGTATTGCGAGCATGAGAATCTTTGATAGTGGTGTGTCACAACTTGAATCTTTGAGTACACAATTGATCTTTGCATAAATAATTTAAGTCTTGTTGTGTATGTTCATGATTTAGTCTTGTATAGCACTATTTGAGACACCTTGTAGAAAAGCTGAACTTGAGATAACTTGAGGAAAAAGTAAAAGTTTAAGTTGGGGGTGTTGATGAGTCCACAAATTGGACTCATATTGGGCATTATTTTGATAGAAATAGTGTCCTCAAATGCTTATTTTGTCTCAATATCTAATGAAAACTCTTAAGTTTCAGGTATTTGAAGTTTTAGTGGAAGCATGGACACTTAAGCGCAAAAAGGAACAAAAAGGTTGAAAAGAACGAAGAATCTGAAGCCTGAGCATCGCCAAGCATACTTGGCAAATCGCCGAAGGGACGCACTCCGCCCTTTGTTCCAGTACGTGAAGCCCTAAAGGAGCTGGATCAAAAAGGTGATGAAAGGAGCAGTCGGCGCTTCACCGAATATTTCCGTGAAGCAGTACTATGTCTCCCAATGACACAGAACACAACGATGTTGTAGGCTAGTGCAAGACGGCGACAAACTACACCAAAGGGTTAATCCCCGAGTTGATCGGCGATTCTGACTAACCTCGCCGAAAGATCCGACTCAACTATTTTCTGAAGTCTATAAATACTAAACTTTTTTATTAATTTAAGGAGTCAAACATTTATTTTAATTTCCAGAATAGAATAGTACTTTTTGGATATTTACTCTCAAGTTTGGAGAGGGTTTTTTGGGAGACTTGAAGAATGAAGGATTTCATTTTCCCCAAGTTGGAAGTGGTTCTTCTCCATTCTTCTTCCTTTACTTAAATCAAGGTTTAATTTCTTATACCCATTTCATTTTAGTATCATTTTAGGTGTATTTTGTTACTTCTTGATGTGTGGCTAAAAATCCCCATTCTTGGGGTGTGATTTAGAAAATATGTGTTGATATTATTATTTGGTGCTGCTTACTGATAGGTTAATTGTATTTTAATGGTGATTTCACCTAGTGGTTGTGGTTTAATCTAATGGATTTGTAGTTGCAAATACAAAGCCACCTGTGTGTTTTCGGCTTACCCGAGAGGGAGGTCGCGAAACCAAGACCACTAGACTGATGTCCAAAGGAGTGGGTCTACATGAGGTTCATCCCGAGAGGGTGAACCCTAGTACCATTTCCTAATACTTAGCTCGAGAGAGTGAGTGGGGTAAGGCGTAGGCTGATCTTCATGCGGCAAATGGGTGTTCGAGAGGAATGCATTTGAAATGGGGTAAGTTGACCAAGAGGGAACTTATTTCCATCTAAAGCTTAGCCTAGTCACTATTATCTTGCAAATTTCTTATCGAAAGCATGTACCCAACTATTTATCTCAAATTGTATTGCGGTCACACCCCAAGAAATTCTCCCCTTACTTGATTTTCCTTATTTTTATTATTTTTATTACACTTTTGACAAAACTCCCAATTGATATTTGACACTTTTGTGTCACTTCCTTTGATTTACAATGTTTTTAATCGCTAATATCTTTAGCTATAACTAATTAGAACTAAATTTTATTTTTCTATTAATTCTTGAAACCACTTCCTTCGGACACGATCCCAACCCTTGGTTGGGTTACTATATTATTGACACTCATAGACACTCGAACCGTAGGTTAGTGTCATTTTTTTACCAAAAGCATCACACAACCCCGAGGTGATTGGATGCAGGGGCACCTATTGAGAAGAGGGACTTGAACATCGCTGTCAGGTTCTGGTTTGATTTCATCAGCACCAGAGTTATGCCATCCCTGAATGAGTCCATTTTGCACCATCCTAAGGCATCTTGCCTTAGTTCTATCATGTTCAGGAGGCACATCGATCTGGGGCTGTTGATTTCACAAGAGATGGCCATGAGGGCCAAGCAGAAGTTGACTTTTCTGCCATTCCCAGTCTTGATCACGAAATTGTGCCAGTATGCTGGAGTACCTCGGGACACTACGAGGGATATTGAGGTCACCTTGTCTTCCTCCACTGACATCTGGCGTATTGAGGCCGAGTTCACAAGAGACAAGATTGATAGGAGGAGAGCAGCTCTGGCAGATATTTCTCCGGAAGTTGACGTTGACTCGTTATGAGCAGAGGCACCTTCGCCTACTCCGGCCTCTGAGTCTTCAGGTACATCCGCTCCTTCCTCTTCTTCATAGGACCCATATGATTCCTCTTCCTCTTAGTCTGCTAGGATTACTCAGGCCATGATCCTGAAGATGGGACAACTGGACTATTCAGCGGATGTGAGAGTGACTCGATTGGAGAGATATATTCCAGGGATGAACAATAGTGTTATCTTGGCTGCACTGACCCCCCTTAGGGCCTCTGTTGATGATCTGGCTACTAGAGTCACTGCTCATGAGAGCAGACATGGGGAGACATCCGAGGTTTCGACTTTAAAAGCTGATGTGGCAGATTTGAGGAAGGACGTAGACTATTTGAAGTCTACCGACTTCACCTCATTGATGTAGGGTGCAGATGACAAGGATTCCTCTGGCTACCACCGGAGATGTACATAGGGGTGGCACAACATATGAGGAGTCGGAGGTAGAGACCGATGAGGAGCTGATAGCAGTACATGAAGAGGAGATGATGGAGAGTCGAGAGTAGAGCATATTTAGAGATTAGTCAGATTTTGTGGGGATGATTTTGCAGCCAGTGATCCAGACATCGCCGACTGAGACGTCCATAACAGCCCCTAGTGGATCTGGCACTGCTATTCCCTCTGAGGTGACTCCGGGCACTGGTGCGTAAGTTCATGCTGCTACACCAGCCACTAAGGCCTCGACAGATGGAGAGACTGCATAGACAGGACTTTTCTTTACCCCCCTCTTTGTCTTACTTACTTTTACTTTTGGATACTTTTATTTGCATTTGAGGACAAATGATTTTAGTTTGTGGTGGGGTGAGGCCCACCTTTGTGCATACTTATTTTGATTATATATTTTTGGTTGTGAGCTATTATTTTGTTATTACACTAATTTCTATGGATGTTTGAGCTTGTGGCTCCTTTTATTTTAAATTGCAAAATGATTTTGACCCGTCCAAAAATTTTCAATACCGATGACTTGAATAGTGCTCTCAATCGAACGAACATGATGCGCAGCTACGATGAGGCCAAATGAAGTTTCATAGACAATATGTGAACTCTTTGCATCTCGTTGTGATTAGCCATGTATCAAATTGATTCTTTTCTGATGAACGTTGCACACTAGAAAAAGTGTGGAATCTTGTTTGACTTTAGTGTCGATACCTAGTGGATTAGTTTACCTGTGAACTATGCAGTTGGATCCTAGAATTTGCCCCGTTAGTCCGGTCGACTAATTAAAGCGGTCTCTTGATATGATCTTAGGCGACTTCGAATAGTGTGAGCCAATTTGACATATACCTCTTTGTGGCCTACCTTGTGAGCATGTGTGAACCTCTTTGTAATACCCCTTGAGCCTTACCTTCCTTTGGAAGAAACTTGATGAATACTAGACCTTTCTTTATCCATTACCCATAATCCTCATGAAGTTGTGGTTAGTTGAATAGCCAACTTAGGCCGAAAGCCTAAGTTGGGGGTGTGGTGAAAAGAAAAGGGAAAGTGAAGAAGTGCAAGGAAAGTCTCCATTAACCCATAGTGTTGAGAAAAATGGAACCCCTCCATATAAAAAAAAAGATAAAAGAGAAAGGAGAAGAAAATGAATGAAAAAGTTTAAGAATAAAGTGTGAAGATATAAAGAAAATGGGGTTTCCAAAATTCCAAGAGAAGTGAATAATGGGATGACTTATGAGCACTAGCAAAAGTGATGAACGAAGAGGAAAGGAAGTGTTGTGAGTACCACATTTCCTGAGGATGAAAGCTACTGAGCCTAAATGACCATACCTCTGCACTCAGCCCTATTACAAGCCTTGAAAAGACCTTCTTAATCTTGAGTGAGCTAAAGCAAGTGTTGATTGGAAAATATGGGCAAACCTATGGGTGAAATTATGCATTGTGTTCCTCTTTGTGAGCGTGAGCGTTGCATTTGATTCCGAAACTTTAAATGATTAAACCTCTGTGTGTGAATATGGAATCATTCCTTTTGTGAGGGCATTTGAACACTTTGGTTGAGCTTGAACTTGCATTTGAAGCAAGTATTGTGAGCATGAGATTCTTTGATATTAGTGAGTTACAACTTGAATCTTTGAGTGCACATTTGATCTTTGCATAAGTAAATTGAGTCGTGTTGTGTGCATTCATGATTGAGTCTTGTGTAGCACTGTTCGAGATACCCTTTTTGAACGGCTGAACATGAGTTTGCTTAAGGATAAGCAAAAGTTTAAGTTAGGGGTGTTGATGAATCCACAAATTTGACTCATTTAGGGCTATATTTTGATAGAATTAGTGTTCTCAAATTCATATTTTATCTCAATATCTAATGAAAACCCTTAAGTTTCATGTATTTGGAATTTGAGGGAAAGCATGGACACTACTTAGCAAAAAAGGAACAAAAGAGCAGTCGGCATATCGCTGAGCAATTTCGCAAATTTTTACTATGTCGCCCAATGATCCAAAACACGACAATGTTGAAGGCTAACGCAAGACGGAGATGAACTAGACCAAAGGGCGGATCACCAAGTTGATCGGTGATCCCAACTAACTTCGTCGATTGATCCTTCGCAGCATATTTCTTCAAAACTATAAATACTAGTTGGTGTTTTGTAGCTTAGCATCAGAATAGAAATTATTTTTATCAAGTTTAATTATTAAGTTTTAATATCAGACTTAGAATATTCTCTCTAAGCTTGGAGAGGGTTTTGAAGAACTTGAAGATTCAAAGGGTTTCAACTCCAAGATTTTGGACTTTGGGTGTTATGGATTCTTCACTTTTTACTTGTTTTAAGACTTAATCTTGCATACCCATTGATGGAAACTGAGATTGGTATACATTTTTACCTCTTTTACATGTGTAGCTAAAACCCCAATTTTTGGGTTGTGATTTGGTGAATATGGGTTAGATTAATTGTTGGTTCTTGCTTGCTGATCGCTTATTTGTTGTGTAAATGTGATTTCGTTTAGTAGTTGTGGTGGAACTTAATGAAATTGTTGTTGCAAATACAATTTCACTTTTGTGTTTTCAGGTTGTTCAAGATAGAGGTCGTAAAACTGAGACAACTAAATTGATGGTCGGTGGGAGTGGGTCGACATGCGGTTCAGCTCGAGAGAGTGAACCCTAGTCCTTCTCTCACACACTCAGCTCGAGAGAGTGAGTGGGCTAAGGTGGAGGTTGTTCTTCATGCGGCAAGTGGGTGTCCGAGAGGAACCCATTTGATTCAGGGTAAGTTGCTCGAGAGAGAATTTACCCCCATTATAGTCTAGCCTAGTCAAAAATAGTCAAACGGATTTACAATCAAAAGCATGTACCCAATAGTCTAGTCTAATCCGTATTCCTATCACATCCCAAGAATCCCATCTCCGTATTCATATCTCTCTTTATTTTTGTTGATTTTGCTCTTTACTTGTCACAAACCCCCCGTTGTAATAGTGCAAGCTCAGTAGCAATCGTAATAAAAAAAACTTAAATCTTATGTCTCAGCTCTATAACACGATTTGAGTTAAAGAAGGGTAACTTTTCTAAATGATATTTGTAGCTTCTTGCTAATAGAATATGGTCCATAATATATTTATAAACAACACTCTAGTTAAGACAACTTGCAGATTCCCTAGGATCTGACGTGGCTCTAATACTAAGTTTGTCACGCCCCAAACTCAAGGGGTGCAACTGGCACCTGAAGCCAAAACTTAGGCCTGAGTCGACCCTGCTGAACCACTTTCTAATGGCGTATGGCAGCCACATAGATTTAAGAAAATAAACAAGTATATCTCAACTTAAAAATAATCCATCGGTCGGCAAAGCCACTATCAATAGTTCTATAAAGAAAATAGCTACTCCCAACAGTTTATATAAAGCAATACCCAACTAGCATAGAAGCCTGTTTGGGCCGTAGAGGCCACCATGGTATCTAGGAAAGCATGAACGATATATGGGCCATCAAAGCCACCATTATCTCTATACAGGAACTGAAAAATAGGAAAACAAATTAACTATATCGTAAGAAACTATTAAACATTGACTGAGTAAAATGCAAGGCCAACATGGCCAATAACGTGATTAACAACCCAACACACTAGTCTGAAAGCCTCTATGAATATAACACTTGGATGGGACAATGCCCTGGCCTACCCAAAAAATGCAAACCACAAAATAAGCGAACCTCTAGGACTCTTGCGACACCTGGAAGAAAGGAGTAAACCAATTAGCAGGATAGGCGGCTCTGCTACTCGATAAGTCTGTTTGGACTTCGCTCAGGACATACATGCATAATTACAATGCCCCCTGACAAGGGGCATCGGTACAAAATAATGAACTGAGCATGTAAGGTAAACTTCAAGCTGAAACTGGAGTATAAGTACTAAATAAAAAGGGCCGGGGTGGAACACAAGTACAATACCTTATCTCCCCACAATAAGATAACATAAGCACATAACATGAAATAACTTGACCAGGCTCCCAGAAGCCCGACAAGTACAAACAACACACAATTACTATTGGTCCTAATGAATGCAATCAATCACTAAATACCCATATTTCCCACCTTACCTGGATCCCAATGTTAATCTTATGTGAACTGTCTGAATGTACATGTACCATGAATCAATGCAAATCTAAGGTTCTTTGGTAAAATATATATATGTTTCTTCATAGGTGTTCCATGAATCAATTCGAATTTGATGCTCTGTGGTATAATACATATATGTTGTCTCATATGTATAACCTACCTGGCCCATAGGCACGGTCTACCCGACCCATAGGCTTGGTCTACTCGACCCATAGGCTTGGTCTACTCGGCCTATAGGCTCGGTCTATCCGAGCTGAATGCTCGGTCTACCCGGCCTAAAGGCTTGGTCTACCCAGCCTGTACACTTGGTATAAGAATCAATTTGTATGCTAAAGAACCTTGCAATGTGAGTGTCTACTGAGGCCAAAACAAGCTCATAGGTGGCATCTAGACGATAAAACATCACAACAATAAGAAGTAATTATAATTAATCAAAACAAAATTGTAACCTACTTTTCTATGCTACTAAGTAAGAAGTAGTGTGTCGCTGATAGACATTATATCATATGGTCGTAGCCAACTCAACAGGACAGGGCAATAGGTCAACTAATTATAATACACCGACCATAACAAGCTTAGACAATTAAGATCATGCCTGAAGAGAAATAATAGCCTTAACATACCTTCCAACCAATTCCCAAAAAGTCTATATGAAGCTTGCCCAACAATGCAACAAGCGAAAATCAGTGAGACTGCAAGAACAAGCCATGACTAATCAATAAGACACTATTGCCACACTCCTGACCAGCCAAGTCCAACCGACTAAGTGAGGTAAATAACGACAACAATCAACAGCTAACTTTATTGAAGGCATTCCAACAACATCTCAAAGGAGCGACAAGCCCCCGAGGAAAAATAACTAGGTGTATTTCACGTCGTTCAATCCAACAACCATCATATGCCACTCTAATAAGAATTAGACGAACCCCAATAACTTCCAGAACCTTAACACCATCAACAAATACCAATAATAGCGAAACCAAATAAGACAAAGGGGCTTCCCACAACCCCAATATCGAAAAACACAACCACGTACCTCAAAAATTTGTAAAAATGATACTATGATATGAAACTACAAAGGAGGGTTGTAAAAATAAGATTACCTCAACTGAACGTCTAGAATAATAATACTAAGATTCTTCCTCTTTGCAGCTACAACAACAACCGGAGCTCAAACCAACAAGAAAATTATACCACAACATTGAGATCACGACGTAGAGCAACTTTTGTTGAACTTTCAAGTTGAAAGAATCAACACCCATGGAGGATTTAGTAGTTTGAGTTCTGATTTTCTCGGGTTTTTCTAATCAGTTCTAATGAAAAAAAAATAAGGAGATGGGGGTATTTAAAGACTAATCGACTTAGGCGATGGGGGACCCACTTTGAGGTTCCGGCTGTCGTAGTCTCACAAAAACCTACATATCTCTCAATTAATATATATCTTACGAATAAAGATTATTTTTTAGAGAAATAAATCTTCAAGATAAAAACATAAGAAACTAAATGGTACTTTATGGTGCAATAAATAAATAATATTGTAGTCAAGTCTTTTCATCGACTCTTATTGGAATTCTTAAAGACAAATCGTAACACCTCAACCTTTGGTCAGTTTTTAGTTTTGGGTCAACTTCAAACTACCGTATCATTTAGCACATAAAGAGTTAGGTTGCATAAGACCTATCAAATTGAAGGTCTTTTAGTCCTTCTTCAAACACCACCAAGATTGCTAAATGATAAGCTCCGAGTAAAAAGTTATGGTCAATTAAGTGAAGCCTTGCTAAAACATTTTCTTCACTCCTAATATGGGTTTAATCTGATTTAGACTACTTTTCCACATTCCTAAATGCTTAGACTCTTAGGGCTACGTTTCAAGAAGAAGAAAATAGGGATTTCAACCATTCTTCCAAGAATTAAAGAATTTCGCCAAGTATGAGGGTTCCTTCGAGGTATATAAGCTTCTCATAGTTTTGGGTTTATTACCCCTCATGTCAATGAAGGAATTTCTTTTATGAATTCATCCATGAGATTTTTTATATTGAGATACTTGAGAAGTTCTTGAATTTTAACCCCATTTCTAATAATGGAGGTTTTTAAGTACTTGAGGTGAGGAATTTTGCGAATGAGTGTTGTTTTTGGATGGATTTTTGTAGGATTTAATCAACATTGTGTTGGGTTAATGAATCAAAGACAGTTGGGAGGAAATCATTGAGGAAATCATTTGATTTTAGATGAGTTAAGACTTGAATTTGAACAAGAAAGTTCTTTAAATTTTTGGGCACAGTTGTGGGGCGGTGCGCCACCATTGCCCCAGGACTATAGGCTAGTAGTTTGGGGCCTGGCGCGGCGTTCTACTCAGTGCACCCCAAAAAACTGTCTAGTAGTTTTGGGGCTAATGCCCTGCGCCACTTAGTGTGTTAGGGTCACCAGGTCCATTTCTTTTCCAGCCTTCATTCTGTATATGCTCTTTCAAATCATGTCTACATTCTCTTCCTAATATGAACTATTAAATTCATCATTAATCTTTTAGAGAAACTACATGTCATAATCACATGTTTTAATTCAGATTTTGAATTAAAGTAAAGTTATAAAGAAAGTTCAAAAGGTCTTTTTTGAGTCACTTTGAGAATTCTTTAAATTGATTATAGTTTTGAACTAAATCTTGAGTAAATGAGTTTGAGAATGAGGAGATTTATCTTTCATGTTTCAAAGTGAGTATAAGGGAACTAAGTATTTCGAAGTGTAACACTTTTACATTTTCATAAAGAGGAACACCAATTTCTAAATGAGTTATGAGTATTTCAGAGCATTACTTTTTTAAGATGATCTTTTGCATAATTACCTTAAATTGAGAAAGTGTATGCTTTTAAACATTTGAGAATGAGTTATATATATTTTTGGGAGTAGTATTGAGTAGCGATATGAGGATGAATTCAGACAACTAAAAATCCTCATAAACTATGTATGCCAACATGGGTAATGAATCATACTTTTAGATGATTCCTTATTACTTTAAAGCATAGCTTAATGGGTACACTTAGTTGTGGTGTTCTATACCATGACAATTGAAAAGGTATAGGATAGTTCTGGTAGCGTGGGCGAGACACTATATCATCACGTAGCTCATAGTGATGGTCGTTAGTTACAGAATCTCTCAATTAGGAGTAAAGAGTTTGTTTAGAGAGTTTGAGTTGATAACTTATGTTTAACTAAGTATTTCCAGATAATCATTTAGTTAAGTTGATATTGAGATATTTTGAGTTAAATCTTTTAAGCTGAAGTTATTGTTTTATTGAGTAAGTCTTCTGCTAAGTAGTGAGACAGACCAAGGGTTTGCATGGGTACCAGCGATGGTTCTCGAGTACTGGCCACGTCTAGGTTGTAGGCTCGGGGTGTTACAAACTTGGTATCATAGCACAGAGTTCAAGAGTCCTGGGTGTCTATGAAACCATGTATGTAGAGTCCTTGTTATTAGTTTGAAGAGCACCACATCTATAATTATGAGGCTACAACATTTAGGAATTATTTCACTTATTTGTTACTCTCTTACGTGCGATAGAGTTCAACTCTATAAAAGTTTCCTTCTAATTCGTTCTTGCATATCTCTTTTCAGATAAAGCCCCCACGAAGAGCTATTTAAGGACGTCTTCCTAGTAGGTATGTGAATCCGCAAGATCCAGAGGTTCCCAATGTACCAGAGGTGCAAACCCCTCAAGACGATGTCACAAATGTTGAGTTTAGGAATGTTATTCAGATGTTGACTCTGGTTGTGGTCAATTAAGCTTGTCAATAAATAGGGGTTTGTCAATATATGGCTGATACATCAAGGATCTGTGAGTTTTTGAGAATGAATCCCCTGAAGTTCACTGAGTCAAACATCACTGAGGATCCAGAGAACTTTACGGAGGAACTAAAGAACGTGTTTTAGGTTATGCGTGTTGCCAATGTTGAGCATGCGAAGTTAGCTTCATACCAGATCAAGGGTGTTTCTAGGAATTTTAATGACCAATGGAAGAAGAGAAGGGCTGAAGGGGCACCACGCGTGAATTGGGCTATTTTTAAAAGTGACTTCTTAGTGCGTTTCCTTCCCCGTGAGCTAAGGGAAGCGAAGGTAAGGGAATTTCTGAACCTGAAACACGAATCCATGAGTGTGCATAAGTACAACCTCAAGTTCACTCAATTGTCTCGTTATGCTCTCATGATGTTGGCTGATATAAGAAGCATGATGAACTTGTTTGTGTTTGGGTTGTCCCGCTTGTCAAGTAAGGAAGGTAAGGAGACTATGTTCATAGGGGACATGGACATAGCAAGGCTTATGATCCATGTGCAGAATGTTGAGGAAGATAAATTGAACGAAAGAAGAATTTCAAAACAAGAGGGCTAAGACATCAAATCAGGAGTCCGACCAGAAGAAGATCAAAAATTTGAACTGGTCCTTTTTACAGAAAAGGTCACCTAGACCTGCTCCATCGTGAAATAATGCGCCTACACCAAGGAACAAAGGTGATTTCATGAACCAGATCTCCAGAACTTTAGAGCTCAACCTACTCAGTCTTAGGATAGCATGGAACAAGGGGCTAACTGGACCCGCCCATGTGCTAAGTGTGGTAGGAACCACCAAGGAGTGTGTCATTATGCTTCCAATAGCTTCCTTAAGTGTGGTTAGACATGTCATTTTATGAGACACTGCCCTATAAAGAAGCAGGGAAATAGGGGCAACAGAGTCCAATCTTCTTCAGCGGCTCCGGCAGGCAGAGCTGCTCCGAGAGGATCTACTTAATGGACAGACGGGGGAGCAAACCGTCTATATGTTATAACCAATCGCGAAGAACAAAAGAATTCAGCAGATGTTATCACTAGTATGATCAAAGTCTTTAATTTTGATGTTTATTCAATACTTGATCCAGGTGCAAGTCTAATATTTTTGACTCCATATGTAGCTTTGAGATTCTATATTCTTCCCGAATGACTTCTTGAGCCCTTCAGTTTTTGCACACTAGTTGGTTAGTCTATTCTAGCAGAAACTGTTTACCGTGATTGTACTATCTTTGTCAATCACAAGGACACCATGGTTAACTTATTCAAATTAGGCATGGATCACTTTGATGTTATTCTAGGTATAGACTATCTTCATGTTTGTTATTCCCCAGTTGATTGTAGAACGCGAGTAGTCAAGTTTCAGTTTTCTAATCAGCATGTTTTAGAGTGGAAGAGTAGTTCAGTAGTGCCTAAGGGTCATGTAACACCGCGTAGTTTAGTAGGTAAACTAGGGATAGGTGTGAGGGCATCAAGAGTCAAGGCAAAGGGCAAGAGCCAAGGCCAAAGGGCAAGGCCTAAGACAAGGGCAAAGGCTGCCCCAAGGATTCCTAGGCACTTCCCCAGTTCACGACCACCACCACAGCTCATCGTGACCACCATGGCTCATGGTGTGGCTCGTGGTGGCTAAGGCAGTTGCTAGGTTGAAGATGCCTCAAAGTGGCTCACCTTCACGAGCTACTTCACGGCTAGTGGTAAAGACCACAGCTCATGGGAAGGCCCGTGAAGGTGCCTTCAATTTGTGAAGGCCAAGACACCAAGGCCAAGTCACTTCCCAAGGACCACAGGAAGGACCATAGCTCTTGGTGAGGACCACGGCTCGTTGAGCCTGTCGTGGTGCCTAGGAGTAGGCTGCCTAGTGAGGGGTATTTAGGGAAATTCATTTTTAGGTGGTTATTAAGTTAGGTTGTTTTTTGTAGTCTTAGTACATCTATATAAGCTATTTTAACCCTTTAACCACCCCAACTAAGTTATTATTTAAAAAAAAACTCCAAAAGATCCCAAAGTTCATCCTCTCAAAAATCCTCTTTGTAGAGAAGAAGAAGAAGAACAATAAGAAGAAGAAGGGTTAAAGCTAGGTAAAATTCCTCCAATATTTGAAGATTTGTGAGGGATTTAGAATCAAGGAATGATAGCTTATTCATCCATGGATTATTCCATCCACGGAGCCCTCTAGAATTCCCCAATTTGATGAAGATTTCCCTAATTCAAGTTAGGGTTTCTTCAATGTTGTGGCCTATGTTGTATGTTGACCCAATTGAGTGGGTATTGATAGTTCATGATAGAATTAGTGGTGAATCATGTTATTAAGATATTATTACATGTTTTCTATGTCTAATCCTAGTATAATTTATGAAGTTGAAGTAATGCGGGTTTATGCCATGGAAGGTGAAATTGAGGATTTAGAGATAATCTTCAAGGGTTGATGACATGTATAGTAATTGTTCAAGAGTAAAAGCAAGAAAACATGAATTAAATTAGAATAATGCATATGTTATGGATCATGACTAGTAAGGCTTGAGATTGAACCTTTATGATGATATATGACTAGAATCACCTAATAATAAAGCATGTGCCTAGAATGCCTTGAAATCTATGTATGTATGATGATTGTAGGAAGTAAAGCTTGAGAGTAAGGCTTGTAGTCATGAATGTTGATTATGAGGGTTTGAAAGTAAAGCCAATATGATGAATTATCTATGTTAAGTCTTTAAGAGTGAAGCTTACATGATAATGGTAGACTATTAGATAGAATTGTTTTGGAAGGACTTTACCCACCTAACCAACCTCATGAATGTTTGAATGTATGAAGTGATAAAATCAATTGAGTTATGATGATATCCATGTCTAATGTAGATTCTAGATATGATGATTAAAGGAAAGTTTAGAAACCTCAAGGAGGTAAAGTATGAGATTCATGCATGTTTTATGAAATCTATGTATATGCTCAAGAACACTTTGAGAGTAAAGTGTCTATGATTATGATATGTTGTTGTGTTGTGAAAGGACATTCCCACACACACATTCATGTATGAACATGATATGATATGAAATGTTCTCTCACATAGAATGATTGTAGGTTGAAAGGCTTGCTTGCCTAAAATGAATCTAAGTCCAAGGACTATAAAACGTGATAAGGCTTGTGGTGATTCCCCCAAAGACCTTTATATGAGAAGGATGTGACAAGAGCTCCCGTAATTCTAAGTTAATAATAAAGAGGTGATTACGCATGACATGATATGAGAAGTATGTGGTGACTACCCATTAAATATATAACTTTTATACTAAGGCAAGAGGTGAATACCCATTAGCCTTTATGTTGGACATAGAGGCAAATACCTATGATCCTCATGTAATGATGTGGAGGTGAATACATATATCATTTAATGATGGGCATGAAGGAAAATACCTATGTTTACCTAAAATAATTATGGAGACGAATACCTATGACTATACATATAATGTAAGAGGTGAATACCCATTGGCCTTTATGATAGACATGGAGAGGTGAATACCCATTTGGCCTTTATGATAGACATAAAGAGGTGAGTTCCCATGTCTTAAAAATAAGTAAGAGTCATATGAGCTATGAAATATGATAATGACTAGATTCGAATGTAGCTTGAAATGCCCTACCAATACATGTATGACTAGAGGTAATTCCCCTTGTTTATGAGAAATAAGTTAACTATGAGAATAAGAGATGATAAATATGAATGACGGCCTAAAGTTTCTACCTTAGCATGGGTAGGATTATGGGGTCTTATTCATGCATTGTGCAAGCTTGCCTTGAGGTGACTTATGCAGTGTTTATCATATATGTTGTATGATTAGCTTGGATTGTTGCTATAATTGTCTTCCTTGATATGTTGGACTAAAGGTGAAGGTTTCCTTGTGTATGAGAGACAAGCTAAGGATAAGATCAAAGATAGTAAGTATGTATGATGGCCTAAGGTGGTACTTAGTGTGGGTGAGATTATGGGGTCTTATTCATGCATTGCACAAGTATGACTTGAAGCTATTTATGAAGTGTTCCTCTAATGATATGAAGGACTAAGGGTTGACTTATTCTTATAGTATGCCTATGTTGGATATTATGCTTATGACTATGTTGTTGTCTCTTATGCCTATAGTTTATGTTTTAATAAGTATCTCTTATGTTTATGGAATATCTCTTATGATTGACTAACTCTTATGTAATGCCCTTATGATGTTATTCTAGATATCATATTTAGTAAATTTTGTACTAACATATACTCTTTCCTACATTCTCATCAAATGTAGGGTCCGGCGATTTTGAGTTCCATCTTCGAGGATAAGTTCTTAGTAGAAGCAAGGAGTTGAAGACTTGATGAGTCCTCATAGAATCGAGGATATAGCCACCATTTCCTTTTATGTCTTTCTTTTATGTTTTCGACTTTTGTATGGGCTGCGTCTCAAAGATATTCATGTTCTAGATGGTTTGAGACAATTGTAATAAGACTTTCGATTTGCTTTTATAAAGACTTTGATTGTATGGGAAATGTTTTAATATTTCTGCACTTTTCTATTATCTTAAGTTATGATATGCTAAATGGCTTAGATAGAGTCCTTCGGGGTTCTATGTGCCATGTTACATCTAGGGTGTACCTCTGGGTCGTGACAAACTTAGTGATTAGAGCACAAGGTTTAGAATGGTTCTAGGATGTCTCAAACCACGTCTTGTAGAGTCTTGTTCATAAATGTGAAGCGCACCACATTTATGAATATAAGGCTATTAGATGTTTGGGGAACTTCACTTCTTCATTCTCTAAGTTATGCCATAGATTTCATCTCTATTAGGTCCTTCTCCTAATCCATGCCTGTTGGTTTTTAGGGTATGGCTAATACAAGGTCAAATGCTAGGAGAAATGAGGAAGAAAATCTGGATCATGAGGTTCCTCCCTAAGATCCTCATCATGCTCTGGTTGATCCTGTAGTTGAGAATTTTACTCATACGGAGTATAGGTCATCTATCCAAATGTTGGCTCAAGCCGTGACAGCTAAAGTCAATAGAGAGGTTGTTGCTCCGGTAAATCTTAATGTGAATTTTGTGGCCTTAAGAGCGAGGGATTTTATTAAGATGAACCCTACGGAGTTTTGTGGCTCCAAAGTGGAGGAAGATCCTCAAGGGTTTATAGACGAGGTTTATAAGGTTCTTGATATCATAGGGGTGACTTCGGTAGAGAAAGCGGAGTTAGTCCCCTACCAATTAAGAGGGATAGCACAAATATGGTACGATCAATGGAAGGAGAGTAGATCGGTAGGAGCGAGTCCCATGTAGTGGGAGGTGTTTAAGTTGGCATTTCTTGATATATTCTTTCCCCTAGAGTTGAGGGAGGCTAAAATGCAAGAGTTCATTAACCTTAGGCAAGGTAGCATGAGTGTTAAGGAGTATGCCTTGAAATTTACTCAACTATTCAAGTATGCTCCAACGTTAGTGGTGGATTCAAGGGCTAAGATGAATAAGTTTATGATGGGAGTGTCCGACTTAGTAGAAAAATAATATTGTACGATAATGCTCATTGGTTATATGGATATCTCACGTATTATGGTGCATGCCCAAAACATTGAGGAAGTAAAGTTCAAGAAAGAGAGATCTAGGTAGAAAAAGTGGTCTAGAATGGATGATGATAAGTTCCTTCATGATGAGTCTGATAGACATGATCTCCCTAGGTATAGACAAAAGTTCCCAGGGCAAGGTCCCTCAAACACTCGTAAGTTCAACCAAAAAGGACTGCCTAGCCCTGAGCCACAAGGAGATAGTAGTGGGGTTCTATTTCTGGGATGTAGTAAGTGTGATAGATGGAATGAGGGTGAATGACTAGCGGGTTCCAATATTTGTTTTGGGTGTGGTGAGTTAGGCCACAAGATAAGGCATTTACCTAAAGTTGCTAGAAATGAATGGGATAGTTGTCGTAAGTCCCAACCCTACTATTCCTCAAGTTCAATTGGTTTGGGTGGGAGTGCTCAAAAGAGGAATAGGCCTTCAGCTCTCCAAGCGGTGGACTAGAGTGTCTTACGAATGTTGCTATCGGTATGTGTCTTAAGCTTTATTTAGATTCTGATGTTGCTTGTCTTTTATGACTTGAGAAGATTGGATATGATCGACTTTGATATTGTCTTTAGTATAATGGGGCTGCAATGTTGTCTTATGTTATTGATGGTAGAACCCTACTTGACCATTTATAAGTTTTGGGTAAGTTGAAAGATTTGATGAAGAGGTTGTTTAGAAGATACCTTGGGATGTTCAATGAGTAGCCTTGTCTAAAGAGTAGTAATGCATTTCACCTTGGTTAGAATCCTCTTGTGTGAAAGGTATGAAAGTTTAGTGATGACTTGTTCCGACCTTAGAATTGAAAGTAATGGTGCTTAGAAATTCAACCTAGGCTTACTCCCAAGGGGGAGATGGTTTCCTTAGAGAGTAAGGTCATTGTGTGTTTGTGAGTGGTCATGATTTCTTTATACGCATGTTCATGAAAAAGTTTAGGTCTTGATAGATATGACTTATATGCATTGTTTTCCTCATGTTGTAGTGTATTGAGTATAAGTTGCCTATAGATTACATGAGATTAATTGATGATCATGCCTTAGTAAGGAGTTGAGAGATTCCTCTTTGAAAGAATGCTTTTTGAGAGTAAATTGCATATAGGCTCCATGAGTGTATGTTGAGCATATTTTAGCTAGGAGATGGTAGTTCCTCCTTGAACATGACTAGTCATGAGAATTGCATGCATTTTGGGTTGTTAGATATAGTTCATACTTCCTTGAGTTGCATTGAGTATGTTTGAGTTTGAAATTGATGTTTCCTCATTACTTGTGTGCATTTCGATATGTTGCATGCATGATGGGCTTCTAGTCAAGTCATGGATTCCTTTAAAAAATTATTCTAATGTTTGATTTAGCTTATATTATGATTGAATTGATGATGTATTATTGTTTTTATGTTGAAATCCCCAAGAACCCATGAAACCCCCATATTACTCAACTATGATCTTGTGATGTGGGTTCGTTGCTTATAGAAGAATGGTATGAGATTAAGTATGTAGAGATTGGGTTACTTGAATTATGATCACATCCATGTCTAATGTAGTAATTCTAGATATGTTGATTGAATATGATATATGGTCCTTGAAGGGCAAAGTATGAGAATTATGCATGATTGTGAGATATGTGTATATGCTCTAAGAACACTTAGAGAGTAAAGTGAATATGATTATGATCTAGTTGTTGTATTGTTGGAAGGTTATCCTAATGTACACACTTATGTATGCATATGATATGATGTGAAAGGTTTTCTCAAAATATGACGATTCTAAGGTTGAAAGGCTATTCTCACCTATTGAATCTATGAGCTATAGTATGAATTATGTTGGAGAGTGTCAAGACATTCTTCCATGAATATGCACTTAATTCAAGACTTAATATGTAATCTATGGGAATTAATGCTGAGCACAGAGTGCATATGAATATGAGTTGGAAGCTTATACGATAGTTGAGTCCGTCATTCAAAATGGGTTCCTTCTACCTTAGTTGAGTACGGGTTCCCAAAGTATGTATCTCATGAGATGAAAACCTTATACATTAGTAGAGTTCGGGTTTCTAATAGCAATATCCTTATCCCATAACTATGTGCCCACATAGGTCTTTAGCTAGTTGATCCACCTAAGCTAAGAGTATGGTTCTACCTCCGGCAAGTAGGACAACCCCTTTTCGGTGTGGGGTAGACACCGGATTCCATGGTAAGCTCACATGGTCTATGTCGGTTAAGGCTAATCTCCCTTTATGATACTATGAACAAGAATATGAAATATGAACTATAGTTACTCAAGAAGCTTTACTTATTATGGGTGGGATTATGGGGTCTTATTTATGCATTGCGTAACTATGCTTTGATGGTATTTATGGTATGTCCCTATTATGATATGATGATCTATGAGTTGACTATGCTTATGACTTATGCTTTTCCATTATCTTCAAAATGATGCTTTAAACTAGTAAATGGCATGCATTCAAATAAAATGTCCCTTTTAGCATGTTTTCATAATTTTATGCATGACTATCATATTTAGTCCATTTTTCTGCTAACCCATATTTTCTTGCATTTTTTCCCAAGTGTAGGGTCCGGTTCTCAAGGCAGTCTCCATTGTGGCTAGAGCTTGGATTTTTCATTTCTCCTTACTCGTGGTGAGTCCTCATCATTCGAGGACGGATTCTATCATTGTAGTTTCATTCTTGTATTTTCACTTTCGGATCATGTTGTTTTAGGTTGTGACCCTATTTTGACTCAAGCATTGTAATAGATGGCTAATTTAGAAAAATCTAGACTTCTTCTTTCCTTTATAAAGATTTTGGACCTAAATGCATTTTTACTCATATTGTTCTAATGCTTTATGTAATGATATGCTAAGTGGCTTACATGGTGCCTTTCGGGGTTCTATGTGCCTTGTTACATCTAGGGGTACACTGGGTTGTGAAAAAATTGGTTATGAGAGCACAAGGTTTAGAATAATTCGAGGATGATATCTCATAAGCCACGTCTTGTAAAGTCTTGTTCATGAGTGTGAAGTGCGCCACACTTATGAATGAGAGGCTATAAGATGTTTAAGAAATGTCACTTCTTTCATTACTCTTAAGTCGTGCCTTAGAGTTTAACTCTATAAATTCCCTCTTCTAATCCTTCTCTTGTGTCTTCAGGATATGTACACAGGAAGGGCCAGCGCAAAAAGAATTTAGTGTGGCAATGTGAATAAGGAAGCTCTTCAAGCTTATCAAGCTCCTCAAGCTAACCAAATTCCGGTTTACCCCGTGGTTGAGAATGTGACCCATGTAGAGTTTAGGTCTACTATCTAAATATTGGCTTAAGTCGTGACAGCTCAAGCCAATAGAGAAGTTGTAGCCCCAGTCAATCCTAATATGAATTCGGCTTCTTTTAGGGTTAGGGATTTTGCTAGAATGAACCCTCCCGAATTTCGTGTCTCTAAAGTGGAGTATGATCCCCACAAGTTTATCGATAAGGTTTATAAGGTCCTTGATATTATAGGGGGTATCTTTGGAAATGAAGGCGGAATGGGAAACGTTCAAATTGGCATTTCTTGATAGATTTTTTCCCCGAGAGTTGAGGGAAGCTAAAGTGTAGGAATTCATTAACCTTAGGCAATGTTGCATGAGTGACAAGGAATATGCCTTGAAATTTACCCAAACTATCCAAGTATGCTTTATCTATGGTGGCAGATTCGATGGATGAGATGAGTAGGTTTTTTACGGGTGTGCCTGATTTGGTTCAAGAAGAATTTTGTAGGGTAAATCTCCTTCATGACATGGATATCTTAAGTCTTATGGTGTATGCTCAACAAATTGAGGAGTCAAAACTCAAGAAAAGAAATAGAGAGGTGAAAAGAACTAGAACCGGTGATGGGAACTTCTCATATGCTAGGTCTGATGGACAAGGTCGGCCAAGGTTTAGACAAATGTTCTCCAACCAAGGCTCCTCTAGTGCTCCAAGGGTCAACAAGGAAAGGGTTTCCAACCCTAAACCTCAACTAGGTAATAGTGGTGGTTCTTATGTTGCTAGGCCTAATTGTGCAAAATGTGGTCGAAAGCATGATGGCAAGTTTCTTGTTGGTACCGATGGGTGTTTATTTTACAGGAAGGTTGGCCACAAGCTGAGAGATTGTCCAATGCTCGAGGTTAAAGGAAGGGAACATAAACAAGCTCCTCCAAGCGGTTCAAACTCCAATGCTCAAAAGTAAAACAACTTTTATGCTCTTATATCCCGTGGGCACCAAGAGAGCTCCCCGGATGTGGTGACCGGTATGTTAAAAGTATTTTCTACTGATTTATATGCCTTGTTAGATCCCGGTGCTACTTTGTCCTTTGTGACATCTATGGTGGTTATGAAATTTGAAATACTCCCCGAAATGTTAGTCGAACCTTTTTCAGTCTCTACCCCGATTGGTGACTCGGTGGTGGATAAAAGAGTCTATAGAAGTTGTCCCATTTCCTTGTCCTATAGAGTTACTTTGGTGGATTTATTGGATTTAGACATTGTACACTTTTATGTGATTTTGGGCTTGGATTAGTTACATGAATGTTATGCCTCTATCGATTGTAGAACTCAGGTTGTTAGATTCCAATTTCCAAATGAGCCCATCCAAGAGTGGAAGGGGGGAAATTCTATCCCTACAGTTCAATTTGTTTCTTGCCTTACACTGCAAGAAAAAGCTTTATTTATGGCCAACATTTAGGGATGAGTTAATAATCTTGTCTCTAAAAGTATATGTATTGGGATGAGATTTTATTTCAATCCTTAATTATGTATGTTTTTATGAATGTACTAAATCTAGTCTCTAAAGAAATTAATAACTGGTCCCAAATTATAATTTAAGGGTCAAATTAAAAAAAAGTTATGTTTTCACCAAAACATAAGTGTAATTAAAATTGCAAAAAAAAGAGACAAATAACACCTTGTTTCTAAAAACATTGTCGCGAATAAGAAAACCCTAGCAGCATCTGCCTTGAAGCGATCTCAGCATAGCTTGTAGCTCTCAGCGTCTCATCTGTGTTTTCTTAAATTCGTGAAAGCACAGGTCTGCCTAGCAGCGATCTCAACTCAATCTCTTTTTTCTATCTTACTCAAATCTCAGGTATGCCCACCTTCACGATTTGATTTTTTCTGTCTCTAAATTTGATTGTTATTTGTTTTGTGCTAGTATAACTCTTCTTGTTTGATTTACACTTTTTCTTTTAGACTAGAAGGTCGTTTTTTTAGTATATTAAATTTTGTGGTGTGATAACATCCAAAATATGAAGGGGATTAATCCTAAGAGAATAGAGTGTTTCTAACCATTCTTGAACAGTGGAACTCGCAGCTAAATGAACTAAAATAGTATTTTAGAGACGATAGAGAGAGTTGTATTAAATTTGAGAAATCCATTATGAATTACAAGTGAAGTATTGTTCAGATTTTTAGACTAGCAGTGAAAGAAAGTAGTTGCAGATGTTCAACTGATTCATGTGTGTAGTCAAGTGCCACAAGTTCCTAGTAGATTTCTATCTAACTTAAGAAATTTAGGAATTGCAATTGCACTATCATAAAGTTATCTAATATAAATGGATCATATAGTGTATTTGTGTATGTCTAAAGAATCAATTATATTTTACAATCTAATTAACTCGAACTGATGCAAATTACATCCTATGTTGTTGCACATAAAAAATAGAAACAATGATAGTTCCATTTGAGTTTGAAACTTGGAAAACTCGAGATCTTTCAAGAAGATAAGTTCTAATAGTAGCAACATATCTTCTTCAATTCTTATCAAACTGAATATATATTTTCTATCTGCTATAATCTTAGGTATGCCTCTTCTTTAGCGAGTTGATTTTTATTTTCTTCTCTGATTTGGTGTGTTGTTTGATTTCTTTGAGTTACTCTTCTTGTTCGAATTACTCGTCTTGTTCAGGTTACTCTTCTTCTCTTAGATAAGTTGCTCGTGTATTTTAAAATAGATTTAAGTTTTTAGTGTGATATGATCCCAAAAATGAAGGGGATCAATCATAGGAGAAATTAGTATTCCTAAATTGTAAGAGAACAACAAACTCTTCTTGAACAGAGGCACTCGCAACTGAATGAGCCTAAAATAATGTTCTCATAAAAGATAGAGCGAGTTGTATTAAACTTGAGAAATCCATCTTGAATAACAAGTGAACTTTTGTCCAACTTTTTAAGCTAACAGAGAAGGCGGGAAAAGTTGTTGAAGTTGTTAAATCTGATCCACGTGCGTAGTAACGTGCCACTAATTCCTACCAGACTTATATCTAACTAGAATAAATTAGCAATTTCAATCAAACCATTGAATAGTTATCTAATATAAATAGACCATATCAGTGTATTGTGTATGTCTAAAGAATCAATTATATTTTACAATCTAATTAATTCAAACTGATGCAAATTACCTCCTATGGAATTGCACATGAAAGGTAGAAACTATGATAGTTCTATTTTGGTTTGAAACTTTGGAAACACGAGATCTTTCAAGAAGATAAGTTCTAATAGTAGCACCATATATTCTTCCATTCTTGTCAAAACGAATCGATGTTTTCTGTCTACTATAATCATAGGTATGCCTCCTTTTTCGTGAGTTGATTTTTGTTTTCTTCTCTAATTCGGTGAGTTGTTTGTTGTCTTCGAGTTACTCTTCTTGTTTGAGTTATTCTTCTAGTTCAGTTTACTCCTCTTCTCTTAGATAAGTTGCTTGTGTATTTTAAAATAGATTTAAATTTGTAGTGTCATAAGATCCCAAAAATGAAGGGATCAATTATAGGAGAACATAGTGTTCCTAAATAGTAAGAGAACATTGAACTTTTCTCGAACAAAGGCACTGGCAGCTCAATGAGCTAAAATAATGTTCTAATAAAAGATAGAGCGAGTTGTATTAAATTTGAGAAATCCATCTTGAATAACTAGTGAACTATTGTTCAACTTTTAAGGCTAACAGAGAAGGACGGAAACGTGGTTGAAGTTGTTAAAACTGATCCACGTGCGTAGTATTGTGCCACTAATTCCTAACAGATTTATATCTAACTAGAATAAATTAGAAATTTTAATCACACCATTGAATAGTTATCTAAGATCACACATTGTGTGTATGTAAAACTATAGTGAAGGATTTCAACCCTCATGTTTTTCAATATGTTCTGTAACATGGCTTCTTAATCTAAAGATTCTATCATATTTTTACAATCAAATTAACTCGAACTAATGAAAGATGTAAAAAGCAATTAAACTGATACAAATTACCTCCCACGGTACTGCACATATAAAGTAGAAATAGTGATTGTTCCATTTGGGTTATTAACTTGGGAAAGTCAAGATTTTTCAATAAGATACATTCTAATATATAGTTGCAGCATATATTCCTCCATTCTTGTCTAAGTGTATCTCAACAAATTAACTAGAACAACTTTAAATAACAGATTTTAAGTAGCTTTTAGAAAGAAAATGAACAACCATGTCAACTTATTTTCAAGATGGAGTTATATATTAAATCAATCATATTTGATCAGGCAGAGCTCTCATATTTGCTTCTTGATTGTTGTGGCTGCAGAAGGATTGTTTACTGAGTCTTTAGGCAATCAGGTTTTGTTGGATCCTCAAACCTTCTGAGTATTCTTGTATAATACACTTATTCCCTTTAACATGTTATTTCTTATTCCCTTACATATCAACTTGAGAATTATACATTCATTAAGTGTGATCAATAATCTTTTGTGTCATTTGGCTGAAGGATATATTGTATGACTATCACTATATGTTAAATCTTTAGTTTTCATACTTATTCCCTTGAGTTGTGTAGAAAATGTCGATATGTTTCATTTGAAATAAGATGATTGTTGTAGCATGTAGGAGTAATTTTTATGTCAAATGTGAACTTTTCTATTTACTGGCGCTAAATCTTGAGAATACTATGACTAACACTTGAGGTAGATGATGTACTTGTGACACTTCTCTCTGAATAACGTGAATGGAATAATCTTGTTGTTTTTCATATATTATTCTATCGTTTATAATTGTTCGTTAGTATTTATTCTGGGGAGACTTATCAAAACAAGAACTTGAATACTAAGGGGTTGTTTGGTATGAGGGATAAGAGATTACATGCATTTGGTTAGGGGTATTAGTTAGTCTCGAAATTATTCATCCCACCATTTATAGTGCTATGATGGGATAAGTTATCACATTATATGGTGGGATAACTAATTCCATGCGATAACTTTGTCTATCCCATCCCCTACCAAAAAGCCCCTAAGAGATTTTAGATAAAGAAGAATATATAAGCCAAAAGTGTTGGATGCTCAAGAATCTATTTTAAAAAAAAGATTATGGAAGTACAAATCATTACGGTCGTGATTTGTAGGCTATTTCGACCATGTGCATCAAACCAATAACCTTCTTTCAAAGTTCAAAAACCTTAGACTCTCCATTCTCCTTGTAGTAGTTCGTCAAAGTAATCTCATTTTCTTTTAATCAAAGACAATATTCAGCTTTGTTTTTACCCTATAGTTGTTAATTAGCCTTGGAATGAGCATACTGCAAAGCATATTTGTCATGTGCTTGAACAATGGAAAAGTTCATCCTGCAGTTCTCTAAGAAATACAGCAGGGTTGTAGGTTATGTTTAACATTTTCTTTTCCTTTGATTTATAAGTGACTAGTTTAGCATTTTTGTAAACCAACTAAATTTTTCTGAATTTCTCATAAATCATAATTAGATTATCTTGTTTGACTCTTTTAACCTGTAGTCATTTATCAATGCACTTGACTCTTTTAACCTGTAGTCACTTCTTTTTCCTTCTTCTCCTCAATTTATTATCTTCTATTGATTTGTTAATGAGTTGTTGTCTAAGCACCTTCTAGCTTTCTCCAGGTGCTGTAAGGAAGGGACAAGAACAAGAACTTACATACTTAATCATGTCTTCTGGTCAAGGAACGGGAGCGATACACAAGAACTCCATGGTTCTTAAGCTACACTATATGAAAGTTTAGACTCCATTTTCTCCATTTACCAATCAACGTAAGAAATACCTCCAAGAAGTTGGAATAAGTAATTTTTTTCAAAACTATTGAGATTTTAATTGCATAGATAGCAAAGACTATTCAGCTTTTGTCTTTCAGATTCAATTTTGTTTCCTTTCAATGAACAATATATGCAAGAAGCAATAGACATACAGAATAATGAGCTTAGTTGAAAATGTTTCATCATATTAGTTTTAAAACTCCCTACAATGTGATATCTCATTATTGATGATCATAATATTCCAGTGATAGTCCACGACTGTTTGACCAATCATGGTTCTTTTTAGAAGGATTAATTAAACCAAGAACTGACTCAATTCATTGTTATGCATAATGGTTCTCTTTAACATTGATGTTTTAGGATATAAAATTCATTCTTAATGCAATCGATAGTTCTCTAGGATTTAATGCAATTATTGTGAATGCAATTTGTAGACCTTTTAGTCCTGTGATACACTATCGAATGCAATCTATTTTTGTCTCCCAACCTTCTACATCAAGACATGTAAACATGAAAATTATAGACGATTTAGACTTCTGATACACTACTAACTGGACAGTTGAAGTTCTGATAGGAAACTCTACAACTATGAGGAAACCATAAAAAATTTCAATCATGAACAAATTTAGATCAGATTTGAAATTTTAGACTTGAATTTCTAATAGGTCGTTTTAGACTTGAAGTTCTGATAGAAAATACTCGAAGTCTTTTTTCAATAGTTTTATAATCTAAAAGCATCCAGTGAGCTGAATACCTTCTCTTGATACAACGCATACTCTCTTCTTCATATTTGGGTGGAATTTTATCTTGGACCTCAGCTATCTATATGCACTCTATATAAAGAGATGTTGCTGAGTCTCTATGGTATCCATAGCACATATTCTTGATGGGGAATTTCTCCATTTGTACTATCTCTTATCCTCAAATTTTTGTGTTTTGATATAGATTTGAATTCTTGCTTAATGCATATCAAAGCTTTCCTAATTAATTTTCTTATATTCATGCAGCTTGTTTATTATTCTAGATAACCCTCGCTGAATTTTAGAGTTTTTTTTGGATGAGCAGTTTAACTAATTTTAGTGTACAATTTACATATTACTCCTACTATTTACCAATAGTTACTTATGGTCTTCTCAAAATATTTGTACTTTAAAATTTTGAAGACTAAAGTTACAAGTCAAGATGCAAGTTTAGAAGATGGAAAAGATCATTATTATTTGGCAATGGAAGTTATAAAAAACATGATATCATAGTCTAGCTTGAGATGTTGATTAGCTAAGCTCTTTTGTTCATTGAAACTAACATCATGGGATGTTAACCAATTTTTCTATTTATATCAGCCTTTTGTTTGGAGATTTTCTGTAGCAAACTTATGTTTATTGGTAAAATATTTAATTTTTTTTATACGAAGCTTAAGAAACATTGTTGATCAATTAGAGACCAAAAATATTGCTTGTCCCTAAAAGTTCATATAGGACGAGAAAACTTTTCGTCCCTACAGGTTAATCTAGGATGAGATAGATACTAGTCGCAAATAAGTGATCTCCAACGAGATAATTTGTCGTCGCTAAAGGGATTTAACAACTAGAAACTACCTATTTTTTAAAGAAGAAAATCAACTATTTGGGACGAGATACATGGTCTCTAAGGATCAGATCAAAGATAGTAAGTATGTATGATGGCCTAAGTTGGTACTTATTATGGGTAAGATTATGGGGTCTTATTCATGCATTGCACAAGTATGACTTGAAGCTATTTATGAAGTGTTCCACTGATGATATGAAGGACTAAGGGTTGACTTATTCTTATAGTATGCCTATGTTGGATATTATGCTTATGACTATGTTGTTGTCTCTTATGCCTATAGTTTATGTTTTAATAAGTATCTCTTATGTTTATGGAATATCTCTTATGATTGACTAACTCTTATGACGTTACTCAAGATATCATAATTAGTGAATTTTGTATTAACACATACTCTTGCCTACATTCTCATCAAATGTAGGGTCCGGCAATTTTGAGTTCCATCTTCGAGGATAGGTTCTTAGTAGAAGCAAGGAGTTAAAGACTTGGTGAGTCCTCATAGAATCGAGGATATAGCCACCATTTCCTTTTATGTCTTTCTTTTATGTTTTAAACTTTTGTATGGGCTGCGTCCCAAAGATATTCATGTTCTAGATGATTTGAGACAAGTGTAATAAGACTTTCGCTTTGCTTTTATAAAGACTTTGCTTGTATGGAAAATGTTTTAATATTTCCGCACTTATCTATTATCTTATGTTATGATATGCTAAGTGGCTTAGATGGAGTCCTTCGGGGTTCTATGTGTCATGTTACATCTAGGGTGTACCCCTGGGTCGTGACAAACTTGGTAATTAGAGCACAAGGTTTAGAATAATTCTAGAATGTCTCAAACCACATCTAGTAGAGTCTTGTTCATAAATGCGAAGCGCGCCACATTCATGAATATGAGGTTATTATATGTTTGGGGAACTTCACTTATTCATTCTCTAAGTCATGCCATAGATTTTATCTCTATTAGATCATTCTCATAATTCGTGCCCATTGGTTTTCAGGGTTTGGCTAACACAAGGTCAAATGCTAGGAGAAATGAGGAAGAAAATCTGGATCATGAGTTTCCTCCCTAAGATCTTCCTCAAGCTCTGGTTAATCCTGTTGTTGAGAATTTTTCTCATGCAGAGTGTAGGTCGTCTATCCAAATGTTGGCTCAAGCCATGATGGCTAAAGTCAATAGAGAGGTTGTTGCTCCGGTAAATCCTAATGTGAATTTTGTGGCCTTAAGAGCGAGGGATTTTATTAAGATGAACCCTAGGGAGTTTTGTGGCTCCAAAGTGGAGGAAGATCCTCAAGGGTTTATAAGGTGCTTGATATCATAGGGGTGACTTCAGTAGAGAAAGAGGAGTTAGTCACTTACCAATTGAAAGGGGTAGCACAAACATGGTACGATCAATAAAAGGAGAGTAGATCGGTAGGAGCGAGTCCCATGGAGTGGGATTTGTTTAAGTTGGCATTTCTTGATATATTATTTCCCCTAGAGTTGAGGGAGGCTAAAATACAAGAGTTCATTAACCTTACGCAAGGTAGCATGAGTGTTAACGAATATGCCTTGAAATTTACCTAACTATTCAAGTATGCTCCAATGTTAGTGGTGGATTGAAGGGCTAAGATGAATACATTAATGATGGGAGTGTCCGACTTAGTAGCAAAATAATGTCGTACGATAATGCTCATTGGTGATATGGATATCTCACGTCTTATGGTACATGCCCAAAAAATTGAGGAAGTAAAGCTCAAGAAAAAGAGATCTAGGTAGAAAAAAAGTTCTAGAATGGATGATGATAAGTCCATCATGATGAGTCCGATGGACATGATCGCCCTAGGTATAGACAAATGTTCCCTGGGCAAAGTCCCTCAAACACTCATAAGTTCAACCAAAAAGGGCTGCCTAACCCTAAGCCACATGGAGATAGTAGTATGGTTCTATTGCCGGGATGTAGTAAGTGTGATAGAAGGCATGAGGGAGTATGTCTAGCGGGTTCTAATATTTGTTTTGGGTGTGGTGAGTTGGGCCACAAGATAAGGCATTTCCCTAAAGTTGCTAGAAATGAAGGGGATAGTCGTCATAAGTCCCAACCCTACTCTTCCTCCAGTCCAATTGGTTTGGGTGGGAATTCTCAAAAGAATAATAGGCCTTAAGCTGTCCAAGCTAGCGGTGGACAAGAGTGTCCCACGAATGTTGCTATTAGTATGTGTCTTATGCTTTATTTAGATTCTGATGTTGCTTGTCTTTTATGATTTGATAAGATTGAATATGATCGACTTTGATAATGTCTTTAGTATGAATGGGCAGCATTGTTGTCTTATGTTATTGATGGTAGAACCCTACTTGACCATTTATGAGTTTTGGGTAAGTTGAAAGATTTGATGAAGATGGTGTTTAGAAGATACCTTGGGATGTTCAACGAGTAGCCTTGTCTAAAGAGTAGTAATGTAATTCATCTTGGTTAGAATCCTCTTGTGTGAAGGGTATAAAAGTTTAGTGATGACTTGTTCCGACCTTAGAATTGAAGGTAATGGTGGTTAGAAAGCCCACCTAGGCCTACTCCCTAAGGGGAGATGGTGTTCTTAGAGAGCAAGGTCATTGTGTGTTTGTGAGTGGCCATGATTTCTTTATACGCATGTTCATGAAAAAGTTTAGGTCTTGATAGATATGACTTATGTGCATAGTTTTCCTCATGTTGTAGTGTATTGAATATAAGTTGACTATAGATTACATGAGATCAATTGATGAGCATGCCTTAGTGAGGAGTTGAGAAATTCCTCTTTGAAAGAATGCTTTTTGAGAGTAAATTGCATATAGGCTCCATGAGTGTATGTTGAGCATATTTTAGCTAGGAGATGGTAATTCCTCCTTGAACATGACTAGTCATGAGAATTGCATTAATTTTGGGTTGTTATATATAGTTCATACTTCCTTGAGTTGCATTGAGTATGTTTGAGTTTGAAATTGATGTTTCCTCCTTAGTTGTGTACATTTCGATGTGTTACATGCATGATGGGTATCTAGTCAAGAGTCATTTCCTTAAGAGGAGTTTAGAATCGTCATTCGAGGATGAATATTCCCAAGGGGGACATATTGTAACACCCCGTAGCTTAGTAGGCCAACTAGGGCTAAATGTGAGGGAATCAAGAGTCGATGCAAGGGGCAAGAGCCAAGGACAAAGGGCAAGTCCCAAGCTGTAACACCCCGGATTCTAGTAAGCTAGACTAGGGCTAAGTGTGAGGGGCGTAACTAGCCATGGAAGAGGGCAAGGGCCTAAAATACCTTTGGAAGGGTGATGGAAGAGGGCAAGGGCCTAAAATACCTTTGGAAGGGTGAAGGAAAAAAAAATTCGCTTGATCCACTTGGCAATGGGCAGTGCCATCACCAAAGTGACTTGGCGATTGGCCAAGTGGATCAACCATAGCCTAGTAGGCAGTCCCCCTTATCCTAGCTGCTGGGAAATTGGGCGAGCCAAGTTGAGGCTTGCCGGTTGGGTTGACACATCGCCAAAGGGGAACCCCCATCGCCAAGTTGGCCTGCTCCTTGGGATGAGATGTTGTAGATTTAGGTGGGCCAAGGGTCCATTTGGCGAGTCGTTGAGTCCCCTTGGCGAGCTTCAGCGTGCCGATCTACAGTTTTTAAGTTGGGAGTCGTAGGGGTCTTTGGTTATTTCTCTAATTTGGTACTACATCATTTTACTCCTTCCCTATTAAAGTATATAAGCATTTTGTGCTCAAAATTCCCCCAATTAAGTCACTACCTAGAAACTAAAATAAAACCCAAAACTTCATCCTCTCCAAAGGAAATACTCTCTCTAGAAATTCAAGGAAGAAGAAGAAGCATGTTGGGGATAGGGCTCTAGTAGCAAGTTTTTCTACTCAATTCCATTGCAAAGGTATGGTAGTCCTTCATTCATGGATAGCATTCATTCATGGATTGCCTTCATCCATGAAGTCCCTTCAAAACCTCAATTTCAAAGATAGAAATCTCCCAAAAGTTAGGGTTTGTCTCCAAGTCATGGGTTCCTTTCAAAAACGATTCTAATGTTTGATTTAGCTTATATTATTATTGAGTTGATGATTTATTATTGGTTTTATGTTGAAATCATCAAGAACCCATGAAACCCCCATATTACTCAACTATGATCTTGTGATGTGGGTTCGTTGCATATAGAAGAATGGTATGAGATTATGTATGTGAGATTGGGTTACTTGAATTATGATCACATCCATGTCTAATGTAGTAATTCTAGATATGTTGATTGAATATGATATTTGGTCCTTGAAGGGTAAAGTATGAGAATTATGCATGATTATGAGTTCTGTGTATATGCTTTAAGAACACTTTGAGAGTAAAGTGAATATGATTATGATCTATTTGATGTATTGTTGGAAGGTTATCCTAATGTACACACTTATGTATGCATATGATATGATGTGAAAAGTTTTCTCAAAACATGATGATTCTAAGGTTGAAAGGCTATTCTCACCTATTGAATCTATGAGCTATAGTATGAATTATGCTGGAGAGTGTCAAGACATTCTTCCATGAATATGCACTTAATTCAAGACTTAATATGTAATCTATGGGAATTAATGCTGAGCACCGAGTGCATATGAATATGCGATGGAAGCTTATACGATAGTTGAGACCGTCATTCAAAATGGGTTCCTTCTACCTTAGTTGAGTATGGGTTCCCAAAGTATGTATCTCATGAGATGGAAACCTAATACCTTAGTAGAATCCGGGTTTCTAGTAGCAATCTCCTTATCCCATAACTATGTGCCCACATAGGTCTGTAGCTAGTTGATCCACCTAAGCTAAGAGTATGGTTCTACCTTAGGCAAATAGGACAACCCCTTTTCGGTGTGGGGTAGACACCGGATTCCATGGTAAGCTCACATGGTCTATGTCGGTTAAGGCTAATCTCCCTTTATGATACTATGAACAAGAATATGAAATATGAACTATAGTTACTCAAGAAGCTTTACTTAGTATGGGTGGGATTATGAGATCTTATTTATGCATTGCGTAAGAATGCTTTGAGGGTATTTATGGTATGTCCCTATTATGATATGATGATCTATGAGTTGACTAAGCTTATGACTTATGCTTTTCCATTTTCTTCAAAATGATGCTTTAAACTAGTAAACTAGTAAATGGCATGCAATAAACTAAAATGTCCCTTTTAGCATGTTTTCATGATTTTGTGCATGACTATCATATTTAGTGCATTTTTCTACTAACCCATATTTTCCTACATTTTTTCCCAAGTGCAGGGTCCGGTTCTCAAGGCGATCCCCATTGTGGCTAGAGCTTGGATATTTTCATTTCTCCTTACTCGTGGTGAATCCTCATCATTCGAGGACAGATTCTATCATTGTAGTTTTATTCTTGTATTTTCACTTTCAGATTATGTTGTTTTGGGTTTGTGACCCTATTTTGACTCAAGCATTGTAACAGATGGCTAATTTAGAAAAGTCTAGACTTCTTCTTTCCTTTATAAAGATTTTTGGACCTAAATGCATTTTTACTCATATTTTTCTAATGCTTTATGTAATGATATGCTAACTGGCTTACAAGGTGCCTTTCGAGGTTATATGTGCCTTGTTACATCTAAGTGGTACCCTGGGTCGTGACAAAATTGGTTATGAGAGCACAAGGTTAAGAATATTTCGAGGATGATGTCTCATAAGCCACGTCTAGTAGAGTCTTTTTCATGAGTGTGAAGCGCGCCACACTTATAAATGAGAGGCTATAAGATGTTTAAGAAATGTCACTTCTTTCAATACTTTTAAGTCGTGCCTTAGAGTTTAACTCTATAAAGTCCCTATTCCAATCCTTCTTTTGTGTCTTCAGGATATGTACACAGGAAGGGCTAATGCTAGAAGAATTTAGGGTGACAATGTGAATGAGAAAGCTCCTCAAGCTAACCAAACTCCGGTTGACCCCGTGGTTGAGAAAGTGACCCATGCAGAGTTTAGGTCTGCTATCCAAATATTGGCTCAAGTCGTGACAACTCAAGCCAATAGAGAAGTTGTAGCTCCTGTCAATCCTAATATGAATTCAGCTTCTTTTAGGGTTAGGGATTTTGCTAGAATGAACCCTCCCAAATTTCGTGTCTCTGAAGTGGAGGAGGATCCCCAAAGGTTTATCGATAAATTTTATAAGGTCCTTAATATTATAGGGGTATCTTTGGGAATGAAGGCGGAATGGGAAACGTTCAAATTGGCATTTCTTGATAGATGCTTTCCCCGATAGTTGAGGGAAGCTCAGGTATAGGAATTCATTAACCTTAGGCAAGGTAGCATGAGTGTCAAGGAATATGCCTTGAAATTTACCTAACTATCCAAGTATACTCTATCTAAGGTGGCGGATTCGAGGGATGAGATGAGTAGGTTTTTGATGGGTGTGTCTGATTTGGTTCACGAAGAATTTTGGAAGGAAATGCTCCTTCATGACATGCATATCTTAAGTCTTATGGTGTATGCTCAATAAATTGAGGAGTCAAAACTCAAGAAAAGAAATAGAGAGGTGAAAAGAACTAGAACCGGTGATGGGAACTTCTCATATGCTAGATCCGATGGACAAGGTCGGCCAAGGTTTAGACAAATGTTCTCCAACCAAGGCTCCTCTAGTGCTCCAAGGGTCAACAAGGAAAGGGTTTCCAACCCTAACCTCAAGGAGGTAATAGTGGTGGTTCTTATGTTGCTAGGCCTAATTGTGCAAAATTTGGTAGAAAGCATGATGGCAAGTTTCTTGTTGGTACCGATGGGTGTTTTTCTTACAGGAAGGTTGGCCATAAGCTGAGAGATTGTCCAATGCTCAACGTTAAGGGAAGGGAAGATAAACAAGCTACTCCAAGCGGTTCAAACTCCAATGCTCAAAAGTAAAACAACTTTTATGCTCTTATATCCCGAGGGGACCAAGAGAGCTCCCCGGATGTGGTGACCGGTATGTTAAAAGTATTTTCTACTGAGTTATATGCCTTGTTAGATCCCAGTGCTACTTTTTCCTTTGTTACACCTTTTGTGGTTATGATATTTGAAATACTCCCCGAAATGTTAGTCGAACCTTTTTCGGTCTCTACCCCTATTGGTGACTCGGTGGTGGATAAAAGAGTCTATAGAAGTTGTCCCATAGAGTTACTTTGGTGGATTTAGTGGAGTTACACATTGTACACTTTTATGTGATTTTGGGCTTGGATTGGTTGCATGAATGTTATGCCTCTATCGATTGTAGAACTCAGGTTGTTAGATTCCAATTTCCAAATGAGCCCATCCTAGAGTGGAAGGGGGGAAATTCTATCCCTACAGTTCAATTTGCTTCTTGCCTTACACTACAAGAAAAAGTTTTATTTATGACCAACATTTAGGGATGAGTTAATAATCCTGTCTCTAAAAGTATAAGTATTGGGACGAGATTTTATTTCAGTCCTTAATTATGTATGTTTTTATGAAGGTACTAAATCTAGTATCTAAAGAAATTAATAATTGGTCCCAAATTATAATCTAAGGGTCTAATTAAAAAAAAGTTTTGTTTACACCAAAACATAGAGCCAAAATATAGGTGTAATTAAAATTGAAAAAAAAATAAGAGACAAATAATGCTTTGTTTCTAAAAATATTGTCGCGAATCAGAAAACCCTAGCAGCATCTGCCTTGAAGCGATCTCAGCATAGCCTGTAGCTCTCAGCGTCTAATTTGTGTTTTCTCAAAATCGAGAAAGCACAGGTCTGCCTAGCAGCGATCTCAACTCAATCTCTTTTTTCTATATTACTCGAATCTCAGGTATGCCCACCTTCGCGATTTGATTTTTCCTGTCTCTAAATTTGATTTGTTGTTTGTTTTGTGTTAGTATAACTCTTCTTGTTTGATTTACACTTTTTCTTCTAGACAAGAAGGTTGTTTTTTTTAGTATATTAAATTTTGTGGTGTTATAAGATCCAAAATATGAAGGGGATCAATCCTAAGAGAATAGAGAGCTTCTAACCATTCTTGAATAGTGGAACTCGCAGCTAAATGAACTAAAATAGTGTTTCAGAGACAATAGATAGAGTTGTGTTAAATTTGAGAAATCCATTATGAATTACAAGTGAAGTATTGTTCAGAATTTTAGACTAGCAGTGAAAGAAAGTAGTTGCAGATGTTCAACTGATTCATGTGTGTAGTCAAGTGCCACTAGTTCCTAATAGATTTCTATCTAACTTAAGAAAATAAGGAATTGCAACTGCACTATCATAAAGTTATCTAATATAAATGAATCATATAGTGTATTTGTGTATGTCTAAAGAATCAATTATATTTTACAATCTAATTAAGTCGAACTGATGAAAATTACCTCCTATGGTGTTGCACATAAAAAATAGAAACAATGATAGTTCCATTTGAGTTTGAAACTTGGAAAACTCGAGATCTTTCAAGAAGATAAGTTATAATAGTAGCAACATATATTGTTCAATTCTTGTCAAACTGAATCTATGTTTTCTATCTGCTATAATCTTAGGTATGCCTCTTCTTTAGCGAGTCGATTTTTATTTTCTTCTCTGATTTAGTGTGTTGTTTGTTTTCTTTGAGTTACACTTCTTGTTCGAGTTACTCGTCTTGTTCAGGTTACTCTTCTTCTCTTAGATAAGTTGCTCGTGTATTTTAAAATAGATTTAAGTTTTTAGTGTGATATGATCCCAAAAATGAAGGGGATCAATCGTAGGAGAAATTAATATTCCTAAATAGTAAGAGAACAACAAACTCTTCTTGAACAGAGGCACTCGCAACTCAATGAGCCTAAAATAATGTTCTCATAGAAGATTGAGCGATTTGTATTAAATTTGAGAAATCCATCTTGAATAACAAGTGAACTATTGTCCAACTTTTTAAGCTAACAGAGAAGGCGGGAAAACTGGTTGAAGTTGTTAAATCTGATCCACGTGCGTAGTAACGTACCACTAATTCCTACCAGATTTATATCTAACTAGAATAAATTAGCAATTTCAATCAAACCATTGAATAGTTATCTAATATAAATAGACCATATCATTGTATTGTGTATGTCTAAAGAATCAATTATACTTTACAATCTAATTAACTCAAACTAATGAAAATTACCTCCTATGATGTTGCACATGAAAGGTAGAAACAATGATAGTTCTATTTTTGTTTGAAACTTGGGAAACTCGAGATCTTTCAAGAAGATAAGTTCTAAAAGTAGCACCATATATTCTTCCATTCTTGTCAAAACGAATCGATATTTTCGGCCTACTATAATCATAGGTATGCCTCCTTTTTAGCGAGTTGATTTTTGCTTTCTTCTCTAATTTGGTGAGTTGTTTGTTTTCTTCGAGTTACTCTTCTTGTTCGAGTTATTCTTCTAGTTCAGTTTACTCCTCTTCTCTTAGATAGGCTACTTGTGTATTTAAAAATATATTTAAATTTGTAGTGTCATAAGATCCCAAAAATGAAGGGATCAATGGTAGGAGAACATAGTGTTCCTAAATAGTAAAACAACATTGAACTTTTCTCGAACAAAGGCACTGGCAACTCAATGAGCTAAAATAATGTTCTAATAGAAGATAGAGCGAGTTGTATTAAACTTGAGAAATCCATCTTGAATAACTTGTGAACTATTGTTCAACTTTTAAGGCTAACAGAGACGGAGGGAAAAGTGGTTGAAGTTGTTAAAACTGATCAACGTGCGTAGTAACGTGCCACTAATTCCTAACAGATTTATATCTAACTAGAATAAATTAGGAATTTCAATCACACCATTGAATAGTTATCTAATATAAAAGATCATATCACTGTGTTGTGTGTATGTAAAATTGTAGTGAAGGATTTTAACCCTCATGTTTTTCAGTATGTTCTGTAACATGGCATCTTAATCTAAAAAGTCGGTCATCTTTTTACAATCAAATTAACTCGAACAAATGAAAGATGTAAAGAGCAATTAAACTGATACAAATTACCTCCCATGGTACTGCACATATAAAGTAGAAACAGTGATTGTTCCATTTGGGTTATTAACTTGGGAAAGTCAAGATTTTTCAATAAGATACATTCTAATATATAGTTGCACCATATATTCCTCCATTCTTGTCTAAGTGAATCTCAACAAATTAACCAAAACAACTTTAAATAATACATTTTAAGTAACTTTTAGAAGGAAAATGAACAACTATGTCAACTTATTTTCAAGATGGAGTTATATATTAAATCAATCATATTTGATCAGGCAGAGCTCTCATATTTGCTTCTTGATTGTTGTGGCTGCAAAAGGATTGTTTCCTGAGTCTTCAGGCAATCAGGTTTTGTTGGATCCTCAAACCTTCTGAGTATTCTTGTATAATACGCTTATTCCCTTTAACATGTTATTTCTTATTCCCTTACATATCAACTTGAGAATTATACATTCATTAAGTGTGATCAATAATCTTTTGTGTCATTTGGCTGAAGGATATATTGTTTGACTATCACTATATGTTAAATCTTTAGTTTTCATACTTATGCCCTTGAGTTGTTTAGAAAATGTTGATATGTTTCATTTGAAATAAGATGATTGTTGTAGCATGTAGGAGTAATTTTTATGTCAAAATGTGAACTTTTCTATTTACTGGCGCTAAATCTTGAGAATACTATGACTAACACTTGAGGCAGATGATGTACTTGTGACACTTCTCTCTGAATAACGTGAATGGAATAATCTTGTTGTTTTTCATATATTATTCCGTCGTTTATAATTGTACGTTAGTATTCATTCTGGGGAGAATTATCAAAACAAGAACTTGAATACTAATGGGTTGTTTGGTATGAGGGATAAGGGATTTCATGCATTTGGTTAGGGTTATTAGTTAGTCTCTAAATTATTCATCCCACCATTTATAGTGCTATGATGGGATTAGTTATCACATTATATGGTGGGATAACTAATTCCATGGGATAACTTTGTCTATCCCATCCCCTACCAAACAGCCCCTAAGAGACTTTGGATAAAGAAACATATATAAGCCAAAAGTACTGGATGCTCAAGAATTTATTTTAAAAAAAAGATTCTGGAAGTACAAAGCATTACAATGGTGATTTGTAGGCTATTTCGACCGTGTGCATCAAACCAATATCCTTCTTTCAAAGTTCAAAAACTTTAGACTCTCCATTCTCCTTGTAGTAGTTCGTCAAAGTAATCTTATTTTCTTTTAATCAAAGACAATATTCAGCTTTGTTTTTACCCTATAATTGTTAATTAGCCTTGGAATGAGCATACTGCAAAGCATATTTGTCATGTGCTTGAACAATGGAAAAGTTCATCCTGCAGTTCTCTAAGAAATACAACAGGGCTATAGGTTCTGTTTAACATTTTCTTTTCCTTTGATTTATAAGTGACTTGTTTAGCATTTTTGTAAACCAACTAAATTTTTGTGAATTTCTCATAAATCATAATTAGATTATCCTGTTTGACTCTTTTAACATGTAGTCATCTATCAATGCACTTGACTCTTTTAACCTGTTGTCACTTCTTTTTCCTTCTTCTCGTCAATTTATTATCTTCTATCGATTTGTTGATGAGTTGTTGTCTAAGCACCTTCTGGCTTTCTCCAGGTGTTGTAAGGAAGGGACAAGAACAAGTACTTACAGACTTAATCATATCTTCTAATCAAGGAACGGGAGTGATACACAAGAACTCCATGGTTCTTAAGCTACACTATATGAAAGTTTAGACTCCATTTACCAATCAACTTAAGAAATACATCCAAAAAGTTGGAAAATGTAAGTTTTTTCAAAACTATTGATATTTTGATTGGATAGATAGCAAAGACTATTCAGCTTTTGTCTTTCAGATTCAATTTTGTAGCTTTGTGCCAAATAGAATGGATGGTTTTGGAGGGTCATGTATCAATTCTGTTTCCTTTCAATGAACAATATATGCAAGAAGCAATAGAAATACAGAATAATGAGCTAAGTTGAAAATGTTTCATCATATTAGTTTAAAAACTCCCTACAATGTGATATCTCATTATTGATGATCGTAATATTCTAGCGATAGTCCACGACTGTTTGACCAATCATGGTTCTTTCTAGAAGGAATAATTAAACCAAGAACTGACTCAATTCATTGTTATGTGTAATGGTTCTCTTTAACATTGATGTTTTAGGATATAAAAGTCATTCTTAATGCAATCGATAGTTCTCTAGGATTTAATGCAATCACTGTGAATGCAATTTGTAGACCTTTTAGTCTTGTGATACACTATCTAATGCAATCTGTTTTTGTCTCCCAACCTACCACTTCAGCTTCTAGATGGCTCGTTATGAGGCTCTTTATGGAAGAAGATGCAGATCTCTTATTGGATGGTTTGAAGTTGATGAAGCTTGGTTGATAGGACCAGATATAGTTCATCAAGCCATGGAGAAGGTGAAGGTGATTCAAGAGAGGTTGAAGATGGCGCAGAGTCGTTAGAAATCCTACACTTATGTTAGGAGAAGAGAGTTAGAGTTTGAAGTTAATGCTTGGGTGTATTTAAAGGTTTCACCCAAGAAGGGCGCTATGAGATTTGGTAAGAAGGGGAAGCTTAGTCCCCGGTATATTGGACCTTATCAAATAGCCAAGAGGATTGGGAAAGTAGCTTATGAGTTGGAGCTACCACAAGAGTTAGCAGCGGTTCATCTGGTATTTCACGTCTCCATGTTGAAGATGTGCATGGGCGATCCTTCATTGATCATACCAACTGAAGATATTGGGATCAAGGATAGTTTATCTTATGAGGAGGTTCCTGTTCAGATTCTAGATCGCCAAGTTCGCAAGTTGAGGACTAAGGAAGTAGCATCGGTCAAAGTCATTTGGAGAAACCAATTTGTTGAGGAAGCTACTTGGGAAGCTGAGGGGGATATGAAGAAGAGTTATCGGCATCTCTTCGAATTCGGAGAAGTTCCAAATAAAGGTACTAATCCTTTTCTTGGTTTTTTATTTATAAATTGGCATGTTGTGTTTGCTTTGCTTGTTGGGTGTTTGAAATGTATGACTGATATTACACCCTTAGCCTAGTAAGGGTAATCTCATTTGAGGACGAATGTTCCCAAGGGGGAGATATTGTATAATCTCGCAGATTGAAATAACTAGGAAAGCGTTCAAAAGTTGGGGAAAGAATCATTTTTGGAAAGTATATGAAAGCCTGGAAAATTGTGAAGTACGTTCGTTGAGTTTTTGGTCAAATTCAAGCAGCCATAACTCCTAGATCCCGAGGATTTAGGTACATTTCCAGATATGGTTGGAAAGCGCTTGGAATAACCTTTCCAACGCCACTGATTTTGCGCGATTCCGAGTTCGTATGAATGAGTTATGCCCTTTGGAAGTTGGGTTGTTTGAATAAAGAAAGTCTAATCCGGATTTTGAAAGGGTAATTTAGTCTTTTCCTTACCTAATTATTCTAATTCGTTTTTAGGAGTTAATTGGGGTAAAATCAGATTTTAGTCAGTTTAGAAAAATTGAAGTTTCACGCTATGGCTTGGAGAAAATAGAAAAGAGGAGAAGGGAGAAGAGAAATCAAGATTCGTCAAGATCGTCGAGTTTAGCTTGGGGATTTCGACAAGGGGTGATCCCTACGAGGTATGTGAGATCACATAGCGTTGGGTTAGTTCACCCACATGCCAACCATGATTCAATTCAGCAAATTTAAGTCTTTGAAAGTTAAGAAATTGAGTTCTTGATGAACATTGTTGAAAGTTTTGTTTGAATTTCTTGTGGGTTGTGTTGTTGGAGTTTCTTGAGATTTGATACATGTTTCCGGGTGTGATTTCGGTTTGAATCTATCATATATTGAGGGTATAAATGATTCTAAGTGTTTGGGGAAGGAACCATTGAAGTTTAGAGGGTTTAGAGTTGCAAAACGAGCAAGAAAAGTCGTAGAACACTTGGAGAAAGGGGTGGGGCGTCGCGCCAGCCAGCGCACCCCAAAAGTTCCTCTGAAATTTTACCCTTGGGGCGCCGCGCCAGCCAGCGCTCCCCAGGTCTGCTTCTGAACTTCAAGCGCTGGCGCCCCGCGCCTCTAAGAGCACCAGGGACGCCAGTTCTTCCCATTTCTTCTACACCTTTCCGTACTTGTTCCTTAGCAATGTACCTATGTTTTCTAGTTGATTCCAACACTCTAAGATACATTTAAATATCATGAAATCATCCATAAACATGAGATCATGAACCTTGAATCCATAATCTAATTCAAGAAAAGTTAGAATCAAAGTCAAGAGAAGTTAAAAGTCAAGTCTAAAAGTTAAGAAACAAGTCAAGAGAAGTTTATAAAGTTTTTCTAAAGTCTTTCACAAACGTTTTAACTTTGTTTTAAGACTTAAGTTTCAAGTTAAGCAAAGAGTAAAGAGCTGAGTTCATTTCTCAAAAAGTTATAAGGGAACTAAGTATTCCCAAGAGTTAAAAAATATTTTCACATTTGAGCAAGAAAGGGAACACCGATTCCAAGAGAACTTTTAAACTAAGTTTTGAGTAATTATCTCAAACCAAAGAAAGAAGTTTGTTTTAAAAACATATGAGCTAAGTATATTTTGGGAGTAGTATTGAGCACCGATATAGGGATGCGAGTTCATATTAACTCAAGTCTCCATAAACCATGTAGCCATCATGGGTAGTAAAGGATCATACTTTTTAGAAGACTCATTAAGATGATTTTAGCGTAGACTAGTGGATCCACTTAGTTAAGTGTTCTATATGACGGCAAAGTATAGGACAGTTCTGGTAGCGTGGGCAAGACATTGTATCACCACTTAGGCTCATAGTAGTGGTTGTCAGTTAGAGAAACTCCCACAGGAAACTATATTACTTTATTATATGAGTATAGTTTAAGTTGCTATTGCATTTTCTATAACGAACTAAGTTGTTTTCCACTGTTTTACAAGCTTTCTATATGTTGCATATGTTTATTGCTTTATATTGAGTTAATTTATTCAGGAGTTGAATAAAGCCAAAGTAAGTGTTTCTTTCAAATTCTTTTCAAGCTTAAGTTATGTTTAGCATTCCAACTCGCATACTCGTACATTCAATGTACTGATGCCAGTTGGCCTGCATCTTATTATGATGCAGACGCAGGTAACCAGGATCAGCATCCAGCGCCTCGTTGATCCAGTTGAGCTCTCAGAGTCAATTGGTGAGCCTCATTGCATTCCGGAGGACTCCTTTTACTTTGCTTTCAGTATTTCATTGTTAGGATGATCGGGGGTCTTGTCCCGACATCCCTCTTTGTTTTAGAGGCTTCATAGACAGTCAGACAGTTAGTAGTTCAGTTGTCTTTACATTTTCATTTCATATGTTAAGACTTGAGTTGCCAATTTGAATGTTTGACTTTTTAAGCATTCTCAGTACTTTATTATTCAAGTGAGTATAGTGTTATTGATCATTATAAATATGCATAGAGTCTTTCGCTGAGTAAGTAAGTCAGGCCAAGGGTTCGCTTGGGGCCAGCAATGGTTCTCGAGTGCCAGCCACGTCCGGGGTATAGGCTCGGGGTGTGACAAACTTGGTATCAGAGCCTAGAGTTCAAGAGTCCTAGGGAGTCTATGAAGCCGTGTCAGTAGAGTCCTAGTTATCGGTGTGAAGCGCGCCACATCTATAATTAGAAGGTTGCGACACTTAGGAAATATTCTCACTTCTTTCATACTCATTTCGTGCGTTAGAGTTTAATCTCTAAAAAGTTTCCTTCTAATTCGTGCTTGCACGTGTTTTCAGATAATCATGCCTCCATGAAGAGCTGTCAGAGGTCGTCCTGCTAGACGTAATATTGAGGAGCAAGGGGTATGACAGTATATTTTCATTAATGAAAAAAAAAAAAAAAAATATATATATATATATATATATATATATATATATATATATATATATATATATAATATTTGGGTAGGTATTTATATATGTCAAAAATGTGTTATCAAGTTAACAAGATCTTCTAACTTTACAATATATTATTTTAAAATTTTGCAAGTTCTTTTTTAAACTCACAACAAATGTGAAAATATGTGAATCATTTAAAATTTATTATTAACCAAATAAATTTTATTTTTAGTAATATAGAATAAACATTTTCGTTTTGTCTCTACACTAATTTAAAATCTAATACCTATAAAAAAAATAGTAACATTAATTAAAAGTCCTATTTATTTATGTAAGTATAAAATTTATTAGAAATTCATCTATTGCACATTAATTCTTTAGTTATAACATTATACATTCTCTTAGTTATTATAAATTATTGCAAATGTTATTCACACTCTTTTACACTCTTTAGTTCTAATATTATGAATTCTCATAGTTAGTACATTAATTATTTCTATCTTTCATCTTTCCTTATATTAACTTTTGACTAATAATTTTTCATATTATTATACCGCCCCTATATATGTGATAACACGGTGTTGTTATTTTTTCTTGGACAAATCATGCTTGGTGGAATAAATTGAAAATTGTTTATAAGTATATGAACTATATATTTGTTGTGTGTAAGATAAACAAGTGATTATATATATGATTTCACATATAGATTATATTCTTTAATTTTAATATTTAATTTTTTCGGTAAAAGTAAAAGGAAATCTTTCTCAGTTAACCATGGACAATCAGATAACTATCTTTGATTTATGTGCACAGTCAATCGAGAAGTCAAATATTAGAGCCAACAAAAAGAAAATCGTCTATTATGTTATAACTTATAAAAGAAAAATCAATATACAAAAATAGTTCTAAAAAATAAAATGTAATTGTTCTCCACATGTTCATATGACATCTAAACAGATTAAGTGGAATACACATGCAAAGTACATCTGGTTAGATGACACGAAAAACGCACAACAACCATCGTCTATAAGGTAATATTAGTGAGATACGACTAATTACATGATTGAACCTCATCAAATTGAAATAAATATATACATTATTACATTTAACTAATAATTTTTTTTATTGACCATCTTAAGAGGTTCGTGTGAATAAGAGGTATATATGATGATCCACATTGAACATTCACAAAAGAATCTACAATATTATTTTGTGCAAAGCTTATTATTCAAATCTTCGCTTAAATTTTCTAAATTGATAATCACGTACAACGCACGTGTCGAAAAACTAGTTATACTATAACTATGAAGCATAATTAGATAAACTATAGCTATAGATCATTATTTACTTAAATCTGCTTGCCATATATGAAATTTTCCCTTATTTAAATTAAACAACAGAAGGCATGAAAATAAAAATGGTTGAATGGACAATTTATGCTCATGCTTGAAGACTCGATTCGCAGTTGCGATCATAATTCAAAAGATAACTAGCATTTTATGTTTTGATTAAAACTTGTGATTATATGTTGTCTATAATATTTGCAAGTATTAAAATCTGCGACTCTGCATTGTCTATATTAGATTTTTGATACTGTAAATTGCTTCGTTTATATCAATATTCCAACAGCATCGACGTAGTAAACCAGTTTAATGTTTTTTTTCACAACAAAAATTTGAATAAAATAACAACCCATTTATACAAAATTGAAGCATAAACTGGAGAATCATTGCAAGAAAATTGCACAAACTAAAAATTTCCCTTACTTATAGTTCGATGGAAAAATCAAATAAAAGGACTTGCATTGTCTAATATTTTACATGTTAAATGGATATTCAGTCAGCATTTGTTTTACATCTATCAAAAAGATGGTTCCCCACCAAGGATCTATTATTTCCTTTTGAGGACCCAGAAAGGAAAAAGAAAATTGCACACATGTACAAATCTATTATAAATAAAATAAAAGAATAAGAATATTTACCCAGCCATGTTTGATCTCATTAAACATTGTAAACCTGAAAACCGGACAAGCTTTGTGATTCTCCTACATGCATGCCGGATCCAGATTATAATCCACGAAAAATTATCATCCATGATGCATGGAAGACCTAGATGAATTTATAAACTCCATAAAGCACCATTCCCAAATAAAGGCAAAAAGATGGATGCCAATTGGATATTCATCCTGTACAAAAGTTCTTCTGATATTGAAGTTGTTCGAACTAGCACCTGCTTTCAAATGAAAATGAAAAGCAAAATTAGCAATAGTCAGGCGCGGTGTGAATAAATAGAGCAAGCACAAGATAATCTTTTCTCACAAGCTAAGAATGCATTTATCCACAGGAAGCAAAACTCCTGAAAAAATTAACTCACAAAAGACTAAGAGAGTATGTGTGTTGAGTTCACTCAATATTTCTGTGGTGAGACATTTACACTTAAAAGTCGATGTCGTAAGAAGATAGATTTAATACCTGAAGATCGCTCAGTAACCCAATCTGACACACCAACAATATGGTCAAACTGTATCCTCAGGTTTCCATGTGCTGGCTAATTCTGGACATATTTGGCTTGCCGTAATCATCTGATGAACACCGCAAGTTCAAAATACCATCAGAAGATCTCACATCCATGAAAAGAATGCCAATAAAACTAATGGAAACAAAGTTCCATCATTGCACTTCAGAGGAACTCCATGAGATGACATAAGAGAAGCTGATGAAGCATAAACAACCGAGCCAACCCCGTACAGCAACTTGGCATCCATGTTTCGGAGAGTACTATTCTTTGGTTAAATACCCACAGAACTGCACACTTACAACCATTTCATGATGATATCCTTCCTTGGGCTCGCAACATGGAATGCATTTCCCTGCAGTTGGGCTCCATGCTTGTCAGAAGCAGTGAACATCAAGATTCTTCAAATAGTGATTGCATAAAGTAGAGCTTATGTCATTCATTTGACAGATGAAGTAACCCCCGCATTTGAAGGTAAGGATTCTCCAGGAGTTTTTCATTGTTGCTCTGCAAAGAACAGCATAAACCCAAATGGGAATCAGTTATGACAATTCCAACCCTATATCTGTAAAATCATAAAGCCTATCGATTTTCCATGATCCAGCACTGCCCAGGGGTGATATAATAATGAAATGATAATATCACGAGGAAAACTTTTGCAAATGAATATAACATACCAATTTTGACAACTAAATCTCAATATTAACAGATTAGCTGTCCATGCACCTACCATTTGCTTCTAGTTATTATACCAATATATGACAGCTTAACAGATTTAGCTGAAAATTGCTGCTTCTTATGAAATGGTCCTACGAATCATAACACATTAAGTCAGCAATCTTGCCGACACAGTCATGTTTCATAGAGCAGACACAAGTGTCTAACCCAGGCATCTCAGCATTTCAGGCATACTTCACTGTAAGAATGTCTAGTGGGGAAAGCAACCAAACAGCAAACACAGAGATACCAGCTACCAGAAATAACATGGTCCAAGTGACATCAAGAACCAGCAATTCAAGACAATGTTGGAGTTTGCCAGTGGATGCAACTACAGAATGTATTTCACCACCAATGATAGAACCAGAATATGCCATGATGAGGCTCTGGAAACAAACTCATAGAAGAAACTGGTATTTATCATCATACAGACAAACTTTTGTAGAGAACAAACAACACATAGTAACTGTTTATTGTCACACCAGTCCCATAAATTTTCTAACAAAAACGTTACAAAAAAGAGGGGACCACACCTGCTGAGCTCTAGAAACAAGGTTATGCAACATGCGTTGGTAATTTTCCGGTTCTTCTGTCATCATCCTCTGCAAAATGCCAATTTCAGATTAATTAATATTATAGTGGGAGCATCATTGCCAAAGATCAGGAAAGTAACATGAAACTTGCCTTCAGAAGAAACATTGAAGAGTAATATGCCACTCTTGAGTCTGTATCATCCAACAACTCTCTGCAAAATAACCATATGTGCAGAATTGATTATGAACTTCTAAATTAACTAAAATATACTTTATTGGAGAGAGAACATATCTAGTAATCACCTAAAGAATTCCTCCCCACCAACTTCTTTAAAAGCCGCAGGATCTGCTGTGCATTTACCAATTAAAAGCAGGAGAAGAGTGGCTCGTATATCAGAGGTGGAACCAGGAACATTTCCTCTTCCTTTGCTGCCAACAGAAACACCTAATGCAATATTATCAGTTGCGGCACCAGCAAGTTGGATTAGAGGCCAATAAAATAAAGCAGCAGGAACACGTGCAACCAATTGCATGGGAACAATAGCCTGTCCATGGAGAAGCAGCGCCGCCATGGATGCAGTTTCTGGTTTTGGAGGATCCTTGTTTCTTTTGAGTTTGTGGTTAGTATCTTCAATGTGTTCCTCCCAGCCAAAGCTCTCCTGTCGAGGTAAGCTTTCTCCTAGACCAAGCTTCTTATTCCAGCTAACATCTTTGATACAGATTGTAGGATCATCCATAGATGTCACCGTTGAAGGGGGGACTTTTAGGCACAGTTGAGAAAAAAGAATTTCACACATCTGTTGAAAAGATTAACAGCAATATTGGAGTGAGACGCTGATACTGACTATTAATGACACAAGTAAAAAGCAGCAGGAAGATACAACTACTTGTGGTAAAATACTTTAACAGTAGTATCCACTAACCATCCCTTGTATCTTGATTGATAAGTAAGTTGGCATTATGTAAGATGATCACCCTATGGGCAGTGCAACCCCTAAACAACAGACAAAATAGGTGGGACTTGCAATGGTAATATCATGACACTGAAGTCCATAGACCATAGTTATCCAAAGTACTGTTGTGAATAAAGTTTAAATTTCTATTTTCAAGTGATGGGAACAAAATATTTATCCTTCCTAAATAAGTATGGTTTTTGCTCTCTGTGTTTCAAAAGAAGTATGCATATTGCTCTCTTCAACAGAGAAAACTGAAAAATCATTACAGGATGCAAATATAATTCAAACACATACACCTCTAAAGGTCAAATAACAAGGCATAAAGGTGCAATTGTCATCTTACTCAAGGTCTACAATTTATATCCTATTAGGACCACCATGTCTGAAGCATTTCAAGATTGAATTACTTTCCTCTTTCTTTCCTCCTCCCTTTATTTTCTCCTCTTTTTTAACCAGAAAGGGACAGAAGAAATCACCTTTAATATATTCATGCGGTCGGTTTCATTTATCTGGGCCATCAGGGACAAGGCACTGTTCATGATATCAATGACTGCATTTGCTTTCTCGAGACGACTTTTATTATGCAGATCTCCAACCATTTCACCACTAATTGCGTGTTGGACTTCACTTTCATCTAATAAAAACTTGCAGCGCATAAGAAGCCTCTCCAAAACATATAAAAAGCCCCATCTAATGAGGTTGTTTTTCGATTTTATTAGCCCACACATGAGCCATATGGATAATGGGACATCTAAATCAGGTGAATAGTCAATAACACTGGCTCGAGAAATTTTCTCCTGCAAGCTTCTGATGCTTGACCATATACTAGCATCCCCTTCCTCGACAATCTCTGTGATGATCAAATCCCCCAACCATAGATAACCATTGTGACGACACTGAGTTCTTTCAGAATGAAGAAGAGAATGTAAGGTGGCCCAAGAGAGCTTCGCTTTCATGCCAAAACTGTTACCATAAGCTCCATCAATACTTTCCAGGGATTTGCATGATTTAGTTATCTGCCTCATATGAGCGAATTCCTTATCAAGATGAGTAAATGACTTTATAAGCATCTCAAAATTCTCGACAATTTTCCCCAAGAGCTGCAAATGAAATAAAGGTCAGACTACCACAAGAAAGAAGAGATAATTCATTTAAAAAGTTTATACAATTATCGTGAATGGAAGCAAGGAGCACTATGTAGGTATATACAAACTCATACAGAAGACAATAGTTATAACAGCCTTTCATTTCTTTGCAAAGTCGGAAAAAAAAAATACACTCAGGTGCAAGGAAAATGACAGATTCTGATGCCTCACAATACAAAGAGCTTTTTATTTATGCCTTGAAATTATGTCTATTTTATTGGCTCCGTTTAGCATGAGCATTAAGAAGTTCAAACAAAAGATATGGAATGTTGTTATGGCTGTTTTGCTACAGAAAAGGGTCAAAAATGAACCTAAAGTTTGTGCTATTCACCATATTTGTCCTCCCTTAATAGTTTGGCCCAATTATGCTCCCCGTTTTTTACTTTGTTGGGCCAAAAATGCGCTTATTTCACACAACTTAACCGAGGGCATATTGATTACATGCATGGTATAAGGGCATATACGGTCCAATTTAGTTCTTAATTGCAATTATGCAACAATTTGTGAAGTTTGCATTTATGAAGCAACATGGTTAAATTGTAGTGAATTTTCTAACCCATTTTTAAGCAACTTAACATGCCATTTTGTACAATCTAAATTAGAAGTTCTAGGTAAAGATACAAGAACCATGATATCATAAAAACAAGAAAATTCACTATATTCGAAACACAGTATCTTTACATTCTATCAATCACCAAATGTCATAAGATTCCTTCAAATCACCAAATGTCATGAAATTCCATCACATAAAAAATGTGGTTACTTTGCACAAAATAAAAAAACACAACTAAACCTGCTTCAAACCTAAAATTATCTTTACATTTCATCAAACGACCTAATGCCATTAGATTCCATCGATCCTGAACATATAATTTTTTCTTTTCAATGAAGGATGATTACGGACAAAAAGAAATTGTCTAGCAAACTTTTAATAAGCTTTCTGTTAGTTGGGAAGAATATCATTTAAATTTAAGTTCTTGCGCTTTAGTTTTGTTTTTCAGGAAAAGTAGGGGCATCCATAACATTGCTCAGCAACTTGTCCTTCCGTTAATCTCTCCCAAATTTGTGGGTTAATGAAATCTAATAGCAGTGGTTTATATTTTGTGGTTTGAAGCAATATAAAGAATTTTCTTGTTTAATGACATTATGGTTGTTGTAGTTTTAACCTAGGACTACTAATTTACAACAACATACTAGGTGAAATCCCACGAGTGGGGTATGGGGAGGATAGAATGTACGCAGGCGTTACCACTACCCGTGGAGGTAAAGAGGTTGTTTCCTAAAGATCCTCGGCTCAAGTGCAGTAAATGCAGGTATAAAGATGCAAATATAACAACTAATAAGAGAAGCAACGCAAAGCCTACAAGAAAGGAATAAGAACAATAACAAAAGTAGTGCAGTAACTGAAACACAATAAACAGATGATGTTAGATATCAAAGCAAGAATACGGCTACAACGACAGATACCAACAAGCCTAAACCCTCAAAAAGCAAGGTAACACTCCACTACCCACAATTATTTTTCCACGTTTGGGTTGGGTTAAATTAGTTTTGGATAATTGTTTTTATCTTAACACATCAGAATGTGTCACATATTAAATGAGAAGGCTAATTGATCTAAATAACGGATCCGTTTGTGATAAGGGTAATAAAGGGCCACAAAGGTTGACAATGAGGGTATTTCGTGGCCAATAGGTCAACGGATGGTAGTTTAGTACCAATTCTAATAGTATAAGGGTATTTCAGGCCCTTTTAATTTTAGGCTATTAACTATGTTGATTAGTCACCAAGAAGCACAACCAAATTACTGTTCATTGAAACAGCATATAATGAGAAGCATCAATCATTTTACAAGTTATCACAAAGAAGCACGATTGGATAAGCTTTCTCAGAATGTGTCACATATTAAATGAGAAGGCTAATTGATCTAAATAACGGATCCGTTTGTGATAAGGGTAATAAAGGGCCACAAAGGTTGACAATGAGGGTATTTCGTGGCCAATAGGTCAACGGATGGTAGTTTTGTACCAATTCTAATAGTATAAGGGTATTTTAGGCCCTTTTAATTTTAGGCTATTAACTATGTTGATTAGTCACCAAGAAGCACAACCAAATTACTGTTCATTGAAACAGCATATAATGAGAAGCATCAATCATTTTACAAGTTATCACAAAGAAGCACGATTGGATAAGCTTTCTCAGATGTTTTTACATGACACACTATCATGTCTGATGGCCAATGAAATTAAGCAAGAAATGAAGTTAGCATTACCATTGAAAGTCGGTCAGAATTTGGATATTTGGACAATGCACTAGATATTGGGCGTTGGAGAAGCTCCAAGATGCCTTCCAATCCAAGCTTTACTGATATATGCAAAGCTTCAGGTGCATCTGCGAGCATAAGCAGCATAGCGACAGGTTGGACTTCATCATCACTGTAGTCTGATGTTCCACTAGCTATGCATGACTCATTTATTTGATGCAAGGCATAATCAAAAAGCACCAGGTAGAGATTCCTTCTTTCCTCCCTTGAGTTTGAAAGCACTAACTGCATTGGTAGAAAGAACTTACTTTTAAGCAAAACCTTTCTCTTTGTGTACATACAAGTAATCACAAATGAGATTGCAAGTAGACCAGAATAGTGTTTGCTAACAGCTTATGAAACAATGGAATGTTTCAGACTCTGCATGGTGTAAAAATCATTTTCCTGCTTCAACTTTTAACTAGAAAAATAAAACACCCCTCCCCAGCCCCTAAGACTATTCCAGCTAATCACATGAAATCTCTTCAGATATTCTGCACATTTTAGAATAACTAATAGCACATACACCGGAAGCATTGACAATCATCCTGCTCAGATACAAAGAAAGCTTCTACAGATAGTTTGAACCAAAGTTTAGCTTGTACCAGAAACAATATACACTTGGGGGTCATTTGGTGTGATGGATAAGGGAAGATAATCTTGGGATAAGTTCTTTTTTTTTTTTTTTTGACAAAGGTAACAGTTTTGTGTATTAATATTTGGCACTAAAGGCTGGGATCCCAAATTTACATCATGGAGCTACATACAATTGCGTGTACTTAAAACAAAACTAAACTAGATCCTCCTTCATCTTACAAAGGACCTAGGATATCTCTAACCGCTATAGGATCATCTACATACTCCAAACTACACCAATAGCAAAAAGTGATTATGCAGTTCATTTTAATCCTGTGTAAAGGACTACTACTACTCTCAAAGCATCTCATATTTCTCTCCTTCCATATGGTCCACCAAATCACTGCTGGGACAATCCTCCATCTGCTTTGGTCTGTACTGCCACTGCCTTCATTGTTCCAGCTTTCTATAGCCTGACTTGCCCTTTGTGGCATGGTCCAGTTTGTGCCCCTGAAGCTGGTAAATAAGTGCCACAGTTGTCTAACCACCTTGCAATGAAGAAACAAATGGTTGATTGTCTCTGCATGTTGCTCACAAAAAAAAACATCTAGGACACATATTCCCCTCATCATTAGATTCTCCTGTGTTAGTACCGCCTCTTTAACTACCAACCAAGTAAAGACTGTCACCTTATATGGAATTTTGACATTCCAGATAAGCTTCCAAGGCAAAAATCTGAGTTGAGTACCCATTTGATTCAGGTTCTTGTAGGCAGAGCTAACTGTGAAGATACCTTTGCTGTGATGAATCCACCTAAGAGTGTCTTCTCCCTCTTTCAATCCTCCAAAATGGTCCAGGGTGCCATAAAATTCAGCTAGTCTATCCACCTCCCAGTCTTGTATCCTCCTTCTGTATGTTAAGTTCCATCCATGGATGGACCAAACTTCTTGCACAGTGGCCTCATGTTGCTGATTCAACAGATAGATGTCTGGAAAGAGCTTTTTGAGGCTGCCATTTCCTAACCAATTATCGTCCCAAAACAAAATCTTTCTTCCATTGTTTACATTGAATCTAGTTCTTTGAAAGAAACAATGCCACAAATTTCTGATTGATCTCCATAGGCTAATACCACAGGTAGAAGTCACTTCCTTAGTTTTCCAGTGATTTATCTTCTCATACTTGGCCTGAATCACTCTAACCCAAAGGGCCTGCTCCTCTTTAGGAAATCTCCACAACCACTTCATCATAAGGCTTTTGTTCTGTTTCTTCAAGTTTCTAATGCCTAAACCACCTTGTTTCTTTGAAAGAATTACAGTCTTCCATTTGACCAAATGAAATCCTTTGTATTCTTTCTCTCCATTCCACAAAAAATTCCTCCTTAATGCATCAATTCTTTCCTCCACCTTAGGGGGGAGAGGAAAAACTGACATCAAATATGTTGGCAAAGCATCTAAGACTGAGTTGATCAGGGTCAATCTTCCACCTCTAGACAAATATTGTGCTTTCCATCTAGATAGTCTTCTTTCACATCTCTCCAGCACCCCATTCCAGATTTCATTGGATTTGCTTTTGTCTCCCAAAGGCATCCCCAAGTATACTTGGGATAAGTTTTTAGTACTCCTTAATTCTTTGTTTGGTTACAAAGCCCAGGATAACTAATCTCTGGATTGATAATTCGTACATGGGATAAGTTATCCCTACTTGTGGGTGGAATAATAATACCGGGGTGACTTATCCTGTAAGATATGTAAATGGCAAAAGTACACCCCTTAAACCCTCTTTTATACATTACTTTTACATCCATGTATATTCACATAATTTTATAATAACATTCACAATCTTCACTACTCGTTATTTTTATGATAATATATTTCTCTATTAAAAAAATACAATATATAAATATAATTTTTATTTATGTATATATTACATGTTGAATTTATTTGACTAATTCTTATGTGTATTTATATTTTGATTTCTCTTAAAATGTTGACTCCATTGCTGAATTACATACTTTTAATTAAATAGTTTTTAGTCACTTGAAAATTTGTATTTTATATATCAACTAAAATGAACATAACTTTAATATTTTACAATATAGGAGCAATATGTACTTATATGAAATGACATAAACATTAAATATCTTTTACTTGAACAAACTTAAAATGGAAGTTTTATTTTTAAGCTAAATAAGATGGATTTTTATTTATTTTTTTTATGACAAGGGAAACCAGCAGTCACTACCCTTTAGGTGCGCATAAGGTAAAACTCTTGCTCCTATGCAATAGCTCGCAAACCACATAGGTGAGGTAACCCGCACTAGGCAAGCCCGGTGCGACGAGCTCGACCCAGAAGGCAAACCCCTTGCTTTCACTGGCAAGGGGTTTCGAACTTGAGACCTCCAACATGGAAGTCCCAAGCCCAAACCACTGGGCCACCCCGAAGGGTAAGATGGAATTTTTCTTTTTAAGCTAAATAAGATGGAAGTTTTATTTTTAAGCTAAATAAGATGGAATTTTTATTTTAAGCAAAATAAGATGAAAGTTTTATTTTTAAAAAACACACCACACAATCATATGGGAATGCACACATAAAAATACTTAAGCTAAAATAAGATGGAAGTTTATTTTTAAGAATGAATAACTAAAGCTTGCAAGGATAATATAAAAAAGTAAAATAAGGTGGAGGGTGTTTTTTTTAAAACAAACTTATTCCTAGAAATTATGCAATGCATATTATTTTGAATATGACAAACCAAACAATCAATATAAGAAATAATCTCATAATAACTAATTCTAAAATAACTTATCCTAGCATAACTTATCCCAACACGTGTGTTCAAACCAAAAGAAAGAAGTATTGAAAACACTCCTAAACTTGACGCAAATTATTAGTTTCGTCTCCAAAGTATTGACAGCCTTAAAAACACCCCTCTACTCGACTAGCTAAACTTATATACACCCCAGATGGCTGAATTTTCTGATTGCATCAACGACTTAGAATTGGTAGACCCTCCTTTATCTGGAGGGTCTTACACTTGGAGAAGAGGGGAAAGCCAGAATAGTGCATCCAGAATTGATAGATTCCTTTACTCTCCTGAATGGGAAGATCGATTCTCTCAGTTTAAGCAAACATTGCTCCCAAGACTGGGTTCTGATCACAACCCAATTCTACCATCTTGTGGTGACTGGGAGTTCAAAAAATCCTATTTCAAATTCGAAAATTGGTGGCTAGAAGTTGAGGGATTCAGAGAAAGGGTGAAGGAATGGTGGAACTCTTTTCCAAATACAGGAAGACCATCTTACAATTTGGCAAACAAGCTCAAGCTCCTTAAAAAAGAGCTAACACAATGGAGAAAAAGCCACAGATTGAACTGGAAGAAAAAGAAAGAGGGGATCCTTTTACAGATCAGCTCCTGGGAAACTCTTCAAGACCAAAGGGCCCTATCTGATGATGAGCTTTTGCAAAAATCACATCTACCTATGGAGTTCGAGGAGGTTGCGAAGAGAGAGGAGATAGCTTGGACACAAAGATCAAGAGTTAAATGGCTAAGGTGATAAAAATACCAATTTTGTTCATAGAATGGCCAATGCCCACAAGAGATACAACTCCATAGAATCCTTACAAGTAGGAGGTCTCACTATCAGTGATTCAGAAGTCATCAAGGATGCTGCTCAAACTTTCTACCAGAACATGTACAAAGAGACTGAGCACTGGAGACCTGATTTCAATCTCCAAGATGCACCAATCATCTCCACAGAAGATCAGACATGGCAGCAAAGGAATTTTGAAGAAGAGGAAATCTTAGAGAGTATTAAGTCATGTGCTATTGATAAGGCCCCTTGGTTTCCCAATTAACTTCTACCTAACCTTCTGGGAGTTGATCAAGGGTGATATCATGGGAACCATGCAGTATTTTTATGACCACCAAGTTTTCAAAAGAAGTCTGAATGCCAATTATGTATCCCTCATTCCGAAGAAAGCAGGAGCAGCTTGGCCAAAGCCTTATCTGAGAGAATGAAAAAGGTGATAGGGAATTCGGTCAACAGACATCAAATGGCATTCATCAAGGGAAGACAAATAATGGATGCAGCATTGATAGCAAACGAATGTGTAGACACAAGAACCAGAGGAGATGTTAGGTTTTGGAAATAGATGGCTAAAGTGGATAAGTTTCTGCATTACCAAAATGGAGAACCTGTTGGATTTTTTCCTTCCGAAAGGGGTCTTAGACAAGGAGACCCCCTCTCCCCTTTCCTCTTTAACCTAGCCATGGAAGGACTCAGCAGTATGGTTAGAACAGCTCTACAGAAGAATTGGATAAGGCGTTTCAAGCTTAAAAGCCATGGTATGGGTGATTTGGAAGACAATGCAGATGACACTATAATTTTTTGTGAACCAATAGAAGAGCAGGTCTGTCTGGCATATCAGAGTGATGTTGACTGTTTTTAAGCTATACCTGGCTTGAAGGTAAACTGGAGTAAAAGCAATTCATTTCCCATCAAAGAGGAAAACCACATTCAGACTCTGGCTGGCATCTTAGGTTGTGGGGTGGACAAACTCCCAACTGTTTACCTTGGCATGCCCCTTGGTAACAAACACGGTGATCTAGATATTTGGGATAACATCATAGAGAAGACAGAGAAAAAATTATCTAAATGGAAAGCTCAGTACATATTACTTGGAGGAAGAGTCACTCTTATAAACTGTCTTAGACTCCCTTCCCACCTACGTGATGTCATTGTTTCCTATCCCTTCCGGTGTATCTAAGAAATTAAACAGGCTCAGAGGGAACTTTCTATGGAAAGGAAACAAGAAGGGTGGGGGATTCAGTTTAGTGAAGTGGGAAGAAACTCAATTGAGCAAAAACCAGTAAGGACTAGCCATCAGAAACCTAAAACTACATAATCAGTGCCTTCTCATGAAGTGGTTATGGAGGTTTAGTGAGGAAGAAGCTTCACTCTGGAAACAGGTCATCTCTCACAAGTATGGTCAAGAAAGTCAATGACCAATGAGGTCAACAGTACTTATGGTGTTAGTGTGTGGAGAGCTATCAGATCAACATGGACAAAAATGCAAGGAAATACCAGAATCAGAGTTGGAAATTGGCTCAGAACTCTCTTCTGGAAAGATCTCTGGATAGGCCAATCCACTCTGCAGGAATCCTTCCCTGATTTAATGCTATTAAGCTACAATCCTGAAGCTACAGTGGGGGAATGTTGGTCTCCCCAAGGTTGGAACCTAACATTTAGAAGACACCTTAACGACCGGGAAGTGGAGAGGGTGGCAAACATGCTGAATGTAATAGGGCTCTTCACTGGCACAACTTCTGATCCAGATTCTTTGAGATGGAAATACACAGAAGATGGCATCCTCTCGGTGAACAGACTTTACAAGAAGGAAAACAGCTGCTCAACACATGGGGAAGTCTCAAAGCTCTGGAAGTCCTTATGGAAGATTAAGGCCCCTACTAAAATCAAATGTTTCACTTAGTTGGTGGTCAGAAGGGCTTGTCTCACTCAAGAAGTTCTCCAAAAAAAGGGAAGGATACTTGTACCTAGATGTTTTTTGTGCAATGAAATTGGGAAAACAAATAACCATTTGTTCCTGCATTGCAAATTTACTGCTCAACTATGGCACCTATTCTTTAGTGGACAATGCCTGAGCACACAGCTGACCCGTTGAGTTGTTGGATCAGAAGAGGTGGCAGCAAAAGCTAGAAAAAGTGGTGGCGGATGATACCTTCCTGCATTTGGTGGTCAGTGTGGGAAGAAAGAAATGGGAGATGTTTTGAAGACAAAGTTAAGCTCATTCATGGTGGCAGCAAAAGCCAGAAGAAGTGGTGGCGGATGATACCTTCCTGCATTTGGTGGTCAGTGTGGGAAGAAAAAAACGGGAGATGTTTTGAAGACAAAGTTAAGTTCATTCATGTTGTAAAATGGAGTTGTCTAGTCACATTATTTTTTTGGTGTAAGGAGAACTATACAGAGGAAATGGATGAATTTGTCGATTTCTTAGGAGCTTTGTAAATCTAGACTCTATTTTATCTTCTTGTAAAAAGTTTTTGAAGGTGACCAGCATCCCTTAATGTTGAGGAATACAACAGTACTTTTGTCCAAACAAAAAAAAAAAGTGGTCTCAAACTCTTGTAGGAGTATGGGGCTCTTAATAAAAAGCCGAGAGAAGTGTGAAAACACCCATAAATTTGATGAGAATCTAGGGGGTGTATTTCACTCATGTTTCAAGATCGTGGTGTATTTAAGTTCAGTTAGTCAAGTAAACGGGTGTTTTTAAGGATGTCAATAGTTCGAGGATGAATCTAATAATTCGCACAAAGTTTAGAGGTATTTTTAATACTTCTCTCAACCAAACGACCCCTCAAAATATACACTAGGCACAAAATGCCATGCAAAAGTTATTCCCATTTGATGGACTCCCACTACAATTTTAATTCCTAACAATAGGTACAAAATGCCAAGCAAAAGGTACTCCCACATGATGGGCTCTCAGACAACTTTACATGAATTATAACCAGGGATAGGGCAATACCTCTACAAATATGAATTCAATTCCTCCCGTCAGATCAACCTGCTGAATAAGAAATTCAGGGGTAGCTGAAAGAGCTTTATTAGATATTTCCGGAATCTCATAAAACATGTTTGTTAGCATGCCAATAAGCTTGCTGTGAACTATTTCAGCCCAAGAATTCATCCTGCTAACGCATATAAGTACCTGAACTACCTGCAAGAGTATTAAGAGAAAAGTTGGAACAAACATCAAGCACTTTTGAGATTAACATTAACATAGAAACAGAAGTGCTATACATGTGAGAAAGACTAATATTAGATGCACAACCATCACTTCATTGGTCATATGGACATTCATTTAGGGATAACAAATTATAACACTGGGTGTTGACACTCATATTTACAATTTTGAAGAAGATTAAGAGACAAATTGGAACAAGTAGGGCAGAACCTAAGGTCATTAAGGACAAAATACAATAAAATAAAATGCATCCAACCTATCCTTCATTTTCATGTACTTATAAGCTCTTCAGTTTACCAGTACCACCGAATAATATCTTTATTTGTATAAATTCCATTCTCAATACTTTTATTTGTCTAATACTTCCTCCATTCATTTTATGTGGCACTATTTCCTTATTAGTCCGTTTCGAACAGAATGGCACCTCTTTGTATTTAGAACAATTTAATTTTAACTTTAATGGAAGGCGTGCAGAAATTTCATGGCCTAGTTAATACCACAAATTCAAAAGCCTTTATTTCTTAAAACTCCACTCCAAGTCAAACTATGCCAGTTAAATTGAAATGCAGGGAGTAATTACTTTCTTTTTCAAAAATCTACTTCATTTACCAATATTCTTTTCCTTTCTTTTTTTTTTTGGATAACCAAGAAATACATTGCTACCAGATATGAAACTAGGTGGACAATGTGTCTGTCCCTCATAATGTTCATTGATAAATAATAAATGAAATTGATAAACTTCATTTATCAGTCATATCAGATATCTATTTCCTTTTTATATGTTTAGTTGGAACTACCAAATCAAGAAGTTAAGTCCCCCACTACAAACACATTTCTCTACTTTCCGGAATTTTATGGAAGTCCAATTACATTGTTCCCTTTACTATACTTATATAAAACCAAGTAGTTGAAATATTCTCCATGAAAAATAAAGTGAATAAGATGTGTCAATAATAACAAGCCAAGGTATAGACTCACCCTTATGTCAAGACCTTTAAGTCTGCTCCTCCTTATTCTGCCTCTATCACAGACAAAATATAGTAAACAGCTGAGAGCAGAAGCCCAGATGGATTCTTCCTTTTCTTCTGTCTGTTCATCACATTGTGAATACACTTAGAATGAGAATAGCACTTGAGTCATCATCATCGTACAATGCTATTTAAGTAAAATATATGTGAGTTAAAAGTATGAGAATAAGTGAGAAGCAGGAGACAATGCTCCATCAAGGGACCATTACTTTCAACCATCAAAGGGTCTGCAAAGATGACACTAATGAACTATGTTATAAAATTTAAGCAACAAATTAGCCTAAGAACCAGCACCTGAAATCCGAGCACAGAAGACACAGTTCGTCTACCTAAGTGGTTCAGGCGTTTATGAGCCCATGATTCCACTTCTTAATATGAGTCAAATCTGTCCACTTCTGGACAAATTTTGGCAGCTAAAATGTGTAAAACTTGCACACCACGAAACCTTACATTGAGCCACGTTTTTAGCCCCTAAGATGGGATGACTTGCTTCCCAATAAGCATGAAGATGGGCTCCTAAATCAGCTAAGGAACGCCTCCTACTTGGCGCCCAAACTTAGAGAGAAAAGTCAAAAGTTTCCTAATTCATTTCCTAGTTTGTTATGGAATATTTTCCTAAATAGTTACAACTATCTTTTAATGCTTTCCAAGGTAGCTAGGAATGTTATCCTAGTATTTCTTTAATTAGCTAGTTATTTCATATTTCATTATTGCTTAGTTGTTCTAACCAATTTCGGCTATAAATAGCAGTGCATTGTTTTGCATTAGACAGATTTTTCATGATGAATAATATTGGATAACTTTCTCTTTTGCTCTTGTGAGTATACGGCTACCTTGGATTTCTTCAACATTCAAGTCTACACATTTAAGAGATAAGTTTAAATTCTTCAAAATCTTAGATTACTTTATTCATAGGTTTAGGCTTATGATTCTTCTTCGTTATTCTGTCAGAATCAGAATCCATAATGTATTGTGTTAATTTTCTACTAAAAATGTGATTAGTTTAGGTTAATTGTTTTATTAGGAGTCAATTTTGAAAATTAGACTTATCTTGAAGTTCTTGATTTGTTCTTGAATTGAAGAAATACTTTCTTGAATTCAATTAATTCTTAATTTCAAAAAAATAAAATTGTCTATTTTATTCTCTTTTAAGCTTTCGGACATTTCTTTCAAACCTTGATTTTCATTATTATGTTCTTGGGTCCCTGAGGCGGTTGAGTGTTGTGAAAGGTGATTGCCTCATTACCAATGGCGAGAGGTGAGGTAAGGCGACCCTTCATCGCTTATTAGCTTTGTGGCGAAGTGATCTTCAAAAGGTGATGGCATGGTGACAAAGGCAAGAGGCGAGAAAGGTGTCGCCTTTTGTATTTTCTTAAAAAAGGTAACCCATTTAGGGTTTAAAAATCTTTGTCAAAAAAAATTTAGGGTTTAAAAAGTTAAAAGGTAATTTTAGGATTCTTTCCAAATTTGCACAGTTGCACTCTTAGACTACGACTCTGACTCCAACCAGTCGACTCGACTAGACTTTTCCGGCGACTAGCGAGACTTTTCCGGCAACTCCAAAGTCCAACCAATACATATTTCTTCTTTTCTTCTTCTAATTTCTTTTTCTTTTCTTCTTCAAATTTCTTCTTCCTCTGTTTCCTTCTAATACTGTTTTTTTCTCACTGTTTTGACTTTTGCTCTTCTTTTTTTCTCATTCAAGTTCTAGACTTTTAGTATGTACTATTTATTTTCAATTTTTGAATTAAAGTATTTGCTAATATATTATTGCTATGGAAATTTTGATTATTTATCTATGCAATTAAATATTTTAATTTTTTGGTATAAATTGGCGCTGCACTTCAAAACCGCTCGCCTCGCCTTGTGGCGAGGCTAACCCTTATCGCCTTTTGTCGTCTTTCGCTGTACAAAACACTGGCTGATTCTTATCAAACTGCAGCAATTCAATGTCAAGTATAAATTTTTTATTTTTAAAACGAGGTACGTTTTCATACATAATTGTAGAAGTATACTGCACAAGTTGTGAAACCACCTGAAAATTTACAAGTGATCCAAAAAGGAAAGATGCAACAGACTCAGATTCTATATGTAATCTAAGACATCAAAAATAGACTCATAATCCACCAAACGTTCCTATTTACACCAAAAATAGTACAAAACTAGACAGTTCATTTTCATCCTTGGTATAGAACTTCCTTTTCTTCAAAGTATCTCTGGTCTTTTCTTTCCACTTTGTCCATCCACCAAATGCAAGCTGGGACAATTTTCCATCTCTCTTTTTGACTAGACAGATTCCCTTCTATACTCCTAAGGTCCATATTAGCGAAAGGAGAGTAAGGAGAAGAGGGGCAGCCCAAGTGACAAATAAATCAACCACCCTTCCATTGCCTAACTGATGCCCTTCAAATTGATGAAGATTTTCCACAATTGGCTTAACCACAGACAAGGGAGAAAAAGATGATTAATTGTTTCAGCATGCTCCCCACACAAGTAACATATTAAACAAAGCTGAAGGCCCCTCCTAGCTAGGTTGTGTTGAGTCAGAGCTGCCTCATTTGCCGGCAACCAGAAAAACATGCTACTTTGTATGGAATTCTAACTTTCCATATCATTTTCCAGGGCTAACAACCCACCTGATTGTTAATTGTATTAAGTTCACTATAAGTTGTCTTGAAGTAGAACTTTGTCATGCCTATCACCTTGCCCCCATGTGTTGTCCTCAGCTTCAGACGTCCCTTTGAATTGTGTTAAGGTATTGTAGAAGTCTGCCACCCTGCTCACCTCCTTATCATTAAGTTGTCTTTTGAAGCTCAAGTTCCACCCCTGTAATGACCAAGCTTCTCCCAATGATATCTCTTTTTCCTATCATAGAATAAAGAGATCTGGATATGTCTGCAGCAATGGTTCATGTTAGCCAAATGTCTTTCTAGAAAGAAGACACCTTCATGCCATTTCCCACCTTAAGAGAGGATCTTCTCACAACTGATGGCCATAAGTTCCTGATAGCTCTCCACACAAAGACCACATAAGGAGGTGTATTCACTCGATTGTTACTCCATCTATCCTCTAGCCCATCCTCAGTTTTATTTACTTCAATCCACAGTAATTTCTCATCAGCAGCTAGCCTCCACAACCACTTCATCATAAGGCTATGGTTTTGAAACTGGAGATTTCTGATTTCCATTCTACCCTGCTCCTTGATTGTTACATTCTTGCATTAAACCAGATGTACTTTTTTTTTTTTTTGATAAAGGTAATGTTGTATTCATCAGCATTAAGGATATGCTGGAGACCTCCAAAAATTGGTTTCCAACAAGAGAAAAAACAAAACAGGCTAATAGATTACAAAGTGCCTATAAAATCCAAAATTTGTGCAGTTTCTTCTATCCCTTCCTCTTTACACCAAAAATAAAAAGTAGTCAAGCAGTTCCATTTGACTTTCTCTATTGAATTAGCTTTGTTATCATAGCATCTGCTATTTCTTTCTTTCCAAATACACCACCAAATGCATGATGGTATTATACTCCACCACTTTTTCTTAGATTCTCTCCCCCCTCTGCTGATCCAGATGTACTTTTTTCTTATTATTGTCTTGCCACAAAAACATTCTTCTCATTGCAGCTAACCTTGCACACTAGTAGGAGCTGGGAACAAAGACATCATATAAGTGCATATAGCATCCAACACACTGTTAATCAGAACTAATATTCCACCTAGTGAAAGGTATTGGCTTTTCCAGCTTGTAAGACTTTTCTCAAACATTTCCAGGATTCCACTCCAAATGCCTAAAGATTTTTCATCTAGCACCCAATGGCATGCCCAAGTAAACAGTGTCCAGCTCACCTATTCTTCCTCCCAGAATCTCTGCCAAGGATTGGATCTCAGGTGTATCATTAACTTCATTAACGGGCTAAATAAAAGTTCTGTTCCAATTAATGCATAAGCCAGAGACAACTTCAAAAAGAATGAAAATTACTTTTAACATTCTCAGTTGATTCTTGACAGCTTCACAAAAAACAAGTGTATCATCTACATACTGAAGATGAGAAATCTCTAAACAATTGCCAATCTTGCTATTGATCTTGAAACCACTGGTCCAATTATTCGCCTTTGCTTGTTTAACTATAAAATTCAGTCCCTATATGGCTAGAATAAAAAGGAATGGTAATAGGGGGTCCTCTTGCCTCAGTCCTCTCTGAGAGGAAACGAAACCACAAGGTTATTCATTAACCAATACTAAAAATCGACAGTAACGATACAAATTTTGATCCATCTGTCTCAAAATCCCATCCTTTGAAATATTCCACATAAGAAATCCCAGTTAACATGGTCATAGGCCTTCTCAATGTCTAATTTGCACAGGATCCCTGTTTCGCACAATTCAGTCTGGTATACACACATTCATTAGCTATTAAAATAGCATCATTGTTTACCTGCCACTGATAAAGGCCATTTGTTGACTATTAAAATAGCATCCATGGTAACAATTTTGAACAACATCAATGACTTCTCTATTGACTACCTCCCAGCAGTGTGAAAAATGTCATTGAGAACCCATCAGGCCCAGGGGCCTTGTCCCTTGCACATGCTTTGATGCTTGCCAAATTTTCATGTGGCTCAAATGGACCTTGCAACATCAGGTGAGTGATACCATTGGACAGTCCCTAAAAATGTACTGAGGTCTCCAGGTCTCTGTGTCAGAATATAATTTCTGATATAATGCCACAATCAAGGACAAAATTGTACCTTCAGGAATAATTTGGCAACCAATTAAGCAACTGACAAAACGCAAACTAACTCTAAATATCAGGTCTAGGACTAAGCTAAGGAATTAGTGCGCCAACTCAAAATCGAGAACTTTCCAACTGAAGTCAAATGGCCTACTCGATAACTGACTAATTATTCCTCAACAATAAAGGTTGAATCATATTCCATCATAATCAAAGAACTTCTAGCCTTATACTTTAACCTGTGGAGTGGGAGGCAATAGAGAGTTGGGAGCACTCCAGCTATGTACCAATGCATGCAAATTTTAATTTTCCAAATTTCATGATAAATAATGATAAAACAGAAAAACCAAAAATTAAGTCTGGAAAATTGTATCCTCCAGAACTATCTTTCCACATTGAAGTGCTTGATATAAAGTAACAACATACCCAGTGTAGACCCACAAAATGGGTTTTGGGGAGGTAGAGCATATGCAGACCTTACCCCTACCTCAGAGATAGAGAGGCCATTTCCGTCTTTCCGATAGATCCTTGGCTCAAGGAAAAGAAGTCCAAAGCAATCCCGAAAAGAAGTAATGGAAGTATAAGGGAAAAAAAGATAATAACAAAAATTAGCAGACAGTAACATAACGGAAACTACAACAAAACAATACAATTATGGAAGTGCTTGATATAAAGCCAACCAAAAAATTAACAGGACAAAATCAAAGCTCAGTAAAAAACAAACATTACAAGATGATTACCAAGAAATAATACACACAGAGAAAGAGCTCGACTGTTAGCCACATTTACCTGGACAAGATGAAGAAGGATCTCATAGAGGATGCCTAAAATCCAACACTCAAACTTATCAATGGCTGAGGAATTCCCAGCTTTCTTAAGATAATCTGATTTCTTATTTCCTTCCAAAGAAAGTTGAGTTTCATTGTCCAAAAAAGTTTCTTTACAATACTCTTCTTCAATTGTTGAAGTATCATCTGTTGTTGGAGGCTCCAATAAATGAGCATGAACTCCAAGATTTAAAATTAAATCAAAGGCCCGAGTCTTGGATTCCAGACGAGTAGAATTCATCATTTCCTACAATTAATTTTCACAAAAGTAAGTATCCTGAACATTGTAACATAAAAGAGTGACCATCTAGAACAAGGCAGCACCTCGAGCATGGACAGAGCGAGAGGAGCAGCAGTCTCGGAGTCCATAACATACCTACAAACCACAAATAGCAAAGATTACCCTTGGGAACAATTACCAAAATGATACTAAAAACCCATAATTCATGGAATGTGATGTTAATGCACCAGTTAACGCTAAATGGTACCATCTTATACGTAACTCAGTTACAACCTGCATGTCCCATAAGGTCCACACTAGTCCAATTAAGAAACATATTAGTTATTCCTAAAAAAGAATACATATTAGGTCAAATAAACATTACTTGTAAGTGTAAAATAAGAAGAAAAGGACAGACATCTACAGCACTTGCATAATCAAAAAGTTAAAATTGAAATTAGACTACTGTTACAAGACAAGTACGAGTATAATTTGTCCTGTTCCACACAGCCCACGAACATGAAAGGCAAGGAATTGAATCATGGAGAGCTGTTGGATACTCATCCAAGAATGAGATTTCAAAATCAAGGAACTGGAAGAGTGCATCCCATAACAAATAAGCATTTATGATATTGAGCATGCAGAAGAATTTATGCATATGCCATTACTATGATGTTTGAGAAGTAACCTTTTTGGACAGGCTTAATTCTACTTTGCTGCCGAATTGCACTACTAAAGGTCTATCAAGTTACCTATTATGGGATAATATATAAAAATAAACAAAATTCACGATATTCCTGTTACTTTTTAATGTAAAAGTTCTAGATGCAAGGAAAGGAGCACGTACATGTCAATTACAAGTTTGACAAGTACACTGACAGCCACGTCCATTGACGGCTTTCCACTGTTGTTACTTAGTTTAGATGAAAATGTCATCGGATAAGTATTTGGAGCAGAAGTCTCAGAGCAGGCTGCAGCAATAACCTCATAGACCTCCATCGGATTCAATCGCAGAGGCTGCTGTTCACTGATAACATCAACATATTATGAATCAAGAAAGACAAAAGAGGGAGGAAATTAGGTAGTGGAAGATGATAAATGCATACCTAGAAGGAAAGCAACAAAAACATATTATTAAAGAGAGCAAACTCAATGAACACACATATCAAAGAAACCTACAACAAGCGGATAAAATGTGTCATTGAAGAGAGAACATTTAATCTAGTAGAAACAACTTTCAGTATCATATCTATCACCTCTGAAAATAATCTACGGTCTACCTTAAGTCAAATTTTATCTCCTGTACTTTAAGAATCTCAATGACTAAATCCCCTAGTTTAGAATTCTTCTACCTTGTGAGGATCTCAACATCAGCAATTTTCCAATTATATAAGCTTTTCCGGGTGATAGTTTTTGCTAATTCATAATGTACTTTAAGAACTAGGACGACGTACTCGTGTCCGTGTTAGACTCGTTCCACACCGGTCTCGAGATAAACAAAGGATCAATGTAACGCAGCTATAGTTGTGCATGTGTAAGACAAGGAAGAAGCAAGGTGAAATTCGGAAAAATAATGGATATGACGAGATAAGACAGCATAAGCCATCTTTCTTTATTAATTGACCATCAACAACTCAAAAGGGATGCTCACACTTTGGTCTACAGTACAAATCATATCCGTAAAGGAGGTAAAGAGGCGAGGTACTAGCTAAAAATATTTTAAATTCATGGATAGGGGGACATGGACCAACATCCCGAGGGGAAGGGGAGAGGGAAATGTATAACATTCCAACAACCAAGCTGTATAACTGAAATAAGATAGATTGGCCACAAAATTTGAAAACTAAGGCTGGACATAAGAACTCAAGAACATCTATAATTTGAAAGTAAAGAATTTCTTCTTTTTTTTGTTATGACCAAGAAATCTGTCGGGGCCAACCCAGGAACGGCCGCAGACTTCGAAACTCGGGGATAATGGGCCCACCCCTCCACCCTTGCCAACTCAGGACCAATCATAACTTCAAACTAGGGGATAATGGGTCCACCCCTTTATCATTCTCCACTTACATACCCGACTTAATTTGCATGGTACAGGGCTCAAATCTGTGACCTAAGTCACAAGTCCCTCAACCTTTGCCCTTGCCAACTCAGGACCAATCATAACTTCAAACTAGGGGATAATGGGTCCACCCCTTTATCATTCTCCACTTACATACCCGACTTAATTTGCATGGTACAGGGCTCAAATCTGTGACCTAAGCCACAAGTCCCTCAACCTTTACCACTTAAACTAAGCCCTAGTGTAGGAAAGCGTAGAATTTTTTTATCTCACATTGAAAAAAGTTGTGTTTCAAGTGATAACAAAACACTTAAATTATCTTAAAAGAAAATATATTTTTTAAGTAATGCCTCATGACATACCTGTAGTGTCGATACTGAAAAAGCGGCTTTGCACGGGGACGGAAAGTGCTCACGGGAGAATCATCCCTGATTTACACATATATAAGGAAAGAAGAATTATTATCAAAAATTAAAGTTTCACTGGTTCAGATTCATTACTTTGCATGACTTGAAATTGTATTACAGCTCTTCATAGATGCACAACACTGAGATAAACAAGGGTTTTCAACACTTCTAACATAACAACATACCCAGTGAAATCCCACTAGGTGGGGTCTGGAACACTTCTAACATAGACTACGGAATTCATGTTTCTATACTCAAGTAAAACCTCCACATTCAATGAGTGGAAGAAGTTGTTTGAAGATGAACAAGTGAAAATAAATTCACCAGACAAAGTGAAGCTCCTATAACTTCCATTAAGAATTTGAGATTGTTTTCTGTCATAGTAGAAACCAACCTCAAGAAGCATGTTCAGATGAGAAAATTGAAAAACGATATAGAGAAACAGTGCCAATTGTATTTACCATATTTGATGAGGCCCTGGTTTAGAACGTTTTAGAGCTGTTATTGCTCTTAAGTGGGCACGAGCAGACGCGGAATTGGTCACGGTCGTGAGCAGTGAAGGCTGCAAAAGTTGATCTAGATAAGGCATCTCCGAACTCCCAAAGATTTTCCAAGGCTCACCCTTCATTTTAGCTTCCATGTCACCAACAAGAAGAGCTGCTGCACCTACTTCAAGGAAATTATGTGCACTCACATCTTTCGGATTCAAAAGATGGTCACTGAAAGTTGAGGTTTCCATAATCAGTAAATGCCCTACAGAGCAAATAGATATTACAGGACCACTAGCGAATAATTTAACTACCTTTTGGATGGAGATGGTGATGATTGTTGATCTCTGCACCAACGCCACTTGAAAACATCAAAAGCAGTGAATTCATGATCTTCCATTCTATTAATTTCTTCAGCTATAGGTGAGCCTGAAGTCGAAATAGTAGAGACATCTTTATTCTCCAATAGTTCTTTACCATTTGCAGGGCCAAGTTGGGAATTGAAGGATTTGCTCAATAAAGATGACAGTGTAGGAAGTGCTTGTCTTGATGCAGTAGCTGCTCCAGCAAAAGCCGCTGGTTGAAATGATCGCTTTGGGATATATTGTGTGACTAGAGAACGAACGTAATTTAAGGACTTCACAAGTGCTCCTGATGCATAACTCGAAACAGGCAAAGGCGATACAGTACTTGATGCGGTAGATGCACTACTTTGTTGGCTTAAAGAACGTGACCATGGAGCCAATTTTCGGTTGGGACTCATATCACATTCAGCAATGATGCTTACACAAAATCGGTCAATCTGTACCAATGTCTCCTCGCTGGGTTTATATCTGCAACAAACATAAAGCACTGTTGTAATGAGAGATTTAAAGGTTCTTCATGGTAAGATATGTAAACGACCATAGTATTCAACTAGAGTTGGGATATCATAAGCACTCAATAAACATTAAGTGCTTTGAAAGGTTACTTGAGTGTTGGCCCCACTAACATTTTGTGATAGGAGAAAAGTAGGAATGGATTCAGTTTCATAGGTTGTTCATTGATCATCTTAACAAGTTCAATGAGAGTGATCACAATATACAAAATTGGCTGAATGAGATCCAGGGAAGAATATTATAGCCCACTGATGATGAAATTACACTGTCTCTCGTATTTCCAATCCCAAACTTGTCAAGACAAAATTTGTTTCCCACACTGATGATAAATGTGCGTAGGTTATAGTAAGTTTTCACTCCAAGGATTGAAACTAGAACATGACTTTCATAAAGAACTCATTTGTTCAGATAATTGATTCTTATAACCAACAGTCATATCTTCATGTCATCTTTCCAGTAGTCAAATTCCAAAATATTGATGAACGATCAAAAAAATGATCTTTTTATGATATTGTATTTATGTAAACCAAACAATTTCCACAGATTCACTCTTTAGTTATTACTCCCTCTAGGAGTGTTGACAGTTCAGTTTGGATCGGTTTTTACCTAAAAGAAATCAAACCAATTAAGTCAATTTTTCAAATACTTAACCAAATCAAACCATACTTTGTGGAAACTTAATCCATTCAGTTTTTGTTAGTTTGTTTGGTTTTTTGTCGTTTTTAAAAAAATGTGACATAACACTGTCAAGGAAATCATCTCAAAAATAAGAAAAGGCTGTCAAGGACATCATCTATATTGCACCCAAGGGAAAGGTGTGGCCTAGTGACCAATGAAGTGGGCTGAGAACCATGGTTCAAATCCCACCAAAGGCAAAAACACTAGGTGATTTCTTCCTATATGTCCAAGTGTGGACAGAGTTGGTGGTACTTGTGTTGGTGGGAGGTAGCAGGTACCCATGGAATCAGTAGAGGCAAACAAAAGCTATCTAGGACACCACGGTTGTCAAAAGCAAGACATTGTCCAGGACATCGGTTATATGAGAAACACTGTGGCACAAAATACACTAATACAGGTAGATAGTAATAGCACTTCACTAAGTGCATATCGACACTTAACTAGTCCATATGTCAAAGTACTTCTATACACACGCTTGCATCTATATAAACATGTAGATGACAATTTTTTCAGCACCAACAGAAAGCTAAATTTCAGATGAAACCAGTCAAGTCAAAGTCATTGCAAAAAGCAGTACACCAAAAAGTATATATAAGAATATACATATACACATGTTTATACAATTTTTGAATAGGTATTTATAGTCCTTTTGGATTGATTTTTTTGGTTATTTTTTGCTTAAAACCAAACCAAACGAATTTTGTCAGTTTTTCTTAAATAAAAATCTAACCAAATCAAATTTAAAAGTCAGTTTTTTACAGTTGGTTTGGTTTTCCATGAACACCCCTATTCCCTCCAATTCAATTAATATAATAATACTCTTTCCTTTCATATCCAAATTTTTTACACTCATCAAGTTTTATACTACTTTCACAACTTTCAGGAATTGAAATTCATCAAACTGTTGAGCTTTTAATAAACATTGATTTAATGTTTTCCCAATCAAACTAACTTTTGAACAATTACTTCAATATTTTTTCAGATTACATCTTATGCTCCCTATCAAACACTATTATATAGAATGAAACATAGGTAGTACTTGACAATAACATATGAATAGATGGATCAACTTGTTTGTTCCTAAATCTTTACCGACAAATTTTTCCCAACAAATTGATGCTTCATGCTGATGAGTAAATGCAGGATAGGTTAAAAGTATGTCCTTCACAACGAAAATTGAAACTGGAAGTTGTTATTTATTTTTTTAAGAGTTCGTCGGTTTATTAAATTCTTTCATAATCCCAAAACCATTTATTCGTTTTTGTATGTTCTCATTTGAGTACGTCAAATTTCTACATCAATATTGGAAGATCTACTTGAACAAAACTCAAATCCGTTTTTTTATAACCATACTTGTTTTGATATGTTTCACTTGACCCGAGGGCCTATTAGAAACAATCTTTCTTCTTTCAAAAGGTAGGGGAAAGATTGTACATATCACCCTCCCCAAACCCCACTCGTGGGATTACACGGGGTATGTTGTTGTTGTTGCCCACTTAAAGTGATTGTTAAGCTTTGTTTCTTCTTCTGTGGAAACCCAGCCTCCACAAAGATTCTTGATCTCCGTAAAAATCTTCTGCGATCATAAATGAGGGAGGAACCCAAATCCCTAATCCAGAAAGTTGTAGTTTTCTGATATAAAAGTGTGCAGATTGTAGTGGGACTCTACTACTCGAGACAGATCTTTCCCTTTTTCCATCTCCATTCCTTCTTCAGTGTCTTTTACGCTGTGTTTCTGTTCGGAAACTCGAATACAAACAAGTTCCCAGCCATTTTTAAATGTTTAAGCCTGAAAATTGTCTTACAAGAGAGTGAGGTACATTGTCCTTCACCCCTGCTGCCTGTTGTCTCATTTGTACGGGGTGACTGTGGACTCTCGAAGTGCATTTGATTGCCATTTACTCTCATATTGCATTGGCATGAGTAATCCTCATTAAAAGTTGTATTTAACAAAAGATTGGAGCATTTAATTAACCTATCTATCTTCATATTAGAATAGGAATAGGAACAAGAATATAACATATACAATCCTACTTTGAATAGGAATAGAAATAGGAATAGTATATAAAATTCTTCTTGGAAAAGAATTCTATTGTAGTGTCCTAGTTGAAAAAGTAATAGTGTCTATAAATTGGGCCTCAATGTAATAACGTAGATACACAACTCAATAATATTTTTTCTCCTATATTTCTCACATGATATCAGAGTCTCTATGATCTTGGTAGAGATCAAAGAGCTTCCACTGTCAGTAGGAGGCTATTACCCATATATGTCACCCATCTGGCCAATGATTATGTTAGCGAAAATTGGGTCACCGTGTATCTTTATGATTATTTTTTCATATCTAATTTGTGTAGCGTTGTGCCATCTTTTTGGTGACTACTTTCTAATATTTGATTTGCGTAGCACCTTGCCATCCTTTGGGTGACTACTTTGTCATATCTAATTTGTGTAGCACTGTGCCATCTTTACGATGACTACTTTATCATTAGCACCGTGCCATCTTTTCAGTGACTACTTTATCATTAGCACTGTGCCATCTTTTCAGTGACTACATTTTCATATTTGATTTACATAGCATCGTGCATCTTTCCGGTGATTACTTTCTCGTATCCAATTTGTGTAGCCCCGTGCATCTTTTCAATGACTTACTTTTTCATATCTGATTTGCGTAGCACTGTGCATCTTTCCATCAACTACGTTCTCATATCTGATTTGAGTAGCATTGTGTATCTTTCCAAACTACTTTCTCATATCTGAGTAGCATATTACCGTGTCTTTTTGATGACTCCTCATATTTGGTTTGCATAGTTCCATGTGTCTTTTCGATGACTCCTCAAATTTGATTTGCGTAAGGTCATGACGTCATTCCAACCCTATCCATATAATTCCTCTTTCTAAGTACGGTCGTGCATCAATCCAACTCTGACCATATAATTCGCTTTCCCAGTAGGGTCGTGCCATCATTCTGACACTACTCATATGATTCTCTTTCCCAATAGGGTCGTGCCATTATTTAGATCCTATCCAAATAATTTTATTTCTCAAATTATGACCACTTTCCGCCATCAAATCTAATAATCCAGCGTATGAGCATGTTTTGACTAGTTTTACGGTGACTTTCTTGTTTAAGATCTGCTCATCTCTTGATTTCGAAACTATTCCTATATTTTATACCAGATTTCAAGCACTTTTCCTGCGATCATTGCATTATTTCTAACAAATTTGAGTTGTCATGCACTTTTTTTTTAAGTTTCAAATTAACTTTTGCCAGAAAAAGAGGATATTCACATATTTGTGTTGGATTATAGTGATATTTTCTCTCCCATGGCTAAAACAACATATGTCCGCCTTTTTCTATCTATGGTTGTCGTTCTCCATTGGCCTTTTTATCAGTTGGACATTAAGAACGTTTTCTCCACAATGATCTCGAGGAATAAGTCTATATGGAGCAACCACCTAGTTTTGTTGCTCATGGGGAATCTAGTAGCCTTGCATGTTGGTTGTGCAAGTCATTTTATGGTCTGAAATGGTCTTCTCAAGCTTGGTTTGGGAAGTCAGCACAATAATTCAGGAGTTTGGCATGACTCATAGTGGAGCTGATCACTCTATGTTTTATCGATATTCTGCATTAGATCTAATATTTCGTGAGAAGACTAAGCACATTGAGATTGACTATCAATTTTGTAAAGTTGAGTGTTCAACTTGCAAATATCTTCATCAAGCCCCTCACCAGTCCTAGTATTAATTACATCTGTAACAAGCTAGGTACATTAGACTTGTATACCAGCTTGCGGGGAGTGTTAGAATAGGAATAGGAATAAAAATAATATATACAACCCTACTTAGAATAGGAATAGAAAAAGAAATAGTATATAGAATTCTACTTGAAAAAGGATTGTATTATAGTGTCTTAGTTGGAAAAGGAGTCTAATGTAGTGTTTATAAATAGGATCTCAACATAATAATGTAAATATTAAATTCAATAATATTTTTTCTCCTATATTTCTCACAATAGTTATGTCTATTCGGCAAGCATTCAATGTCAACTCAGGTATTTATTGAAATCGTCCTTTCTTTTGGTTGAAGTGAGAGGATGCATATACCAACCATAAGCATTAAATTTCCGGGTACAGAAGAAATCTGTGAGTTACTCCTTAGTTTTCCACCTCCTGATTGTGTTATTCTCGAGTTTAGATGCATCTTCTAGTATGTTACAAATCCACACCATAATCTTTGTGCTCAAAGTTGATCGTCTCATCATGTAGCGACTTCTTTTTACCCATTCGTACCAAGTTTCATTGCTGGTTGTCCACCTGGTGATATCAAAAAATTTGACACCCACGTTGAAATAGATTCTAATTTCCTCCATATTCTTGATGGAAGAAGCCTGGAGTGTGATGAGAGAGAAAAAAAAAGGAGAAGAGTTTGACAGAAATCACAGTGGGTGAATCTGAGCTACCAGGCAATTTGAAGGCCAGTGAAGGCACCAAAGAAAGGATGTTCTCTCTCCTAGAAAGTAGGAGAGAGAAAAGCCTTGAGAATCGTGCATAGGAGCATTTTTTACTTTATTTAGAGGGTTCAGGTTGCTCCTAATATCTCAACTCCATTTGAATTACTTTTTAACAATTTGTAAGTAAATGGTGGATTAACTTACTCGTTCTACAAAGATCACAATGAATTCTAATGAAAACTTGTCCTTTTCAACATTAACGAGGCCTCTAACAACAAAAGTCACAAATCTAAGATTTTTACAGTATATATTGAGAAGGAAATAACTTACAGTATTAAACATAAATAGATGGTAAAGGTGGAAAAGTTAGTTATATCAGGTTCATGTAAATTTGAGTGATGAATTCAAAGTTAGTAACAGAAATCTGTCATAAAATATTGATGAAAAAAAAATCTGTCACAAAATGTATAATGATGACAATCTAAATAAGCTAAATGTCAGTGCTCGAGTGAGATATGAAACCTTAGATTTTCAATGGGAAAGAAGAAATCATAAGCAAAAGGAAGAAACTACCTTAGAAGATACCGTTTCAAAAGCGCCACACACTTTGCTACAACTGCTGGGCTGATTCAATATCAAAGATGGAAAAAAGGACATCAGTAGGACAGAGTACAATGTAATGGTTATAGGAAACATGAACATCCAAGAAGCAATAAAGCAAAAAACAAAATCTCAAGAAGGGAGAAAAGAAATTCAAGAAGCACGATGCCTCACAGAACAGTTCAAATTTGCAGAAAACTAAAATTCCAGCTACTACAAACAATTATAACCTTTTCCTTACTAGCTTCAGCTGTAACAATATTTTCCCACACTTAAAGAGCAACGGAGAGCATCAGCAAACTGTCATGTTATTTAAGTAGGGTAAACTAGGATCCAGCATATACTTTTGCACTAAGCTACAAATACCAATAATCCCTGTGCATATACAGACCCCAATAACATGAATAACACATTTCTTACTGATTACTTAAATTTTAAATTCCATTTAAGTACAAGTATATGTTCAATTTTTTATTTAGAGAATCCAAGTTCATATCCATGCTAATATATAATTAAGATAAATATATTGTTATCACCACATGATAAAGGGAAAAAATTGAACAATGTGGCTCAAGTTTACAACTGGGATTTGGGTGTCTAATCAGGTTATATATACATGATTTATTCTTCAAATGTTCCCCTCAAACAAATAAAAGGTTAAAAGATCAGTTATATTTTGTGAAGTTTGGTGACCTATGTCTACCCCGGCAAGCAGTGCAAATCAAGTCCAAGGGTAATGGAAATGGTGGAGGAGAGACGCGGTGGCTATAGTGATGGTGGTGGCCAAGAAAATAAAAGAAAAAGAAAAGAAATAATAAAAAATGAGGAAAATTAATATTTGATAAATGAAATATTTAGAAAGTTTTAACATTTTTTGTGCTTCTCACACACTCAAAGAGAGTGAAATGCACTCTCTTTGCCACCTCAGCATTTAGGGGTTGATAATATTGTTTCAAATAAGTCCAGGGGTAATAGGATTCCCGCAAAAAATAAGGTGTGTAACTGAAAATTTGACCATACTTCAGGGTTTCTTTATGCATTTTCCTTAATTTTTTTCAAAATGGACTTTTGAAATAGTTATCTTGATTTAAATATTTTCATATAACATCATATATATCACCCTTCAAAGATTCAACTTTCTTTGGTTCACTAGAAGTTAGGAAGATGGAGGTGACGAAATCATCTCATATTCCAAATCAGTTTGTATATTTGGTTGCATGTTTCAAGTGTATGGTGTTCATCATTGTCACTCAAAATGTTAACTTGGATTAAGAACTAAACCTAGTGGAAGCAGTTCTCACTAAATTAGGTCAAATACCTCTAAATTGATGGTAATCAACTTTCACAACTTGTTTGTGACTTTCATCTGTTTATAAACTAAAGAAAGACTTCTACTGAAGAAAGAATTGGAAATTAGTATATGACACCCAAAGCATAAGCGATGTAGGTTGTGATTCAGGTACTAGCAGAAGAGAACAGTAATTTCGACAAAGATATACTGCAATGTCGCTTATCAGAAATAAACAAAAGAAAATACATGGTAAGGCATAAGATCACACTGCAAAATATCATCATTCCACAATCAGACATAAGAGGCTATCTAAATCAAGTCAACAAGGGGTAGATAATCCTATAAAATTTACTGGGATATCTTTTCTAGGCATTGGATCAAATTGCAAAAGTTAATAATCGGAGTTGCTTTTAAATTCTTAACATAATATGTTTTTTAGGCACGCCATGAGAGGAAATTATTTCTCTTCACCATCCTGCAAGAGAGGACATCAGGCACGCATTTAATGGTTTGTTAGTTTTCTGCAAACTTAACATAATAAAGAACAATGATACTATAATAGCATCAGCAATGAGATGCACCCATAAACTTATGTGCAATTTCATGTTTGCTTATGTGAAATTTGCCTAAAATATTGAGTTGACTTAGCCTGAAAGTCCTACTTTTCCCTTTCCAAGACTCAACATCATTGTTCCATAGTGCCTATAAAGTTACATGATAGACATCTTTCTCATGAGAATTATACTGATTTAACTTCATTTCAACTAGCGCTCACAAACATCCAACCAGACTAGAAGATAAGACGGAAAAGAACACTCATCAGAAACCTCTTGTAATCAGTTCCAGAACTATATGACGAGAATTATTTTGTTGTTGCTATTGTTCTCTTCTTCATTGTTTTCAGCATGGTTTCTTCACTATTGTATTTGCTTAACATACTTGTTTTTTAAAAAGCTTTACTTGAACCGAGGGTCAATTGGAAACAACCTCTCTACCTTCACATGGTAGGGGTAAGGCTGTGTACCCACCACCCTCCCTGGACCCCACTTATGGGCTATGGCATTACACCGTATATATTGTTGTTGTAACTACATGACAAGGATTAGATAATCCTTTATAACTTTAAAATCAAAAGAATGGCTTTTATCTATAACATGAAATTCAGCACAGAAGTACTAGAAAAACAATCAGTGTAGTTATGGCACATGTGACAGACATATAAGTATACTGCTTTGAACTATATAGGCATGTTAGTATACTATTGCCTCTATCAACAAAGTATGGCATACCTGCGCTCGCGCTCTGCTAGTGTATGATCCAAAATAACACCATAAGCCAAGTCAATTGTTGGATATGCTGCCAGATATTCCTGTAAGAGTATAAGTTAATAGCATGAACGCAACTTCCCATCTCATTTTGTAATTTTAGAAATATTATGCGATGGTTCAAAGGATTTCAATGATTATACACTACATGATTATCATATTATAGGACATAAGCCAAACAAGTGTAATCTTTACTAATGTCATTATGCTAAAAGTGTAAGGACACCAAAAGCCAATAATCATTTAAGTTTCAATTATAAATGAATCATGTTAAAGAAGTGGAACTTGGCCTAACTCAACCTCAAAAGCTAGCTCATGAGGGGAGGATTGTTCAAGCCCATAAAAGAAGTCCATGTACCCATCCCACAGACGATGTGAGACTCCAACTCCTATCAAGAAAAGAAAATTCCCCTACTAGGACAAGTTATTTTCTTTTCTTGTTTAAGGTTTCTGGCAAGAGTAACAGCATATGTGATCATACAACTACTATTTAAAGTTCTCTTGTAAAATTGTAGCACCTCCTTTTAACTAGTTTGATCCCTTTATTCAGCTACTAAATAAAAGCACAACTAAAGAGAAACATAAATAGCATGTGAGAGCTTGGATTGGACACACATATAATTAGGGATTCTCCTCAAAATTTAGAAAGAAAAAACCTTTCACCGTATAGGCTCATAAGAATGTCCAAACACGACAGCATCTAAGTTTTAGAGTAACTGCAAAGTCTTCAATTGAGGATGAAATAAAATAGATGCATTTCAATTTTCAAGAAGCCAGTATTTTTGGAACCATTTAGATACTTGCCCTTTTAGGTAAGAGTTTCTATATCAGTCTGAACACACAGATTGTATGTCATGATCTAATTATCTTCATGTATTTGTTAATCCAATAAGTTTGGTATTGTTTCTTTGCTTACAAGATTATCAGACAAATTGGCCAAGGTATTTAAAGCTTTTCAAAGTCAAGCAAGCATCGAAACCCCACACTTTCTCCTGGGATCTTTGCACAAAGACTGCAGCTGAATCCCATATATTAAAAAAAATGCTAAATAAATTGCTATATTACACTTGACAATTCCTTGCGAAATTTCCTAGATTAAAACTCAACTGAAGGCAATGTACATCATGAAATGTAAAAAGGAAACTCGAGTTTAAATAAAAATGTAGGTAAGAAGGAAAATCTTAGAGAAAGTACTGTAGTAAACCCTAGATTAAAAAAAGAGATAGAAGAGGATCCAAGTCTGACCCTTAGAGTTCGAGAAGCTTCAGAGGCAGTGGCAGAAGGTGTTCCATGGTGAGCAGGAGAAGAAGAAGAAGATAGACAATCAGCGACAGCTCTGCGAAGTGGCTCAGGTGGCTTTTTAAGCGAAGAAGATCTCAATCTAGATGCGCCACTTACACCACCACCACCACCAGCGACGGCGCCTCCTAAAGGCAACCTGGAGGTAGCTGGGGTCCGAGATGGACTGTAGATCGTCGACATAGATGTGTATGTGATGGGAGATGTTTGGAAGTGAATGCTATATCTATGGATACATACAACAAAAAGACTGATGAATTTGTAAGTCGTTGTCCTTATACTACATTTCAAAAGGACTGAAAAAAGCGTTTGTAATCAAAATCTCCTATGTCTGTATGGGTGAGTGAGAGAGAAAGAGAAAGAGAAATGGTGAGATGTGGAATTGACGAAGTGCGAAGAGTACAATTAGCTTAGCTGTATGCCTTTGTGGTATGAAATGTGTACAAGAGAGAGTTGTTTTATGAGCCATTATTAGCTGGCAAGCGCTTAGTTAATTGCGGCCACTTTAAACTGTTGCCAGGGTTTTCCGTCAAATTCCTCATCTTCTTTTTTCCCTTTTTTTTCTTTCTTGTCATGCTTCAATTTTTACAACTTACATGTCAAATGAGTATCTTTGTCTATATGATAAAATAAAAAAAACAGATATCATGTGCATTTGCTAGGTAGTTTGAACAGCCACAAAATAAGCAGGCTCGGTCAATCGATCAGCAATGATCCAAATAGCATCAAATTTCCTAGAAGTTTGTGACAAATCTATCATAAAATTCATAGCAATAAGTTTCCACTTTCACTCAAGTGTAGGCATCATTTGAGTCATTCAACATTATCTTTGATATTCATACTTCACATGCTGACAATTCAAGAATTGAGACATACTGAGTGATGTCCCTCTTCATCCTACATTTCGAGCAGGTGCAGCATCTTATGATTTGCCTCTGCCTTGGCCCCATGGGGTGATCTAGCAACGGGTATTGGTGTCTCATCTCTAATTGCAGTTGACCTCGTCCACACCATATGTGAGAGAATAACACACAAAGTTTAGAAACTCAAGAAATGACCAAGTATGCATGATAAGGAATCAAATAATAGATATTTTCTAAAATTTCCAATAACCCCTCCAAGATAGATACAAACGCCATTGTACCGATCTGAAGGACTCTACTAGACACTTCCTCTTGTACTTGTGAGACTAGTGAATATAGATGCTCTTATACCAAATAGTCACGATCCAAAAATCAAGAATATGATCACAACTACCCTAATCATGCATGTAGATAAGTTAACTTTTCACCCAACACAGCAATACATAATAAATGTGAAAAAAGTAAATTAATAGAGTGGATAACTTTCATAAATAAAACATAAAGTGAGGAAGTTAGCCAAATATTCAAAACCTAGTGTCATCCGTAGAAGAGGTTCTAAAACAAAGTACAATTGTTTACTGCTACAAACTACCTAGAATATCAAAATGACGTGAAGATAACTTGGATGAAGCTAGACTATTGCTCCCAACGCAAGTGACTCACCACAACTTTAAAATAGTCACAGTCTCAGATGATAAAAATCAGTGGAGTCCACTGGTGCTAGGATCAACGTCAAAAAAGATGCAACAAGAGTAGTATAAGTACATGATGTGCTTGAATAAATAGCATATTTTATGTCTTTTATTTGAGGTTTTAATTGTACTTGTGCTTGATTTTATGCATTTTAATGTTAAATATTATTTCATATTAGATGTCCAAATGGCTGAAAGATGAAAAATATAATAAAGTACCAGAATTTAAGGGATTTATGATCGCATTTATAATTGAAGATTAATTGACAGACCATAGATGGTGAAAAATATTAGATAACATGTAAAATAAGAGCATGTAGAACTGAGATGTGAATTGAGTATCCTTATTTGATATGATAGTGACGAGTGGTAGATTTCCACTCATTTGAGTCCTTTTTAGTTTAATAAATAGTGTCATCAATGCTTATTTATGTCTTATTATAATGATATTTTGATGTTTGCAGCTATGAAGGCTAAAGGACAAGGAAAGGATGAATACATGAAAAAGAGGTCAAAACATTGAAAGGAGTACAAACTCCCAATGGGGGTTTGATGAGTCCACAAATTGGACTCATTTAGGGCTATATTTTGATAGAATTAGTGTCCTCAAATGCATATTTTATCTCAATATCTGATGAAAACTCTTAAGTTTCAGGTATTTGGAGTTTGAGGGAAAGCATGGACACTACCTAACAAAAAAGGAACAAAGGCAGCTCAAAGAATGAAGAAATGAAGATCTGAGAATCGCCAAACCCATTAGGCGAATTGCCAAAAAAGTCTTATCCTCACCTTTTGCTCCAGTGTCCTGAGCCCTGAAAGAAAGGATCAAATCGGCAATGAAAAGGAGCAGTCAGCGTGTCGCCGAGAAGTTCCACGAAGCAGTACTATGTCACCCAATGATCCAAAACACGACGATGGTGAATGATACATCAAAACGACGATGAAACCTACCAAAGGGCGGATCGCCGAGTTGATTGGCAATCTTGACTAACGACGCTGAATGATCCACTGCAGCACATATTTTTGAAAACTATAAATACTTGTTGAGAGTTGTAGCTTATTATCAGAGATTTTAATATAGAATTTTTAACATAGACTTATGAGTTCTAAGTTTGGAGAGGGTTTTGAAGAACTTGAAGATTCAAAGGGTTTCAACTCCAAGAATTTGGACTTGGGTCTTGTGGATTCTTCATTCTTTGCTTATTTTGAGACTTAAATCTTCATACCCATTTAAATGCAAACTCATTTTGATATAAATTTCTATCTCTTTTGCATGTCTAGCTAAAACCCCAATTCTTGGGGTGTGATTTTGTGAATATGGGTTAGATTATATGTTGGGTCTTGCTTGTTGATGGTTTATTTGTTGTGTAAATGTGATTTCATTTAGTAGTTGTGGTGGAACTTAATTAAATTGTAGTTGCAAATACGATTTCACCTTTGTGTTTTTGGCTTGCTCTAGAGAGAGGTCGTAAAACTAAGACTACTAAATTAATGGCCGGTGGGAGTGGGTCGATATGAGGTTCAGCTCGAGAGAGTAAACCCTAGTCCTTCTCCCACACACTCACCTCGAGAGAGTGAGTGGGCTAAGGCGGATGATGTTATTCATACAGCAAATGGGTGTCCGAGAGGAACCCATTTGATTCAGGGTAAGTTGCTCGAGAGAGAATTTACCCCACTATAGTCTAGTCTAATCACAAATATTCAACGGATTTATTATCAAAAGCATGTACCAAATAGTTTAGTTTATCCCGTATTCCTATCACATCCCAAGAATCTCATCTCCTTGATTAGTACTCTTTGCATTTTTGCTGTTTTTGCTTATTTGTCACAAACCCCCATTGATAATTGACGCTTGTGTCACCCCTTAGATTTAACATTTTACATTCGATAATGTTTTTTAGCTATGACTAATTAGAACTAAATTTTATTTTTCTATTAATTCTCAAGCCCACTCCCTTGGGACTCGACCCCAACCCTTGGTTGGGTTACTTTACTATTGTACGATCATAGACACTTGCATTGGAAGTTGTGTCTTGATTACGCAAACATCAGGGGTTGCCTAACCAAAAGGGCGGATCGTCCAATTGGTCTGACCTCACCGAAGTTGACGGTGTTCACAACTAAAAATATTCAAGGCAGGTCGATGAACTAGAGTTGAAACAGTGATTCGCCGAAGTAGATTGGACGAGCTAAAGTTCCATCGTCAAAGGTGATAGAATTTTAAGTAAAAATGAAAGTTGAAAGTGCAAACATAGTGGTAGTTGGTGATCCACCGAATGTGAAAGGCTTACTCAAACGAGTTCAACAACTGAGATTCAAACACCTGAAGCAAAAGAAGGGCGAGCTAAAGAGCAAACGAAGATCTACCAAACGAGTTAAGCAAGCCCCACTAACATCACCGAGTGAGTCGCGTATGGAATCTTGGGCTAATTTTGGGGCAACTATAAATAGCCCAAAAGTGAGAGAAAATGTATGTTGGGATCTGGAATAGAAAATGTTTCCCTAATTTCATAGTTAGTTTTTGGATATTGAGAAATACTCTTTTCTTAGTTTTGAGGTTTTTCAAATACTCTTGTAATTGACAATTGTGGGTAAAATCTAATGTGAGTATTGAAGATTGTTGCTGATTTCTAGATATTTCATGCCTGGTAATGTCGTTAGTATACTTTCTTCTCTTTTTTTAATAATTGGCTAAAACCCTAATTCTATGGGTGTGAGTATGGGGTTGGGTGTTGATTAATGTAGTGGGTCTTGTGCCATGCTCTGTTTTATTGTTGTTCATCGATAGGTTTAGGTTATTTAGCATGGGGTTATTTCATGGGTTAAGATTGCAAACTTACTCTTAGTCTAGATCTTTGATTGATGGTCAAAAGAGATCAATTGAAGTGGGTAAATAACTTGATGCATGCAACTTAGGTTTTATTTCCATGGTTTATTCGAAAGAGAAGTTATGGTTCATTTCTAGCTACCTAATTTGCTCAAAAGAGAGATTTCACTAAGGTAACAGGCTGATTTGTAATTCAAATAAATAAGACCGAAAGAAGATTCTATGATATGATGCTATGAGATCGAAAGAAGATTAGTGTTATTGAAGATGACCTATCCTATCTGTGTTTGTCTAGTACTATTGAGCAACCACTTATACCCCTATGTGACATCAATGCTAATACCACACACCTAGATCATCTCTTAATTATGAAATCCCTGCATTTTTAATATCATTGGGATACTTGATTACAAAACTATTTTATGAATTTGTTGGAATCATCCACCCAATTGCTCTAAAGTGCTATAATGAATCAGTTTGCATTCTTAATTTCCTAGTTGAATTCTTATCCTTAAACCACTCCTTGGGTATTTTTATTACTGATGACTGCTTACTCTTCTAATTATTTTTAGGATAATTTGAGTGTTATAAGAAATGGCGTTGTTGCCGGCGAGTGGTAGCTAAGACTTCAATTTGTGAAGTTAGTTTATAAACTTGCTTAGTTGTAGTAGATTGTTTGGTGTTGTTGTTTTGCCCATGGTAGCTAAGACTTCAATTTGTGAAGTTAGTTTATAAACTTGCTTAGTTGTAGTAGATTGTTTGGTGTTGTTGTTTTGCCCATTTACAAGTAGAACTATGAGCGAAAATGGTAGATGCTAGTCACAACAGGCAAAATGATCAGATGAGTGACAAGAACGACATACATGTGAATGTTCGTTAAGAGCAATGGAGCCATCCGGTTACCTCCTACTACTGGGAGAGCAATGTTCTATGTAATAGGAATCATGTTACAATTGCCCTAAATAAGGGGAATGTTTGGGGGACTTGCTCATGAAGAATCCATGAACATCTTTGAAACTTCGTGGATATATGTGGGTTGTTCGTCTTTAAGAACATCTCACAAGAATCTATTCGGTTGAGATTATTTCCATTCTCCTTAATGAGGGAAGCTATTATATGGTAGGACGAATTTTCGAATGGTTCTATTACTTCACAAAATGAGTTGATCAAATCATTTCTTGAAAGATTCTTTCCTCCCTTGAAAATGGTAAAGCTTAGGGACAACATCCAGAACTTCAAAAGATTTGTTGGTGAACCTCTTCATGAGACATGGTTACGGTTCCAAACGTTGTTATTACAGCGTCCAATACATGGTGTTTCAGATAATTTGTTGCTGCAATACTTCTAGTGTAGCCTTGATTTGGTCAACAAAGGTTTGGCTGATCAACTTATTCAAGATGGGTTGATTGGACAATCATTCGATGTAGCAACAAAGTTGCTCGATGATATGATAAAGATAAATTGAGTATGACATACTCGAGAGGATCAGGTATCTTCTATACATTTGGGTAGAAGCAAGGAACAAATTGAAAAGGATCATGAGTGTGATGATAACATGGCTAAAATGATTACCCAACTTGACTTGATATCCAAACATGTCATGGGAGGTGGATTCAATATAGTGAATGCAATTGGAACAAGCAGCGAGCAGTGCTCGGAGGATGCAAAGTTTGAGGCATTGTATAATGAAAAAGTGAACTACATGGGGAACCAATTGGGGGGTTCTTATCCAAACTATCCAAGATCGGGTGCCAACCAAGGTTGGAACAAGGATATGGATAATGGTTGGAGATACTGGAGAGATCGAGGTGGCAATTGGAGAGATCGTGAACCTGAAAAAGATAGATATATCCCACCTCATGATCTTTCCCCAATCCAAAAGAAGCTCTACCGGAAAAAATGAAATTGATAATATGCTGACAAGGATAGTCAACTGATATACCGTGAGTTTACGGTATTTCTAATACATTTCACTTACAAGTTGTGTGTGTCTAGGGTATTTTTTATATTGTGTTTTTATGGTTTTTATCATGTTTTGCAGGAAAGGTGTTCAGGCGCGAAAGTTTCGAGACAGCTGAAGGAAATGTAGATAAAAGGCATCTACGGAGGTGATCTACGGACCGTAGATCCATCCACGGTCCGTAGGTTAGGAACGTAGATCAACAGGCATGCTATTGAGGACAAATCAGGGAAGTCTGACCAAGTGTGGAACCACAGTGCCCATTTACGGTCCGTAGATTAATCTACGGACCGTACTGTTGATCCGTAGAGTGAGACTGCGAGGGTTCCAATACCTGATTTTTGAAGATTCTAAGTATGGAGCTACGGAGGGGATTGACGGACCATAGATCGATCTACGGTCCGTACTGCTGGTCCGTCGTTTGCTTCAGAGAAGCTGAGTTTTGGAAGCTGAAATATTTTCTAAGTCTCGAGTGACGAAAGGGACTTACAGACCGTAGATTCATCGACGGTCCGTAAGTCGGTCTCGTGGATTGAAGACGCGTACCTGAACAAAACTTTCCTTAATTTGTTTCCTTTTTTATTTAGGATTTGTTTTATATAAATAGGACATGTAAACCTCGTTTTTGGGGGTTAGACACTATTATTCTATTTTTGCTTTGTAACTTTGGAGATTAATTTGCAACCCTAGCAATTATTGATTTCCCAAGTTCGTTTTGAAGATTTTGGCTTTGCAATTCAAGTTAATTTTCTGGGTTTATTATTCTCTTTACGTAAGTTCATGATTTTTTCATCTACAATTATGAATTGTGTTCTTGCCAATATGAGTAACTAAATCCACAACTAGGGTTGTGGGAACCATGATCAATTAACAAAGTATGAATAGTAAATAAGCAATTCTTGACTAGTATTTTGCATGCATTGATAATTCTTTCGTTTAGAAGTCTTTTTAACGGTGGCCAATGTTAGAACTCGTCTTGTTACTACTTGCCGGACCAAGGAGGTAATTAACAAGAAAAAAATTATCAACATCGATTTAGTGTGATACTATCTAATAGGCTAGTGTCGATTGGTGCGAAGTAATAACTAAGCCAAACATCGATTATGATGTCTAATATGAGGTAAAGGTAAGGGTTAGTAAATTATACACACGTAGCCGGACCAAGGTGCGGGGTGAAATTCTCTAGATGCCGGACCAAGGATTTAGAGATACCTAACTTATCACTTTGCATGTAATACACTAGAAAAGGATTGCTATTACTAGGATTACTGCGTTATGAGATTATGGGGAACACGTATACCCTAGTTATTTCTCTTATCTTGATAACAACCAAAGTTGAGTTTGATCATTGATTACCTATTAAATTCTTACTATTTGTTTCACGCGAGCACAACCCCCCCTTTTATTACCTGTTTCTGGAAATAATTTGACTAATTGAATATAATTGTTGGTTAAAAGTAAAGTCTAAACCATTTTCCTCGTGGGATCGATCCCAACCTACAAGTTGGGTTCTTTACTTGATAACGATCGCTTATGCTTCTGAAAAGAGGTGTAATTTGAGCGTATCAAATTTTGGCGCCGCTGCCGGGGAATCTGGCTTTTAGATTTAGTTTTAACTACAATATTGAACGTTAGTCAAATATTTCCTAATTTTACTTTCGTTTCTTTGTTTTTGTCTCTCTCAGGTTCCGACTCTAGTGTATGCCAAGTACATGGAGCCATGGCGAACCACTTACTCCGTACGATCCAGAGTTGAACAGAACTTTGCGAAGAATGAACAATCAAGGACTTCCAGTTCATCCTATCGGAGGAAATCTAGATGAAGCAGTTGAGTTATAGCAACCAAGAGTAGTTGGTGGGGAAAACCGGGGTCTAGCTGAAAATCAATTGGGAGATGCAGTGAGAGTGCATGGTCCACCAGGCCCACAACACCATGACAACTACCGGGGCAACATCGACATAGCAGACTCTGATGGACCCATCGTCCTACCTCCTCTACCTTCAGGGCACACATTTGTGGTGACTAGTAGTTTGATGCAGATGCTTACAGCAAGATGCTTATTTTCAGGATCGCCATCGGAGTATCCACATGCTCACTTGGCCAAGCTCAGGGTGGTTTGCAAAAGTTGTGTAGGTAGACCAGACTTGGATATGAATGTCATTGGGTTACGAGTGTTCCCTCTGTCACTGACAGGCGATGCTGCAATATGGTTCACTGAGCTTCCTTATAACTCAATTTTCACATGGGACCAACTAGCAGAGGTATTTAAAGCAAAGTACTATCCAGTGTCTAAGAAGCTCAATCACAAAGATAAGGTCAACAATTTTGTGGCATTACCTGGAGAGTCTGTGAGTAGCTCTTGGGACAGATTCACTGCTTTCGTATGAAGTGTCCCAAATCACCGTATTGACGATGAGTCACTGAAGGAATATTTCTATCGAGGACAGGATGATAACAATAAAGCAGTACTTAACACTATTGCTGGAGGTTCATATGGTGATTGTACATATGCATAGATTGCTGAAAAATTGGAGAGAATCTCTCGCAACAATAAAACGTGGAGCACTAGGAGGTCAAATACTGGGAGAAACACATTTGCTGTTCATAATGCTACTGTTAACCCTGCAGATGATATTCGTGAGGAGATGGCTCAGATGAGGACTGAGTTGGGGTTGGTATTGAAGCATGTGAGTAGAGGAGCAGAAAAGGTAAATGCTGTAAACTACTTAACTAGACCTCCACCACTAGTTGAGGAGTGTTACTATGAAGAGGACACTTATGCGGTGAACGATCAGACGGGGGGTTTCCGACCAAACGCCCAAGGATCCAACACGGAAAATTGGCGCCAAGGTCAAGGGAACCAAGGTCGGAACTATGGAAATTACAACCGAGAGGGTCACTATGTCCGAGATGGGAACTTCAATCGCGACAACAACTACAACAGGAACAACTATGGCAACAGAAACGATCGGGTTGGACCCTATGTTCCCCCTCAAAATCGGGAATCTGGTGCTAGGGAAGTTGGAGGTAATATGACGCGTATTGAAGATATGCTGCAGAAGATGATGAGAAGGTTTGATGCGACTGATGAGAATGTGAAGGAGATGAGAAACGACTTATCTGGTATTGGTCAAAAGGTTGATGCCCATGCAGTGTCAATAAAGCATCTAGAGCAGCAGATGACGCAGTTGTCTACTACAGTGAACTCGCGTCAACACCATCCAGAATCCAAAGAATGATGGGCATTGTATGGCAATTACTACTCGAGGAGGTAAGCAAACCATAGATCCACCTATGCCGTCTGTGGAGGAAGTTGAGATCAGAAAAGAAGATGATGTGATAGAGGGTAGACCAGATGCTGAGAAAGCAACAGAGCAAAATGTGGAGATATCTCAGAAAGTGGTTCCTATACCTAGACCTCCACCACCTTTTCCACAGAGGTTAGTGAAGAAGACTGAAGATGGTAAATATCACAGGTTTATCACTATGTTGAAGCAGCTTTCTATCAATGTCCCTTTGATAGAAGCCTTGGAGCAAATGCCTGGATATGCAAAATTCATGAAAGATATGGTGACAAAGAAAAGGTCTGTGAGTTTCGAAGATGATGATAGATTGCAGCATTGTAGTGCTATTGCTACAAGATCTCTGGTGCAGAAGAAGGAAGACCCTGGTGCATTCACGATCCCATGTACTATAGGGTTATTACACTTTGCTAAGGCATTATGTGATCTTGGTGCTAGTATCAACCTCATGCCTTTATCTATTTACAAGAAGTTGGGTCTAGGGGATCCAAAGCCCACTGCAATGCGGTTACTGATGGCTGATTGGACTGTGAAGAGGCCCATAGGTGTGCTCTATGATGTGATAGTGAAAGTAGAGTCTTTCATCTTTCCGGCGGATTTTGTGATTCTTGACTGTAAGGTTGATTTTGAGGTTCCCATCATCCTTGGGAGACCATTTCTTGCCACAGGGCGCGCGTTGGTTGATATGGAAAAGGGACAGATGAAGTTCAGACTAAACAATGAAGAAACAACTTTCAATAACTGTAGATCCATGAAGCAGAATGGTGAGCTACAAACAGTATCTGCTATAACTTACAGAGTGGAGAATGGGTCAGAAGTGCAAATTGAAGAGCGATTAGGTGTTGAGGCACTAGCAGCAGTCATGATGAATTTTGGTAGTGATGGTATTGAAGAGTATGACGAGTTGGTAGCCGCACTTGATAAGGGTGAATACAGGTCCAAACCAAAGAAATATGAGCTAGACATGAAGAATCGCGAGTCCCTACCTACAAGACCATCTATTGTGGAGGCACCGAAATTGGAGCTTAAAGCTCTACCACCGCACTTGAGGTATGTATATTTAGGCGAAGAGAATACTTTGCCGGTCATCATTGCAGCAGATTTGAATGCAAGGCAAGTAGAGTGTTTGGTGACTGTATTAAAGAGGTTCAAGCGAGCGATTGGGTGGACTATTGCAGATATTATTGGGATTCCCCCCGGTATCTGTTCTCACAAAATCCAACTCATGCCAGATCATAATCCCAGTGTTGAGCACCAGAGAAGATTAAATCCACCTATGCAAGAGGTAGTCAAAAAGGAGATCATCAAGTGGCTGGATGCGGGAGTTATTTATCTCATCTCAGATAGTAATTGGGTATGTCCTGTGCAGTGTGTACCAAAGAAAGGTGGTATGACTGTGGTTCCAAATGAACAAAATGAGCTTGTTCCAATGAGGCCTGTCACTGGATGGAGAGTTTGCATGGATTATCGAAAGCTGAATACGTGGACAGAGAAATACCACTTTCCTATGCCATTCATGGACCAGATGTTGATAGGCTTGCAGGCAAGGGTTGGTATTTTTTCTTGATGGGTATTCGGGCTACAATCAAATTTCTATAGCTCCTGAAGACCAAGAGAAGACCACCTTCACTTGCCCATATGGGACTTTTGCTTTCAAACGGATGCCATTCGGATTGTGCAATGCTCCAGCGACCTTCTAGAGATGTATGATGTCGATATTTTCTGATATGGTGGAGGATACTATTGAAGTGTTCATGGATGATTTTTCAGTTGTAGGTGATTCGTTTGATCATTGTCTAGAACATCTGGCCGAGGTGCTCAAAAGATGTGAAGACTGCAACTTGGTGCTGAATTGGGAGAAATGTCATTTCATGGTAAAAGAAGGTTTAGTGTTGGGTCATCGAATTTCAGAGAAGGGTATTGAGGTTGATAGAGCTAAAGTTGAGGTAATAGAAAAGCTTCCACCACCCATCTCTGTAAAAGGTGTTAGAAGTTTTCTTGGGCATGCAGGTTTTTATAGGAGATTCATCAAAGATTTCTCAAAAATTGCACATCCCTTGTGCAAACTGCTCGAGAAGGAGAGTAAGTTCTATTTTGATGATGCTTGTCTTTGAGCATTTGGAGAGTTGAAGGAAAAGTTGGTTACAACACCTATCATTATTTCACCGGATTGGGAACAACCGTTTGAGGTAATGTGCGATGCAAGTGGAGTGACACTTGGTGTAGTATTGGGTCAAAGGCGCGAGAAAATCCTTCACCCTATTTACTATGCTAGCAAAGCTCTAAATGTGGCCTAGAAGAATTATACTGTGACCGAACAAGAACTTCTTGCGGTGGTTTTTGCATTCGAAAATTTTCGTTCCTACTTGCTTGGTACTAAGGTCATCGTGCATACTGATCATTCTGCATTGAGGTATTTGATGGCGAAAAAGGATGCAAAACCACAATTGATTAAATGGGTATTGTTGCTGCAAGAGTTTGATTTTGTGGTAAAAGATAGAAAGAGAACCGAAAATCAAGTTGCCGACCACTTGTCTAGCTTGGAGATAGGGCTGAAATTAATGATGCTTTTCTAGATGAACAGGTATTGGCTGCTTCTAATGATTTGATTCCTTGGTTCGCAGACTTTGCTAATTATTTGGCAAGCGACATTGTGCCACCCGATTTGTCTTTTCACCAAAGAAAAAAGTTTATGCATTATGTGAAGAAATTCTTTTGGGATAAGCCTTATTTGTATCGTAGTTGTGCTGATGGGATTATTCGTCGCTGTGTGCCTGAGATTAAAATGTTGAGTGTACTTGAAGCATGCCATTCATCACCCGTTGGTGGGCATCATAGTGGTATTCAGACTGCACATAAGATTTTGCAGTGTGGATACTATTGGCCTACCATCCACCAAGATGCTCATGATTTCGCCAAGTCTTGTGATCGTTGCCAAAGAGATGGAGGGATGTCAAAGAGGCAAGAGCTCCCTATGAATCCTATACTGGTGATCGAATTGTTTGATGTATGGGGCATTGATTTCATGGGTCCATTTGTGAGTTCATATGGGATGAAGTATATTCTTGTTGCGGTTGATTATGTATCGAAGTGGGTGGAAGCAGTAGCGCTCTCCAACAACGAAGGTAAAAGTGTCACCGCATTCTTGAAAAAGAATATCTTCTCCAGATTTGGTACATCGAGGGCTATTATTAGCGATGGAGGCTCTCACTTTTGTAATAAGTTATTCAAGACACTACTTGAGAAATATGGTGTCCGTCACAATGTAGCCACTCCTTATCATCCACAGACTAGCGGTCAAGTTGAAGTGTCCAACAGAGAAATAAAGCAGATATTGGCAAAGACTGTGAACGCCAATCGAACGGATTGTTCAAGGAGGCTTGATGATGCTCTATGGGTATATCGCACTGCATACAGGACCCCCATAGGTATGTCACCTTATCAACTTGTATATGGGAAGTCTTGTCATTTACCAGTAGAGCTAGAGCACAAGGCTATGTGGGCAATGAAGAAGTTAAATTTGGATTGGGGCACTGCATCTAATCAAAGGATGAATGACTTGAACGTGCTTGATGAGTTTCGCCTAAAAGCTTATGAAAGTTCAGCCTTATACAAAGAAAAGATGAAGAGGTATCAAGATCAAAGAATTGAGAAGCGAGAATTTGTGGTTGGTGATCGTGTGCTGCTATTCAACTCTAGGTTGCGCCTATTTCCAGGCAAACTCAAGTCCAAGTGGACCGGGCCATTTTTCCTCACAAAAGTGCTTTCGCATGGAGCGGTTGAGCTTGAAAATAAGGATGGAACAAGGTTTGTGGTGAACGGGCAAAGGATCAAGATCTATCTGGGAAATGTTGAAACTGTGCAAGAAGTGATTGAGGCCTGCAATCTTGATGAAGTCTGAGTAATCAAGATACCTGCGTCGTGCCGCGACGTTAAATCAAACGCTGCTTGGGAGGCAACCCAAGATGTACAATCTAGCCAACGATAGGGTTCTGTTTTCCATTACGAAGTTTAGCTTTCTTTGATTACTTGCGTCTTTGTATCAATGTAGGTAGGGGTTTCAGTATTTTAGTTCTTAGTGTTGGCTAGAAGTAATATAGGGTCCGTGTCTAAAAAGTGTCCAGAAAATGTAAAAAAATAGCCTATGGGTTGCTACATGTGCAGGTACACCATGCAAGAAATCTGCAGAAAATGGTTTGGTGCAGAGGTCTACGGACCTCATCGACGGTCCGTCGATCGATCCACGGACCGTCAATGGTATCCGTAGATCCCAGGTAAGTCCCTAAATTTGTCCAAGTATAATAATGATCTACGGACCGTAGATCGACTCACGGACCGTAGACGGGGTCTCGTGAGTCCAAACCCTAAAGTTATCTGACCCGACCCGGACCCCCACTACTTAAAACCCCCATTGTTTCAAATCATTTCCCTTCCCTCCATTACTCCCAAAACCGTTTCACCCACTCTTTAAACTCCCCAAATCACTCCATAACTACCTCATAATATCCTCCTTTCCATAAATTCCCAAAATCCCTTCCATACCAAACTCAACCCATACCATAATCTACCAAAAAGGGTCCGGTGTTTGGTCAGTAACGAAGAGGTGACTCCTTGGTCTTGCTAAGCATAGTATCATCACGCAATCACCCCACTCCTTGTTGCTTGTAAGGTAATAGAATTTCCCTTTACTTTGAATTTCGATTCATAGATTGAATATAGAGAGTCGGGAGTTGGGTCTTGACCTTGGGTAATTGTTAGATGAAATTGCATGATAAACTTGAATATTACTATGCCCTTGGAACGATAGATAGTGATTGCATGGCATTAGTGTATGTGATCGTAAATACTAGATGCTAGTTTCAACTTAGGGTTCCACATCTAAGTCTAAATTGTAGGGTATAATAATTGGTCGGAATCCTAGGAATGACGAACAATCATATTATAAGTTTGTAAATGCATGATGAGGTTGTGTTAATATTGAAAACAAAAGCCAAAAATGTATGATACCTGGCACTGATGGATTCTACGATACCCGTCTACGGACCGTAGATCTATCTACGGACCATAGATGGGGTTCGTCATTGGATGCACCTGCCAATTTTCACCAAGTGTAAAACCACGAAGGTGGACTACGGTCCGTAGATCCATCTACGGACCGTTCTGCACTTCCATGGTTTCCATCTGCGACCTATATTTCAGGCCCCCTGATCCACGGAAGAGATCCACGGACCGTAGATCAGTCTACGGACCGTAGGTTTCCTCCGTGGATGACCACTGTAGCATCTGTTAAGATTTTTTTGTGGACTTAGTTTGGGTCGTTACCAATTCTAAAAGTTTCTTATGCTGCATATAGTTAGTTTTGGCACTAATATCGTTCTCGCAGGTACGATGGCACCCAAGAAGATGGTCACCTACTCAAAACGGGGCAAGTCCAAATCGGTTGCCCCTAGTTTCCGGTTGATTGATGAGGACACCGAGAATGACTCTGACCCAACATATGTGCCTCTCAACCCTAGGGCTTCTCGCGCTGCACCCAGAAGCACCCCCCAGAAGGTGATCCTCGACGTAGTCATTGTCTCCCAGTCTGATGAGGAGCACACACTGATCGGGTCACCAACTGGGGCTGCTTCCAGTTCAGAGGGACCTATGTCCGGATCCGAGTTTATCCATGCCTCAGGCTCCCAGTCTGCCCACTTTTCAAAATCAGAGTCTGTCCATGCTACCGGGTCCAACGCCAAATCATCCACAGGGTCTGGAGAGAATGACCAAGCAGCCTCGTCTGATGAGGCAACTAGTTCAGAGTCCATGCCTGCACCAAGGAATGATGAACCCGCTCCTGTAGCAGGGGAGCTGAATAGGTGGTGTGTAGAGGGTCAATGGCAAATCTATCGGGATGCAAAGATGGTCAATGACAAACAAAAGATGGCCCGATTAATTCAAGAGGAGCGCAGAGTCCTCACGGGGAGCTTGTATACTGTTCCAGATATTCACCGGCTGTTCAAACTTTACAAGTGTGTCTGGATGGCTCGAGACCCAGGGACGTATAGCGAGGAGATTGTCCGGGAGTTCTATGCCTCCTATGCTGCCACTCTCCGCGGGGCCATTTCCAAGAGGTCAAAGCCGCTAGCTCAGGCTCCGCTCACTTCCACCTTGGTTCGAGGGTGTCCGGTGGACATATCACCCGCCACCATTAGTTGTTTTCTCTATGGTCCTACCACGGGCCACTTTTGGTCTCCTAACACTTCAGAGTTTGATTACCGCTGGGACATCGTGCGGAGTGGCGCTTTCCAGAGGAATGCTGAGCAGGGAGAGGCTGTGATACTATGGCTGGCCAGGTACATTGCTGCGGATGGCGAGCAAGCGGAATGGGTTGCTGCTCCACGGTTGGGCATCCGGAAGGCCACGTTAAATTTTGTGGCCAAGTTCTTCTGGCTGCTGGTGCGTAACAGAGTATCTCCTACAAAAGCTGACAATCAGGTTACTTGAGACAAAGCGGTGATGGTTGCTGCATTGGTGGCGGGAGTAGAGATCGACTTTGCCCGAATGCTGCTGGCAGAGATCCACGAGAGGTTTTCAGGACCTCCACTACTTACCCCTTCCCCTGTCTGATCTTTCACTTGTGTAGGGACTCTGGAGTGCCGATCTGGCATTGTGATAGGCTAGTCCACCCTACAGGGGCATTGGACATCGTCCTTATTCGGGATGACGCAAATGTGGCAGCACCTCGCAGAGAGCCCCAGATTGAGGTACCCCCCTTAGGCTCCGATCTTGCAGACACTGTGGGGAAGGCACAGGGCGGTGACCCCATTATCCCAGACCACACCGACACTGTCCCAGGCTCCTCTTCTCAGGCAGCTAGTATTGCTCCTAGTTCTTCCCAGTCCACACCACAGTTAGGAGCGACGGTTGTCCCGATGGCCAGAGTACAAAAGTTAGAGGCGCAGATGACCACACTGCTGCATCACATCCAGCCGTGGATGCAAAAGTCAATTGCCGAGTCCGAGGCTAGAATGGAGTGCAGGATGGAGGGGATGATGGACCGTAAGGTCCTAGCGGTTAATAAGCGGCTTGACGCCTTTGAGTTGCGAGTCCTCGAGCGATCAGTTTCGGCCACAGACTTATCTGCTTTGCAGGCTGACATGGCCAGCCTCCGGACTGATGTTGATGTCATTCTTGCTGCACCTTCAGTTGAGACTCAGGCTACCCCTACTGCGCTGGCTGATGATACAGTGCTAGATGCTCTATTCAGTGGCATCGCCGAGGAGGGTCCTGCACCGACACATGCCAAAGGTAAGCGGTACCGCTCTCATCGCATGGAGGAAGAGAAAGCTCAGAAAAGACAACGTCGGCAGGAGAAGAAGGCTAGGAGGACTTCGATTGCAGACGAAGAGTTGCACCAGCAGAGGGTGCGTGAGAGAGCTGCAGGGGCATCGAGCTCTGCCCCAGTTGCAAAAGTTTAGCCTATTGTGAGGGGCGTTGCGAGCACCACTGATGGTGCGGAGCAGTTGATAGAGAGCACTACTAAGGGTGCTAGGATTGCTGAGGTGGGCACTACTGAGGGTGCCCCCACTGATGTTCCAGAGGGCTCCGGGAAATCGGACCCCCTACTTGTTGATGATTCGCCGGCGCTTTGCGCCATAGGTTTGCTTCACCCAAATCCATTTTCTTTTACCGTTTATGTATGCATTGTGGACAATTACATCTACTTTTGTTGGGGGTGGGGTAAATGGATTGTGAGTGATAGGGTGAAGTCTGAGTAACCTAACTCATGAATCCTCTCTTGGGGTTTTCTTGCCTGTGTTCTTTTCCCCCAAGAGACTGTTTAATTTTTTTGTTGAATCGGCATGTCTTAGGATCGTAGGTGTAGAAGCATGATACAGAATGAAGCATGATGGCTTATAAATATGATACCCGTCAGATTCTGGGTTGTATGCTAGAAGTAGGCTACGATTAGTTGATTGTGTTGGCTCTGAGTATGACATAGTAACAATCGACCATATGACATGACTAGACTTGAAACTTGAACTGGGTAAACTGATAATCTGATAATAAAACTATGTGCCAAGAGTGAGTGAGAATCATTGACTGTTCAAACGGTTTTTATGCAAAACTAGAACTTGCCCGGTTAGTCCTGCTAAGACAATTCAATCTAGAGGATAGGAAGTGATCATAGGCTATTGTTCTGAAAATCCACAAATTGCCTAGAATGATTTAACCAAATGAAATAACTGTCCCCTTTGATCCAACTTTGAGCCTAAAAAAATAAACCATTTCTTTCTAAAACCCCGAACTCACTTTCCCATAATCTACTATGTTGGCCCCGGTCCCTCTTTGGACATGTGCACTTTGACTTAGGCCAAAAGCCTAAGTTGAGGGTGGCTAATGTAAAAAGTAACTTCAATCTTGGCCTTGACCTGATATAGGGTATTGTGCACCTCAACTAACGGAAAATCCATAAGTTGAGGGTGGCTATGAAAGAGGAAAGTGAAAGAAAAATGGGTATGAAAAGAGAAGAAGGGGAAAACGTGAGGAAAGGATGTGACTTGGGAAAAGCGAAAGGAACAATAAGGTAAAAGGAAAATGAGCTACAAAGTCTAAAGTCACATCCGTGGTTGAAGAAAATCAAGGGAAGAAGGTAATGCAATAATATGACAAAAATAGGGCAAAAAGAGGTTAAAAGCGTAGTGTAATGACAAGGAGGGCAGAAAGTCACTAAGCAGTACCCAAATGTACCACACCTGACCCTGAGCCTACGTTACAAGCCAATAAAGTCCTATAGTGATCCTAGAGTCTAGTTTGGAGAGTCTAAGCAGTGAAAATAAGGGCAAGCTTATGGCAGTAAGCACTAACTGTATTTGAAATCATTTCTGAGTGTGAGTGTTGAATAAATCCTTGTACCATGAATGAAATTAAATTTTTGCGAAAAGAGGATTTCGTTTGATGTAAGGGCACTAGTTACATCGTCGAAAAGTTGGTACCTGGGTGATAGTGAGAAGGTGTCTGTTGTGTGTCAATTGGTTGGTCTGTGTCATGATGTGATCCACATGAGTTGGCTTGTCGAGTCTAAGAGAACGAATGTGCACCCGAACAATGAGGAGGTAGAGAGCCATGTGATTGCTTGAGTTAGAAATGCTTGCTTCTATACAAGTGTCGTTTAGAGTTCTAGTGCGTCGCTTGAGGACAAACAACGAATTTAAGTTGAGGGTGTTGATATACCGTGAGTTTACGATATTTCTAATACATTTCACTTACAAGTTATGTGTGTTTGGGGCCTTTTTATATTGTGTTTTTATGGTTTTTATCATGTTTTGCAGGAAAGGTGTTCAGGCGCGAAAGTTTCGAGACAGCTGAAGGAAATGCAGATAAAAGGCATCTACGGAGGTGATCTACGGACCGTAGATCCATCCACGGTCCGTAGGTTAGGAACATAGATCAGCAGGCATGCTATTGAGGACAAATCAGGGAAGTCTGACCAAGTGTGGAACCACGGTGCCCATTGACGGTCCGTAGAGTAAGACTGCGAGGGTTCCAGTACCTGATTTTTGAAGATTCTAAGTATGGAGCTACGAAGGGGATTGACGGACCGTAGATCGATCTATGGTCCGTATTGCTGGTCCGTCGTTTGCTTCAGAGAAGCTGAGTTTTGGAAGCTGAAATATTTTCTAAGTCTCGAGTGACGGAAGGGACTTACGGACCGTAGATCCATCAACGGTCCGTAAGTCGGTCTCGTGGATTGAAGACGCGTTCCTGAACAAAACTTTCCTTAATTTGTTTCCTTTTTTATTTAGGATTTGTTTTCTATAAATAGGACATGTAAACCTCGTTTTTGGGGGTTAGACACTATTATTCTATTTTTGCTTTGTAACTTTGGAGATTAATTTGCAACCCTAGCAATTATTGATTTCCCAAGTTCGTTTTGATGATTTTGGCTTTGCAATTCAAGTTATTTTCTGGGTTTATTATTCTCTTTACGTAAGTTCATGATTTTTTCATCTACAATTATGAATTGTGTTCTTGCCAATATGAGTAACTAAATCCACAACTAGGGTTGTGGGAACCATGATCAATTAACAAAGTATGAATAGTAAATAAGCAATTCTTGACTAGTATTTTGCATGCATTGATAATTTTTTCGTTTAGAAGTCTTTTTAACGGTGGCCAATGTTAGAACTCGTCTTGTTACTACTTGCCGGACCAAGGAGGTAATTAACAAGAAAAGAATTATCAACATAGATTTAGTGTGATACTATCTAATAGGCTAGTGTCGATTGGTGCGAAGTAATAACTAAGCCAAACATCGATTATGATGTCTAATATGAGGTAAAGGTAAGGGTTAGTAAATTATACACACGTAGCCGGACCAAGGTGCGGGGTGAAATTCTCTAGATGCCGGACCAAGGATTTAGAGATACCTAACTTATCACTTTGCATGTAATACACTAGAAAAGGATTGCTATTACTAGGATTACTGCGTTATGAGATTATGGGGAACACGTATACCCTAGTTATTTATCTTATCTTGATAACAACCAAAGTTGAGTTTGATCATTGATTACCTATTAAATTCTTACTATTTGTTTCACACGAGCACAACCCCCCCCCCCTTTATTACCTGTTTCTGGAAATAATTTGACTAATTGAATATAATTGTTGGTTAAAAGTAAAGTCTAAACAATTTTCCTCGTGGGATCGATCCCAACCTACAAGTTGGGTTCTTTACTTGATAACGATCGCTTATGCTTCTGAAAAGAGGTGTAATTTGAGCGTATCATCAACGAGGTTGAAGTTCCGACAAATTGTTGAAAGATTTGAAAATTGACTTCTCTACTTTGACTCAAACAAGTATTTCTCACCCCGTGTCAATTAAGTAACCGGAAACTCAAAGGTGCTAGATCTCTGCCCATTTAAATTCAAGGCAAAAAATAACATTGTCTAGTGACACCATTCCTAATCCCAAAAATTATTGTTGATGAGTAAGAATTGTGTCGTGCCACGACATTAAATAAGGTGCTTCCGAGGAGGCAACCCAAGTTTATTTTATTGTTTTCAACAATGTGTATTGTAAGTGCAAGTTGAAACAAAGTTAAAAAGTTGAAAATGATGCATTAGGCGATGCACGTACCAATTGACGATGTGTTCAAATGATTGGGTGGACATCTTCTGAGCCAAGAATTTTGAAAAATGATATTGTCAACTTCGGTGAACAGGGATCTATTCGGCGATCCACCAAATTACACTAAGCGAACTGAATCGAGTCCGCCAAGTTGAACTTCATGTTTGGTATTTGTTCAGGCATCATTGGTGAGCTTAACCTCCTTTGGTGATTCACTAAAGACATTTGGTGACTTTAGTCGCAACCCGCAGAATGTGCCTAAAATAAAAAGGTCAAGAGTCTTTTCAAGTTTTAAAAGAAAACTTTTGATCCTTTTGAGTTCTTTCACTCACAATACCCCTGTTTACATACTATTGTGTCCTCGTGTGCATAATTTTCTTGGTTGGAGTACGTATTGGTGCTTGAGTCTCGATCCCAAACCCTTCATCCTCCGCTTTAGTTGTGATACTTCTCTAAGGTTGGTTTTTCGAAGCTTTCATTGTTATTTTTGTCTAAATTTGGTGCCAATGAAGTGGGCTTTGTGATGTATCTAGTGTTGTGTTGTTTAATTTGTTTGGATGGTATTAAATGTTATTGATTAAACTATGCCCATGAAATAGGATAGTTAACTTAGTGCTTGAAATTGTTAAAATTGACTGTGAAGGTTAAATGTTGGAATTTATAAACAAGATTTGTTTGAATTTAGTATAGATGAAGTCTGTTTAATCAGTGTTGTCCTGATGACTAGTATTTGCCCAATGATGGATAGGGTGACGTGTTTCTTAAGGGTAAATCATTAATTTGAGCAATGCTTTGTGAATTTTAGGGGAAGTCTAAGTACCTAGGGATAGATTAGCATGTGGGTAGCTCGTAAAATTGATTAGGTAATGGGTATTGTTGCATGTCATTGTTAAATTTGTGAAAAATAGGCATTGGGCTGAAATTACCTATTCGGTGAGCTTGTCTTAGCTCGCCAAGGTGATTAGGTGAATCAACGAGTAAGCCCCAATCACCTTCCGAGTTTTAATATGTGACCTGGGTATTGTCACATTCAGCGGGCTTGTCTTTGCTCATCGAAACCAACTCGGCGAATCATTGAAGTTGGAGTGGACATTACCCTTCTGCATGTTCTTAAAAAGTTTTGCACTGTCACTTTCAACGGACTTGTCTAGTCCATCAAAACCAATTAATTTTGTTTAGTCAACTTCAGGAGCTCACCTGAGCTCGCTGAACCTGTTAGGCGAATCATCTTCTCGACTGGCAAGCCTCAGAACATGTTTTTAATTGTTTTTGTTTTGTAACTTTTGTCAACTAACCTTCACCCAATTTGTGTTTTGACTTGTTGTGCCTTGCAAGAAATGGCTAAATCTAAAGGGAAGAGAGTGGTATCCTCGTATTCAAAACACAAGTCTCCTTATTCACCCCCTTTATAGAGGAATATAAGGATCACTATTAATGAGCCCTCCGAGGTTCCTCAACAACAGTCAACTTCACGCTATTTTATGCGTGTAGGTGAAGCTCTAAAGAAGGTAGTGGCTAAAAGGAGGACGGACATCCGGTCCAAAGTACCACAAACTTTCACGACCCAAAGTATATCCAAGGTGTAACATGGCGTATAGAACCTCGAGAGGCCCTACACAAGCCACTTAGCATACATTATACAAGATAACAAAAATAAAGAGTTCAAAATGATAGAATTTCATATTTCAAAAGAGTTTGACAAGAAGAAGTCTAACATAAGTCTCAATGAGCCATCTAAATACATCATAAGGAGAGTGATTGAGACGTTACCCATACATCATATACAAAGTCAAAGAAACTGGAAGTAAGGAAAATAATAATAGTATCATAGTCCTCGGAACATGAGGATTCACCAACCCTTGATCTTCGAATCGTTAATGAGATCAACTAGCCACGGGTATGGGTGTAGGAGCGTCGGACCCTACATTAGTGAAACAATGTAGGCACACGTATGTATTAGTACATGGAATGTACTAAGTATGGGGCAATATGCATAAAATAAGCATGATAGAATGAATGACCTAAAACATGTAACCATGATCACTCTTTAAACATTTCAAGACTTAAAGAAGAAATGACATGTAAATCATGCAATATGGTCAAATACACTAACATAGGGGACATAAGAAAAGCTTTGAAGAAAATAATCATTTTGTGGGATATTAGCTTTAACCGACAATAAGACCATGAGAGCTATATTATGGAATCGGTATATCCCTCATATCGAAAAAAGAGAATCTACTTCCCAAGGTAGAATCTGTACATATCATCTTTTGCTAAATTGGATCCACTAGCTAGGTCATTTAAGACAATCCTACGGGGCACATAATTTGGAACCAGAGGTTGCTACTAGAGACTACCCTTTGAGCCTCCACATCAAAGCCCTCCCGGTGCTAAGTCTAAATCCCAACGAAATAGATAAAAGTAAAATATTAATATAACATAGGAAATACAATGATCAATACCAATCCACATCTTTTAAGATCAAAATATAGAATAGTTCCTTAGACATAATTCAACATAGATGAGAAAATATTTCATTAATGTGAATCCATATGTTAGAAATACCTTTCGCAATCATGATCATAATAGCATGTGAGAAAAACATTTCATAATAATATCTATACTTTCCTTTCAAAGCATCCCAAAATAATTTATAATAATTTCATAAAAACATGCACATCTTCATAAATTCATAGTTCATAGGTTCATGAGTTCATAGTTGAAAAATCATAACTTAGGAATGGGTCAACATGATTTCAACTAGATATCATGTATTAACATCAAAACATACATTAGAATACTTAATTAACAATAATCAATCACAATTAAATGAAACCCATAAGGATTGTATTGAAACCCTAACTTAAACAATTGAATTTGAGATTGAGAAATTGGAACCTTTGGTGACCTCATGGAGGAATGGACTCCGTGGGTGAATACTCACATACCTTAATACTTGAAGCCCAATAGGATTAGAGGATTTATGAACTTGAGTTAACCCTAAATTCTTCTCCTTCCTTAGTCTTAAGAGAGTTTGGGGAGGATGAATTTGGTTACGTTTTGGGATATTAGGAGAATGAGGTTGAAGTGCGTAGTTTTAAGACCTAAAAGTTTTATATATGGCTAAGGGTAGAAGGCAAAATGACATAGTTTTGATTTAAAACAATTAGGGAAAAGACTCAAAATCCCCTTAAAATAACTGTTGAAGCCCATATATTGTTGGACATAGGGTCCGTAGAACTTCCTATGGACCGTGTTGGGCAATCGTAGAAAAGTTCAAAAACCATAATTTGGAACCAACTTTTGATGGACCCTGTCTATGGCTCGTAGGTCTTCTTACGGTCTGTAGACACCAACTGTAGAAACCAACTTTACCCCTTAAAATACCACTAAGTCTGGACCTACCAACTAGACCTATCTTCGACTCGAACATAGGCTGACGGGCCATCCTAGTAAACCTTAAAAATGGGTACTGCATTTGATTTTAGAAAATTATTTTACCTCTTTCTATGGTTGCCATCTACGACCCGTAGAAGCTTCTACGGTTCATTGTTGGGACCCGTAGACATAGCCTGCAACACAAAAACTTATTTTCTTTCTTGTCTAAACTTTGAGGTGTTACACAAAACTCTCAATCGCATGTCTCCTGAGTTCTCCCAATCATAGCTCTAAGAGCTCTCAATAGGCTTAAAGTAGTTGGAGAACAAACTATTTTAGAAGAGAGGCGAATATCCACCGACGGGGTAAAGAGTGAGTACCCGGATATATAGGACATTATTAAGTTCCACTGGTTTGAGAGGTTCACAAGACTCGACCCCCAATGTCCCAACTTGGGTACGAAAGTTTTACTCAACCTATGTAAAAACCTTGCAAAAAAAAGAATGGGTGTTATGTGGAGACCCTTAGATGAGGTTGGGGTTTGAGGAAAGATGGTATAGTGCCATCGAGAAGCGATAAATGACACATTGGGTACTAAGGGCAAGAAAGCTGAGTTGTACAAGTTCCGTATAAAGCATGAGTTGGATGTGTTGAACGGATTGCTGACAGAGTTTAGAAAGAGAAGGATTACATCAATATTGGAGCTTGGTACTGGTTCATGTTCATCAATATTTAAGTAATGTCATCCTGAAATAAGTCTATCCTCTAGCATCCAATGGTTGTATCAGTGAGAAATATCATCGATTGGAAGGAGATCAATATGGGGGTTATTGTTGAAGAAGAAATAATTATGTGAGCCCTCTAGGACCAGACCATGTTCTCATTCCAAGTATTGATCACACAACTATGTGACATTGCCGAAGTGTCTTATAAAGAGAGGACAGATGTTCAAGTTACCCTTATCTCTTCCAATGACATTCAGAGGATAAAAGTAGACTATTTGAGAGATGATGTGGCTAGGAGGAAGACACCACCACTAGACACCACTCTAGTAGTAGATCCCACTACGTTAAAGATTAACGTTGCTCATCCTGCTCCTTCTGTGGAGCCTTCAGGCACCATTCCACCCTCAGTTGTTCCTTCAACTTCTTCGGAACTAACTAGTTCGTCTACACCTACCCCTAGATCTTGGCCTCCCTTGACCAAGGCCTTGATATATCACATAGGCAATCTTGCCAGTTCTACGGATATTAGGGTGTCTAGGTTAGAGAGAGAGTTACCTAAGATTATTGAGAGGGCGGTTGAGGTAGCGATGTGCCCGGTTAGGGCTGATATTATGTTGCATAGGACCACTCTAGCATCGTATGGGGAGATGTTGGATATTCTCACTGCTAGAGTAGAGAACATAGAGTATTGTGAGGGAAACTCTACTGTGCTAACTAAGTTGAGGGGGGCATAGATACCCTTAGGGCTAATGTGGACCAGCTGAGGTCCACTAATATCTCCATGTTGTGGGGTGAGGTTCGCTTGACAGATATGCCCGAGGTTGTTCCCCTTTCTGAGATGAGAGTAAATGCACCTGATGGAGTAATTGAGCAGCCAACTAATGTTGATGATAAGGTTGGTGATGATGACGATGATAAGGAGAAGGATGAGGATGAGCTCTTGTGAGCCAATGAGCAGGTAATAGTTGAGACCTTGACAAAGCTACAGGAGATCGAGGAGTCGATAGTGCATGCGATGACGGATAGATCTTGTCTAGAGACTTTCGTAGTTGGCACTAGTGGGGTTTTTTCATAGTTTATTATTCCTCTCACAGATGTACAGGGCACTGATGCCCTGATTGATGCTACTATGCAACCTGTTGTTTCAGTTTTGTCGGGTACTTATGCTTAGAGATGATGACATACCCTCTAAGCCTCAAAATCAAAGTACTTCACAAGCATAGCTTGTTAGGGGGTCTTTTTCTCATTCTCCTCCGTACTTACTTTTGATAGCATTGATGACATTGCTACTTATTTTTTGGTGGGGTAAGGGAACATATGCCTATATTCCCCTTTTTGGATTGTATTTTGTTATTTTAGTTTTATTTTGATATATTGTAGTATTTGGGTTTTCTTTATAAAATTTCATTTTATAGATAGTTGGTGGTTTTGATTTCATTTTGTCTCCCTACCTATTGCCCCATGATTTTGGAGTTTTAAAATGATAGAGAATGCTTTCAAATATTTTGAACCCATATGTCAACCTATAACCACAACAATAATCAACCATCACAAAATTAATGGCTTAAAAAGACACTTTGATAAAAAAAATAATAATTATACATAAGAAATTTACATAAAATCCCAACATTTAACAATACCAATTTTTTTTATTGGAATTAGAACCTAAAATATAGCCATACATAAAAACCCAACAATAAAAATTCAAAAAGATATATTGAAATTAGAACCCTAAAATACTTATTTTGGACACATGCATACAGTCAAATATATATATATATATATATAAATAAGAGGATCCTTGAACCGCCTAAATGGCGTCACCCCATATATACTTTCATCCCACTTCTTTCCTTCACAATGACGCACCCCTCCCCAATAGACACCTCCTTCCCTTTAACCAGTTCCCCAAATTACAACACCGCTCCATAAACGCCGCACCATCCCCAACAAACACCTCCTCCTCTTCAACCTCTACACCTACATATATACATTCTCCCTATGTATCCCATCCTCCCCTCCATAACCTCCTTCAATATAAACACATCATTTACATCTACTTGATTTTTCTCTCACCTCTGCAATTAAGACACTCCCCCTTAAACCAGGTTTCCAATTTTAATTAAATCTTCTCACTGCACTATTAAATGTACATCTTCCTACATTCTCAATAACCACGCTAATTATCCACTAAGCTTGCACTCCCCCTTCAAATCGTGCTTTCTTATGAGTCGAGTATTTCAACTCATTTAGGGCTTAATATTTAAGGTATTAGTGTCCTCAATGCCTATTTTATACTCATAACTGATGTTAAAATGTTAATTTGCAGCACTGAAGGCAAAAGAGCAAGGCAAGGACATTACGAGGCAAAAAAGAGCGAAAAAGTTGAATAAGTTGAAGGAAAGCAAGGCTGGTACTTGCCAAAGCCACTCGCAAGTCGTCGAGTGGACATTCAGCTCGCCTAAAGTTTCAGCAGGCCAGCCCATGGAAAAAATCAACTTGGCTATATGATAAGCATTTCGGTGATTCGCCTAAGTGTTCGGCGATGCTAAATTAGTTCACCTAAAGTTACAGAAAAGAGATGGTAAAAGGCCAAGACAAGAAGGCGATGAAAGAGGGCACTTGACGTATCATCGACCAGGTCGGTGAAGCCCGACTTACTTCACCGAGTGACGCCGATGCTGAAATTCTAGGAACGTATAAATGTGATTTTCAAAAGAAGAAAAGGAGTTCCCACATTCTTCAGTTTTGGGTGTTTTATCTTGAACATTCTAAGACATTGTTTTTACACTTTTGTATAGAGATTTAGGGTTTGTTTGATTTTTAGCTTCAACTTGGGCATTTAGAGACTTGTGGATTGTTGCCCAACCACATGGAAAACTATGTTGGTAATGATTTCTTGTTCTTTATTATGTTCTGCTAAAACCCCCATTCTTGGGGGTGTGATTATGTAGTTGAATGTTTCAATGAGCTTATGGGTGTTAATATTTACTAATTTTATTGTTGATTTTAAGTGGGTTCAATTAATAGTTTGTGTTGTAATTGAGAAATTGTAGTTGCAAATGTGATCTTGGGCGTATTTGTATGCCTAAAAACCAAATAACACCCACATTTTGGCCAAGTTCGAAATCATTTTCTATTAATTGATAGTAGTGTCGAGTCATTTGAATTCATTTATACTAACCAACATGATTAGTTGTGTAGGTGAGCGTAAAGAAGGGACGAGCACTAAAATAGGCATTGGAAAGCACGAAAGGATCCAAATAAATTAGCAACAAGAAAGAAGAATGAAAAAAAGACTAAGGAAGATCCATAGTCACTCTTCACTATATGGTGGACATCATGAAGGTGAGCGCACAGCGCATAAGGTATTGCAATATGAATTCTTTTGTCCTACTTTATATAAAGATGCTGCAATTTTGTGAATGGTTGTGATCAGTGTCAGCGGATGGGCACTATTTCTAGAAGACATGAGATGTCGTTGAATAACATCCTCGAAGTTGAGACCTTTGATGTGTGGGGGATAGACTTCATGGGACCATTCTCATCTTCTAATGGAAACCAGTGCATCCTAGTGGCAGTGGACTATGTGTCTAAGTGGGTGGAAGCGATTGCTCTACCTACTAATGATGCGAATGTGGTAGTAAAGTTCATCAGGAAGCACATCTTCACCAGGTTTAGAACTCCAAGATATTTGATAAGTTATGGAGGTATGCACTTCATCAACAATTCAGTGAAGAATCTGCTGGCCAAATATGGAGTAAGACACAAGGTAGCCACGACTTATCATCCTCAGACTAGCGGGCAAATAGAAGTGTCCAATAGGGAAGTGAAGCAAATTTTGCAAAAGACTGTGAATGCACAAAGGAAAGATTGGGCTGAAAAGCTTGATGATGCTTTGTGGGAGTACAATACTGCATACAAGACACCGATAGGGACTTCTTCTTATTGAATGGTATTTAGAAAAACATGCCACCTTCCAGCGGAATTGGAGAATAAAGCATACTGGGCTATCAAGAAGTTGAATCTAGATCCTAAGTTGGCAGGCAAGAATAGGATAACACAATTGCATGAGCTAGAGGAATTCAGGCTCCACGCATACGAAAATTCCAAGCTATACAAAGAAAAGACGAAGAAGTGGCATGACAAGCATATTATGTGACACACTTTTGAGCCGGGCCAATTGATGTTACTATTCGATTCAAGACTGAAGTTGTTCCCTGGGAAACTTCGGTCTAAGTGGAGTGGGCCATTTGAAGTGGTAAGGATGACCCAACATGGAGCTGTGGAGCTAAGAAACAAGGATAAGAGCTCCACTTTTCTTGTAAATGGGCAACGAGTGAAATAATACTTCGGGAATGTTGTTGATCGGGAGCAAGAATCGCTCACCTTGAATGATGAGTGAGTCATGAGTTGGGTCGTGCCGCGACGCTAAATCAGGTGCTACACGGGAGGCAACCTGTGACCACTTGTAACAATTAGGATTTCTATTTTTTTATTTTGTTATTTCAATTCTTAGGAATTAGACTATAAAAAAAAAGTAAAAAACAAAAAAATGTATATGTGATATAGCAGGAAAAATACAAAAATATGAGTCGTGCCACGAACAAAACTATGGCGTTGGATGGGAGGCAACCCATCGGGTTTGGATTAATGGGTGTTGTTTTTGTATTGTGAAGGGAAAAATATTCTACACCCAGAGCGCGTCGCGAAGAAAGGGGAGAATTTTGCCTTGCTAGGAATTAATTTTCGAGGGCAAGGCAGAACACTCCATAATCTGCACGCGTCGCGGAGATAGCCTAGAATTTTGGTTTCGACGAGGATTATTGTTTGTCATCAGAAATAAGGGAGTCTCGTAGCCTCACAAGGAATCAATTCCTAGGTTGAGACAAAAAATATTCGTAATGACTGCGCGTCGCGGAGATGGGCTGAAATATTTTTGATTTCCTTGGGAATTACATATTTTTGCAAAGACAGAACCCTCTGTAACCAAAGCGCGTCGTGGAACAAGTGAGTTCCATTCGATTTTCATTAAAAAGACGGGTTTACCTATCTTCTTTCTGAAGACCCGACCCAAGTATCCCTTTTAACCCCTATTTTCTCCCCAAGTCCACCATTTTTTCTCCCATAAGACACATTTTTCCCTACCCTTCTCCTTGTGCAATTTTTTTTCAAGCATCAATCCGTAACGCTAAGATGATTCCACCTCTTCATCTCTCTACTCTTTTCTCCTTCACCATCACAGGTATGTATTGTACTATCTTCTTATTTAATTAAGGGTCTGTGCTACGAGTTGATGGAGTTATTTGGTGTATTTGTTGTGTGGGAAACATAGATGTGATTGGTTTGGGGTAGAAGTGATGTTTGTTGATGTTTTCATGGGTATTTCGAAGTCTTGAGTAGAAATTACTGAATTGTTGATCTTATGTGGGCATCAGGTAGAATGGGACAGGATGAACATGGTAAAGTTACAAATTTAGGGTTGTTGATGCTTAAGATTATTTTTTTCATGAATTTGGAGGGTATTGGTGTGAATTCTTGAGTAACACTGACAGTGTACCGTTGTGTGAACTAATGAGTTGTTATATCCGGGTCCTTGATTGAGGTTGTTGCGCTTGAATATGTTATGGTGTTTCAGCGTGAAATGTGAATGTGGTCTTATGTTGATGTGTTTTAGTCATGGGTGTTTGTATTTCCCTTTGGGAAGTCTGAGTATTAAGGTTGGGGGATATATGGAATAAGTGTGGGTTGGTGGTTGCGGATCACCCATTTTTATCTGTGTTTTGTGATTGGTTTGGGTTGGATTGTATTATGTTTATAGGCAATCATGTCAGGCACCCAGCGACCCAGAAAGGAAGTAGCAACCTTAACCCAGAGGAAGCGTGTTCGGAGTGGGGGGAATGTACCTCCCGCAATCCCACAGGGGCAAACTAGGAGATTCGGGTTGCGAGTTGTGGTTAAGGAAGGTACTGTGGTGGAAGAAACACACAGAGGCGTGGTATTTCTCTGATGTGTGCATTGAAAGAGATAGTCTAGCATGGGAGTTTCCTAGAATCATGAGGCGTATCCAAGAACTTCAGATGGAGTTCATTTTTGCTGAGCCAAGTGAGTGCAACTTGCACATGGTTCGAGAGTTCTATGCCAACTGGGCGATGGAGTCTAGAACTCATTTTGCAAAGGTGTGGGGAGTGGATGTGACTCTCACTCCGGCGGTTCTCAGTGACATAGTTGGCACTTCACGTGATGTTGATCCATTGGTGCTAATAGGGCTTAACATTCATCCATCTTACTGGTCTATCCGACATACACCTTGTGGACCCCAGTCTATGGTGCAGTGGACTAAGCACAGCGCGAAAAGGTTCCACCAATCTCTTTCTTATGCGCACATGATCAAGGAAGCTCGGGTATGGTTAAAAATTGTGATGAATTTCTTGATACTTAGGCTACACTACACAGATATCACTCGGGATAGAGTATGCTTGGTTTACGCCTTGATGACTCCCACTGAGTTGAATATTGGTGGTGTTTTGAAATCGGCTATGAGGAAGGCCCAGGTTCATAAAGGGTACATGTACTCTTTGGAGGTATCATTACTAGACATTGTCGTGCTCAAGGTGTACTGGAGGAGAGCTTGGACTATATGTCACCACTTTTCCCAGCTCCGGTGGATATAACGGATACAAAGGGACCCGTTAATGAGTTAGGCCCAACACTCATTATCACGTAGCACTATATATGTGATGAGCTAATTATGGCTCAGGTGTATGGGCTGGAGATGTTGCGCCACCAAAATGGTTGCCAGACATCGACTGACAAGCAATTGGGGCAGGTGGAGAGGCGGTACCCACTGAATGCACATGCAAAATCCCTGCTTGGCATTGGTCCTAAGTTCCATGAGCCGGTGGATGATGATATACCAACCTATGAGGATAGGCTGCCCACTGGTTCGGTTGTGGACTCCGATTCTGAGATGGAAGAGGTTGACCCTACTCAGGCTGGTGATGAGGCGTAGAGATGCCAAAGAGGACTAATCAGGGAGTGATTCACCTTACCTCTGTACTATTTTTGTGATTTTGTGAAGCATTGGGGACAGTGTTAATGTTTTAAGTGTGGGGTGGGATGAAATTCTCTCTGCATTGTATATATTAGTGAACATTGGTAATGTTGTATATCTGTCTTTTATTTTATATTTTTATTTGGGTTTCTTGGAAGTTGTTTTCAGTTCTTTGGCCAAGGAGAGTCCCTTTGAACCATACAAAACACAAAAATATTTTTGTCTTTTTAGGATCGAGACAGTTGTCATAGTTGAGTTATATTGGCCTATGATAGATGGATGACGACCGTCTCAAGGGCAATTTTTGTCATTTAGTTGTAGGTATGGTATGTACTGAAGTTTGAAATTCCAAAAGGAAATTATATGAAAGAATGTGGGCAATTTATATATGAATGCAGTTGAATTCTTATACTTGACTTTAATGATTGCAACTTACGCTTAAATAGAACCTTTGCATGAACTGATTGTGTTGCATGTGACTGATCCATCTTGAGTAGAACTTGTGTCATGAGCGGTGAGGTATTGTAGTATCCATGTAATTCATTTGATTCTAGAACTTTCTTAGTGTGTTATTGAAATGAATTTGTAGTGTTGCTTTGTGTAGAAAATGATAATAGGCCTCTTTGAACATGTTCAATAAGCTTAGCCTTTCAGATAGTATTACCTGTAGCCTTGTTGAGCCTGTAGCTTTTTATTGGCAACCACATTTTCACCTGATATCACTTTATTGAATCCCTAAGTTGTTTGCACCTTGCTTGCCTGAGCATTGTAGCATAAACTGTATGGATTGACTAGAACTGTATGGATTGACTAGAACTGTAAGCGAAGAGGTAGCCTGAAATAGACACAAGGTGCTAGAAGAAAACCCTCAGTAAGAGAATATAAGTGAATCAAAAACAAAAAACATAAAAAATGTGGCTAAAAAACACATAAAAAATTATTATTTAGGTTGGTTCTTGGAATAAAAGAGATGAGGGGAAAATTGAGAAGTATGTAAGTCATGTGCGATAGAAATGTTGAGAGAGGGCTGATAAATGATGGAAAAGATGATGATGTCTTAAAAAGTTCAGAGTGCTTAAGTAAGTGTAAGTCACTATTATATACTTATTTCTACCCATCCTTTAGCCGACATTACAACCTAGAAAAGCCCTATTTGATTCTTTGCAAAGCACGCTTAATTAGTGGAGATGTACATAATGGGCAAGCTTATGGTTCTTAGAGCATGCATGTGTGATGTCCTTTTATAGTGAGAGTGTTCTATGTTTGTTAAAGTCCTTAAATTATATTCAAGTTGTTGAGTTGAGTGTGCAGACAATTCTTTTGAGTGAGGGGCACTTGTTTTATGAAAGATAGGTATGGTGAACATGAAGTTTACTGTTTTGGTTGCTAAAGGTTGTCGAGTCAGTACTTGAGATATATGAAAGTAGTTAAGGCTAAGTGTAAATGAGAACATGCATACTTGAATTTTTAAAAGATCCTTGAAAGGAAGTGGCGGATGCACAAATACTGGTATTAGGGAGTCTAGGTCTACTACTAGTTTAGTAAGTTGTTCGAGGACAAACAAATCTCTAAGTGTGGGGTGGTTATCTTGGGAGTATTTGTATGCCTGAGAACAAAATAACACCCGCATTTGGCCAAGTTTGGAATCATTTTCTATTAATTGATAGTAGTGTAGAGTCATTTGAATTCATTTATACTAACCAAAATGATTAGTTGTGTAGGTGGGCGTAAATGAAGGGACAAACACTAAAACAGGCATTGGGAAGCACTAAAGGATCCAAGTATATGAGCAATAAGAAAGAAGAATGAAAAAAAGACTAAGGAAGATCCATATCCTCTCCGCGTCGCGTAGATGGATTTAAATCTTGGTCACGAATTAGAAGTGGAAACAGGAACGATTCGTATCCTCTCTGCGTCGCGGAGAGGGATTTATGATTTTGTTTGTGAAATAGTATTTGAGACATAACGGTTCGTGTTGTGATCGCGTAGCGGAGAAGATAAGAGATCCTCAAACTGAATTTTAGGAGCCCCTCCACGTCGCGCCCCCACTTTCCATATTTGGTCATTTCGACTTAATTATAAATAGGCTCATATTTTATTTTATTTAGTATTCTTTCTCTTGGTTTTGATGAACGACGACTTTGGGAGCTTTTTCATCTGTTCTTAAGGTTCATTCTTAAACTCTTTTACTTTTGATCTCTCTATGTCATTTAAACATGGCATACTCGAGATTCTTGATATGAGTAGCTAATTTACCTAGCTCTAGGGCTGTGGCTACATGATGATTATATATTATTGAAGTTTTATGGATTGACATTAATTATCATATGAATCAATCTTTTGTACTTGTTTTTCATATTTCGTGCTTGATCACCATTGAAATAAATATCTTGTCTGAATTGAACTCGTGAGAGGATAAGATGATAGAACGTGGGGCAAAAGGAGCATGATTTTCTCTTAATATCTAGAGTTAATTTCTATCTAGGATAAGGATATACCTAGAAACCGTGCTTGGTTATTAGATAGGATGAAATCGTAATGATCGTTAATTGGTCCAGTCTATCCACGCTCAACGATGTAGTTACGCTACCTTAACCGGGCTGACTCCTGAGAGATGTTTTTGAAAGAGAATGGTCCGCACACATCTACAAAGTTTCGAAGATGCTCGTTATATGGAACACTACATTTCCTTCGGCTGGAGGTAAACGAATGGCCCTAATACCTCCCATGAGATGGGGGTCATTAATATTGTGTTCTTTGACATCGTTCAGATATCTTATGTCGTCTTGGTGGCCCACCTAGCTGTCGTTGCTGCCATTAACACTCATGATTCTTGAAATATTTACACAAACCAACGAAACAAAACTACAAATTAAGTAAGTAGAACTACAACTAAGAGGAATTTTTTTTTTTTACTTAACTAGAAATTCTCAATTAACACCACTCCCCGGCAACGGGGCCATTTTGATGTTTGCGTAATCAAGACACAGCTTCCAATTAAAGTGTCTACGATCGTACAATAGTAAAGTAACCCAACCAAGGGTTGGGGTTGAGTCCCAAGGGAGTGGTTTTGAGAATTAATAGAAAAATAAAATTTAGTTCTAATTAGTCATAGCTATAGACATTATCGAATATAAACATACTAAATCTAAAGGGGGTGACGCAAGCGTCAATTATTAATGGGGGGTTTTGTATTAATTAACAACTAAAATCAGCGAAAATATACGAAATCTAGATAGAGAGACGGGATTCTTGGGATGTGATAGGAATACGAGATAAACTAAACTGTTGGGTACATGTTTTTGATAGTAAATTGTTGAGTATTTGTGACTAGGCTAGACTATAGTGGGGGTAAATTCTCTATCGAGCAACTTACCCCGAATCGACTCAGTTTCTCTCAAACACCGAGTTGCCACTTTAAGCACAGCCTCCGCCTTGGCCCATTCACTCTCTCGAGCTGAATGTGTGGGAGAAGGACTATGATTCACTCTCTCGAGCTGAACCCATGTCGATCCAATACCACCGGCTATCAATTTAGTAATCTTAGTTTTACGACCTCTCTCTCTCGAGAAAGTCGTAAACACTAAGATGAAATCGTATTTACAACTACAACTCCATTAGGTTTATACACAACTAATAAATGAAATCACATTTAAACAACAAATAAACCATCAACAAGCAAGACCCAACAGATAATCTAATCCATATTCACAAAATCACACCCCAAGAATTGGGGTTTTAGCTAGACATGTAAAAGCGAGAAAAAATTATACCAATATCAGTTTCCTTCAACTGGGTATGAAGGAATAAGTCTTAAAACACATCAAGAGTGAAGAATATTCGAGACCCAAGTCCAATTTCTTGGAGTTGAAACCCTTTGAATCTTCAAGGTCTTAGAACAAAGTCTCGAAAACCCTTTAACACTTAAACTCTCTAAACACTGTAAAAAGTTCTAAGAATAATAGTGATATCATATTAGCTAGAAGTTTAAACAAGCATTTAAAGTGTTTGAAAATGTGCTGCGAAGGACCCTTCGGTGAAGTTAGTCGGGACCACCGATACATTCGGCGATCCGCCGTTTGGTCTATTTTATCACTTTTCTGCTTTAACCTTTAGCCTCATCGCATTTTGAGTCGTTGGGCGTTACGCTACTGCTTCGCGGAACTGTTCGGTGACACGTCGACTGCACCATTGCATCGCCAACTTGACCTTTTCCTTCAGGGATCCGCGCACTGGAACAAAAGGCGATCTCCAGGCTGATCGGCGACTCGCTAATTGGGATTGGCGATCTTCAGGCCTTCATTTCTTCATTTTTTTCAGCCGCCTTGTTCCTTCTTGCCAAGTAGCGTCTATGTTTTGCCTCAAACTCGAAATACCTGAAACTTAAGGATTTTCATCAGATATTGAGACAAAATATGCATTTGAGGACACTAATTCTATCAAAATATAGCCCTAAATGAGTCCAAATTGTGGACTCATCAACACCCCTAACTTAAACTTTTGCTTGTTCTCAAGCAACTCGAGTTCAGCTGTTCAGAAAGAGTGTCTCAAATAGTGCTACACAAGAATCAATCATGAATGCACACAACAAGACTTACTTTACTCATGCAAAGACCAATTGTGCACTCAAAGATTCAAGTAGTGACTCATCAATATCGAAGAATCTCATTCTCACAATACTTGCTTCAAATGCAAGTTCAATCTCAACCAAAGTGTTCAAATGCCCTCACACAAGGAATTACTCCATATTCACACAATGGTTCACAGTTTAAAGCTTAGGTATCAAATGCAACGATCATACTCTCAAAGATGAACACAATGCATAATTTCACCCATAGGCTTGCCTGTATTTTCCAGTCAACACTTGCTTCAGCTCACTCAAGATCACAAAGGTCTTTCAAGGCTTGTAATGTGGCTGAGTGCAAAGGTATGGTCATTTAGGCTCAGTGGCTATAGTCCTCATGAAACAAAGGTTGAATAACACTCCCTTTCATCTTCTTTCATCATTCTCATTTATGTTCACAATTAGTCCTATTATTCACTTTCCATGGATATTTGGAAACACAATTTTTTTTTTTATACTTTCATAACTTTATTCCACAACTTTTTTCGTTCTTTTTCTTTTTCTTTCTGCTATTTTTTTAAATGGAGGGGTTCCATTTTTCACAAAATTATGGGTAGAACGGACTTTCTTGTATTTTTTTATTTGCCTTTTCTTTTCACCACACCCCCTAATTAGGCTTTTGGCCTAAGTTGGTGTTTTAAACAAACCACAACTTCATGAGGATTATGGGTGATGGATAAAGAAAGGTCATTGTTTTCATCAAGTTTCTTCCGAAGAAAGGTAAGGCTCAAGAGTTGTTCAAAAAAGGTTCACACACACTTACAAGGTAGGCCACAAAAGAAGTATATGCCAAATTGACTCACACTTTAAGAAGTTGCCTAAGATCATATCCAAAGATAGCCTTACTTAGTCGATCGGACCAACGGAAAAAATTCTAGGTGTTGTCATGCATGGTTCACTGTAAGCTCATCACACAAGGCATCGACACTAAAGTCAAACAAGACTTCACACTTCCGCTAATGTGCAACAATTATCACAAGAGACTCGATTTAATAATTAGCTAGTCACAACGAGATGCAAAGAGTCCATATATTGTCTATGCAACTTCATTTGGCTTCATCGTAGCCGCACATTCATGTCTGTTCGATTATGAGCACTATTTAAGTCATCGATATTGATCAAAACCGATACTCAAATTTGTGAAAGAACAACCACGTTCAACACATACAAGAGGTGGCGAAATATTTTTCGAAAGGGTCAAAATCATTTGTTATTTAAAGTAAAAGAAGCCACAAGATCAAACCTTTCACGAAAGTAGTATTAACACAATTATAGCTTAAAACGTAAATACATAAACAAAACACAATTCACGAATAGAACACAAAGGTGGGTCACACCCCACCACAATTAAAATCAATTTGTCCTCAAATGCAAATAATAAAATATCCAGAATATAAATTAAAGAAAGACAGAGAGCGAGGTAAAAATGGGATCCTATCTACGTGGTCGCTCTATCTGTCTGGGCATCAATGCCCGATGTGTCAGCCTGGACTTGGATAATAGTCCCCGGAGCTACTTCAAAAAGTTCAGCGGCAATTGACTTGCTAAAATTGTCCAAGTCATGAGCTGCCAAAGAGGAATGTATATTTGTGTAGAATCCATGAGTCCACGAAGGGATAGTGGGATCTCGGGGGACAGATCTCTTGCTAGAACTAGGTTTTTTGCCCTCACTTCTCGTCTTGGGATGATTCGCTTCATTTGTATATTTCCTGAAATTTTTCACTCTTATCTGTCGGGGTGGCATGATTCTCCCTGCAACTTAAGGTCTAGCCATGTCTGCAAAGCATCGAGACAAAAAAGAAAATATTCGACAAACAAAACATAGACAATTAGCTGCAGGAAGACTTGCAAATCCTTTCGGCGCGAAAGGGGTTGCCCACCGAAGGTTTTAGTGCAAATGGAGTTCAAGGGGTGCAGACAAAGAGCGAACAAGAAGACTTTCAGGGATTCGCTGATTGCTTTTGGCGAACTCATGCTTCTCGCCGAAAGGTTCGGAAACCAACAAAACATATAGCATGAAATTAAAGGCAAGATGGGGTCATTAGGCGAGCCGCAGAGTGGTTCGGCGAGCTCGACCCAGATCGCCAAACGGCCCAATGTGCCTTCATGCAACCCACCTTCTCGAATTCAACTCCGCAACCCCCGAAAACAAAATCAAAGCATGTGCAACTCAAATTAGGCTTAGACCCAATGACACTCATGCACAACCCACTATTATTCATCTCCTTCAAGGTACAATTTTCAAGAATTAAATATTTAACTCGGTACGGGCAAAATTAGTGAATCTAATCGGCAAACAAAAGAAATTAATCCTACCAGAGAGGCCCATCACACATCAGCAAGGTAATATAATTGCATTGAGTACAAAATCGATAGAACGAACTCAGAGTTCGGGAACTAACCTTTCTTGTTGACTAAAATGGAATTGAATCGCTAGGCAGCAATGTAATCCAAGTTCCAAGCACAGATCAACAACTAAAAATACTCCAAAAATGCAAGAAATATAAAAACTAGAGTGCGGGTGTGAGTTTGCAAAGATGTAAAGGTGAGGGAAAGGGAATGAATTTTGAAACTTTTAAACATTTGGCCTGAAAAACCATATAGTTTTTGCCCATTCGACGACATTAGTCAGGATCGCCAAACCACTCGGCGTTTCGCCAGGTATTCACTTGCTTCGCCAAATTTTATAGAACTTCTAGTTATTTTGGGAGTCCAAATGGCGGTCTCCATCGGTATCGCTGACATGGTTGGCGATTTGCCAATAATTTCATGTGCTCGTCGAGTTTTACAAAATCCAATGTAAGTTAGTCTTGAGTCTAACCGCGGTCTAGTTCGAGGTCACCGAACCGTTCGGCGATTCACTGATTGGACTTGTTGCTCGCCAATCTGCACTTTTCGTTCATTCTCCACACTTCCATCTTCACAATCAACACACCATTATTTTATCAATGCAACATAAAATAATAAAGGGTTTTGGGTTGCCTCCCAAACAACGCCTTAGTTAACATCGTGGCACGACGCAAGTCCACCTTGAAACCTTATTTTTGGGGTTGCCCATAGTGTCAATGGGAAAACCCCCCTTTTGTCTCGAATTTATGTGAGACGACATCTGACCCATTTGGGTCTCCAACTGCTTGATTGATACTGAATGAGAGGTGATAGTCTGGCTTAGGGTCGATACATATTCCTTCATTTCTTTGAAGATCTTGTCCAACCCTTCAACTTTGTTGAGGATACGAGAAAGCATATCCTCAAACCGACCACCTTCCGAATCCTTCGGCTTTTGGAGCTCATAGGGAGGCACATACATGTCTTTCTCCCCATCCTTCCAGTTAGGATTTCGGTCCCTTCATTCTCTGTCGCGATCCTTCTAACCATCTTCTCTAGACCAACCCTGGTTACCACCCTGCCTTGGGTAGTTTGAACGATAACCACCACCTTGGTTGTCTAGAAAATTTACCTCTTCATTATACAAGGCTTCAAATTTCATCTCCTCAGGATTTACACACCCGACCCAAACGACATTGACACTACGGGAACCATCCCCCATGATATTTTTGGATAAAATGTCAAGCTGTGTCATGATCTTGGCCATGTTTTGGTCTCTCTCATGATCCCTTTCCATCTGCTCCTTGGATAGCTTGAATGTGAGAGGGGTGACCTTGTCCTCATGGGTGCACCACGCTCTGTTGATGGTTGTCATGCCATTTAGAAATTAGGCTGCTATTGCATACAGTTGCTGCATCAAGCCTCCAGGTGATAGTTGGTCAGCAACACCTTTGTTTATCGAGTCCAAACTCTGGTAAAAATATTGTAGCAACACGTTATCCGGCAAACCATGGGTTGGGCATTGAAGCACTAACTTTTTGAACCACAACCAAGTTTCTTGCAAAGGCTCTCCTTCTAGACGCTTAAAGCTTTGGATACAGTCCCGAAGAGTCGTCATCTTCGAGGGAGGGAAAAATAGTACATTAAATGCAGTGACCAACTCCTCCCAAAAAGTGATGGATTCGCGTGGCAACTCTGCCAACCATTTGCACGCTTCTCCCATCAAGGAGAAAGGGAATAACCATAACCAGACTGACTCCTGAGAGATGGTTTTGAAAGAGAATGGTTCGCACACACCTACGAAGTTTAGAAGATGCTCGTGAGGATCCCCATGCGCCAATCTACTGAAAAGTCCTTTTAGTTGCAACATAGTGCTCGTTATATGGAACATTGCATTTCCTTCAGCTAGAGGTAAACGGATGGCCCCAATACCTCCCATGAGATGAGGGTCATTAATTGGGCTCTTTGACATCGTTGAGATTTCTGATGTCGTCTTGGTGGCCCACCTGGCTGCCGTTGCTGCCATTAACACTCATGCTTCCTAAAATATTTACACAGACCAACGGAACAAAACTACAAATTAAGTAAGTAGAACTATAATAAGAAGAACAATTTTTTTTTACTTAACTAGAAATTCTGAATTAACACCACTTCCCGGCAGCAGGTCTATTTTGATGTTTGCGTAATCAAGACACAACTTCCAATTCGAGTGTCTATGATCGTACAATAGTAAAGTAACCCAACCAAGGGTTGGGGTCTAGTCCCAAGGGAGTGGTTTTGAGAATTAATAGAAAAATAAAATTTAGTTCTAAATAGTCATAGCTATCAAATATAAACATACTAAATCAAAAGGGGGTGATGCAAGCGTCAATTATCAATGGGTGGTTTTGTATTACTTAACAACTACAAACAAAGAAAATAGACGAAATCTAGATAGAGAGACGGGATTCTTGGGAAGTGATAGGAATACGAAATAAACTAAACTATTGGAAACATGCTTTTGATAGTAAATTATTGAGTATTTGTGACTAGGCTAGACTATAGTGGGGGTAATTTCTCTCTCAAGCAACTTACCCCGAATCGACACGATTTCTCTCAAACACCAAGTTGCCGCTTTAAGCACAGCCTCCGCCTTGGCCCATTCACTCTCTCTCGAGCTGAATGTATGGGAGAAGGACTAGGATTCACTCTCTCGAGCTGAACCCATGTCGAACCAATACCACCGGCTATCAATTTAGTAGTCTTAGTTTTACGACCTCTCTCTCTCGAGAAAGCCAAAAACAGTAAGATGAAATCGTATTTGCAACTACAACTCCATTAAGTTCATACACAACTACTAAATGAAATCACATTTAAACAACAAATAAACCATCAACAAGCAAGACCCAACAGATTATCTAACCCATATTCACGAAATCACACCCCAAGAATTGGGTTTTAGCTAGACATGTAAAAGAGATAAACATTTATACCAATATCAATTTCCATCAACTGGGTATGAAGGATTAAATCTTAAAACATGTCAAGAGTGAAGAATCTTCGAGACCCAAGTCCAATTTCTTAGAGTTGAAATCCTTTGAATCTTCAAGGTCTTAGAACAAAGTCTCCAAAACCCTCTAAAACTTAAACTATCTAAACACTCTAAAAAGTTTTAAGAATAATATTGATATGATACTAAGCTAGAAATTTAAACAAGCATTTATAGTGTTTGAAAATGTGCTGCAAAGCTTCGGCAAAGTTAGTCGGGATCGCCGATACATTCGGCGATCCGCCGTTTGGTCGATTTCATCGCCTTCCTGCTATAGCCTCTTCACGGTTTGAATCGTTGGGTGATACAGTACTACTTCGCGGAACTGTTCGGCGACACGCCGACTGCTTCATTATATTGCCAACTTGACCTTTTTCCTTCATGGCTCAGCACACTGGAACAAAAGGCGATCGCCTGGCCTATCGGCGACTCGCTAACTGGGCTCGGCGATCTTCAGGCCTTCATTTCTTCGTTCCTTTCAGCCGCCTTGTTCCTTCTTGCCAAGTAGTGTCCATGCTTTGCCTCAAAATCTAAATACCTGAAATTTAAGGATTTTCATCAGATATTGAGACAAAATATGCATTTGAGGACACTAATTCTATCAAAATATAGCCCTAAATGAGTCCAAGTTATGGACTCATCAACACCCCCAACTTAACTTTTTGCTTGTCCTCAAGCAACTCGAGTTCAGTTGTTCAAAAAGGGTGTCTCAAATGGTGCTACACAAGAATCAATCATGAATGCACACAACAAGACTCAGCTTACTCATGCAAAAATCAATTATGCACTCAAATATTCAAGTTGTGACTCACCAATATCGAAGAAACTCATGCTCACAATACTTGCTTCAAATGCAATTTCAAGCTCAACCAAAATGTTGAAATGCCCTCACACAGAATAATTCAATATTCACATAATGGTTCACAGTTTAAAGCTTCAGAATCAAATGCAACGCTCACACTCTCAAAGATGAACACAATGCGTAATTTCACCCATAGGTTTACCCGTATTTTCCAATCAACTCTTGCTTCAGCTCATTCAAGATTTCAAAGGTATTTCAAGTCTTGTAATGGGGTTGAGTGCAAATGTTTGGTCATTTAGGCCCAGTGGCTATAGTCCTCATAAAACAAAGGTTGAATAACACTCCCTTTCATCTTCTTTCATCATTCTCATTTATGCTCACAAGTAGTCCTATTATTCACTTCCCATGGATAGTTGGAAACACTAATTTTTTTTATACTTTCATAACTTTATTCCATAACTTTTTCATTTTTTTTTGTATGGAGGGGTTCCACTTTTCAATAAATTATGGGTAGAAGGGACTTTCTTGTATTTTTTGATTTGCCTTCTCTTTTCACCACACCCCCAACTTAGGCCAAGCAATTCAAACAAACTACAAATTTATGAGGATTATGGGTAATGGATAAAGAAAGGTCATTGTTTTCATCAAGTTTCTTCCAAAGAAAGGAAAGGCTCAATGGGTGTTGAAAAAAGGTTCACACACACTCACAAGCTAGGCCACAAAAGAGGTATATTTCAAATTGGCTCACACTCTTCGAATTTGTCCAAGATCATATCAAAAGATAGCCTTACTTAGTCGACCGGACCAACGGGGCAAATTCTAGGTGTTGTCATGCATGGTTCACAGTAAGCTCATCACACAAGGCATCGACACTAAAGTCAAACAAGACTTCACACTTTCGCTAGTGTGCAACAATCATCACAAGAGACTCAATTTAATAATTGGCTAGTCACAACGAGATGCAAAGAGTCCACATATTGTCTATGCAACTTCATTTGGCCTCATAGTAGCCGCACAATCATGTTCGTTCGATTATGAGTACTATTTAAGTCATCGATATTGATCAAAATCGATACTCAAATTTTTGAAAGAACAACCATATTCAACACATACAAGAGGTGGCGAAATAATTTTTGGAAGGGTCAAAATCATTTGCAATTTAAAGCAAAAGAAGCCACAAGCTCAAACCTTCCACGAAAGTAATATTACCACATTTATAGCTTACAACGCAAATACATAAAAAAACACAATTCACGAATAGAACACAAAGGTGGCCCACACCCCACCACAATTAAAAATAATTTGTCCGCAAATGCAAATAAGAAAATATCCAGAATGGAAAGGCGAGATGGGGTCATTAGGCGAGCCGCAGAGTGGTTCGGCAAACTCCACCCAGCTCTCCAAACGGCCTAACGTGCCTTCATGCAACCCACCTTCTCGAATTCTACCCTGCAACCCCCGAAAACAAAATCAAGGCATGTACAACTCAAATTAGGCTTAGACCTAATGACACTCTTACACAACCCATGATTTTTCATCTCCTTCAAGGTACATTTTTCAGGAATTAACTATTTATCTCGGTACAGGCAAAATTAGTGAATCTAACAGCCAAACAAAAAAAAATTAATCCTACCAGAGAGGCCCAGCACACATCAACAAGGTAATATCATTGCATTGAGTACAAAATTGATAGAAAGAACTTTGATTTTGGGAACTAACCTTTCATGCTGACTAAAATGGAATTGAATCGCTAGGCAGCAATGCAATCCAAGTTTCGAGCACACATCAACAACTAAAATTACCCCAAAAATGCAGGAAATATAAAAACCAGAGTGCGGGTGTGAGTTTGGGAAGATGGAAAGGTGAGGGAAAGGGAATGAATTTTGAAACTTTTATACCTTTGGCCTGAAAAACCGTCCTGTTTCGCCTATTCAGCGACATTAGTCAGGATCGCCAAACCACTCAACGTTTCGCCAAGTTGCCACTTGCCTCTCCAAATTTTACAGAACTTCTAGTTATTTTGGGAGTCCAAACGGCGGTCTCCGTCGGGATCATTGACATGGTCGGTGATTCGCTATTAATTTCCAGTGGTCATCGAGTTTTACAGACTATGATGTAAATTGGTCTTAAGTCTAACGACAGTCTAGTTCGGGGTCGCCGAACCATTCGGCTATTCGCTGATTGGACCTGTTACTCGTCAATCTGCACTTTTCGTTCATGCTCTACACTTCCATATGCACAATCAACACACCATTATTTTATCAAGGCAACATAAAGCAATAACGGGTTTTGGGTTGCCTCCCAAACAATGCCTTAGTTAACGTCGTGGCACGACGCAAGTCCACCTTCAAACCTGATTTTTGGGGTTGATCATAGTGTCACTAGGCAAACCCTCTATTTGTCTCGGATTTAGGTGAGATGATATCTGACCCATTTGGGTCTCCAACTGCTTGATTGATACTGAATGGGAGGTGATGGTTTGGCTCAAGGTCGACATATCTTCCTTCATTTCTTTCAAGATCATATCCGACCCCTCAACTTTGTTGAGGATACAAGAAAGCATATCCTCAGACAAACCACCTTCTGAATCCTTCGCTTTTGGCGCTCATGGGGAGGTACATACTTGTCCTTCTCCCCATTCTTCCAGTTAGGATTACGGTCCCTCTATTCTCTGTCACGATCCTTCCTACCATCTTCTCTTGCCCAAACCTGGTTACCACCCTGCCTCGGGTAGTTTGAACGATAACCATCGCCTTGGTTGGCTAGAAAATTTACCTCTTCATTATACAAGGCTTCAAACTTCGTCTCCTCAAGATTTACACACCCGACCCCAACGGAATTAACACTATGAGCACCATTCCCGATAACATTTTTGGATAAAATGTTAAGTTGTGTCATGGTCTTAGCCATATTTTGGTCTCTCTCATGACCATTTTCCATCTGCTCCTTGGATAGCTTGAATGTGAGAGGGGAGACCTGGTCCTCGCGGGTGTACCACACTATGTTGATGGTTGTCATGCTATCTAGAAGTTGGGCTGCTATTGCATACGGTTGCTGCATCAAGCCTCCAGGTGAAAGTTGGTCAGCAACACCTTTGTTTACCCAGTCCAAACTCCGATAAAAGTACTGTAGCAGCACGTTATCCTACAAACCACGGGTTGGGCATTGAAGCACCAACATTTTGAACCGCAACCAATTTTCGTTCAAAGGCTCTCCTTCTAGAGGCTTAAAGCTTTGGATACTTTCTCGAAAAGTCATCATCTTCGAGGGAGTGAAAAAAATCACACATTAAATGCGGTGACCAACTCTTCCCAAGAAGTGATAGATTCGCGTGGCAACTCCGCCAGCCATTTGCACGCTTCTCCCATCAACGAGAAAGGGAATAACCTTAACCAGACTGACTCTTGAGAGATGTTTTTGAAAGAGAATGGTTTGCACACATCTACGAAGTTTCGAAGATGCTCGTGAGGATCCTCATACTTCAATCCACTGAAAAGTCTTTTTTGTTGAAATAATTGCAACATAGTGCTCGTTATATGGAACACTACATTTCCTTAAGCTGGAGGTAAACGGATGGCCCCAATACCTTCACATGAGATAGGGGTCATTAATGTTGGGCTTTTGGACATCGTTGAGATTTCTGATGTCGTCTTGGTGGCCCACCTGGTTGCCGTTGTTGCCATTAACACTCATGCTTCCTGAAATATTTACACAAATCAACGAAACAAAACTACAAGTTAAGTAAGTAGAACTACAACTAAGAGGAATGAAATTTCTTTTTTACTTAACTACAAATTCTCATTTAACACCACTCCTCAACAGCGGCGCCATTTTGATATTTGCGTAATCAAGACACAACTTCCAATTCGAGTGTGTATGATCGTACAATAGTAAAGTAACCTAACCAAGGGTTGGGGTCGAGTCCCAAACGGAATGGTTTTGAAAATTAATAGAAAAATAAAATTTAGTTCTAATAAGTCATAGCTATAGACATTATCGAATATAAACATACTAAATCTAAAGGGGGTGACGCAAGCGTTAATTATCAATGGGGGGTTTTGTATTAATTAACAACTACAATCAGCAAAAATATACGAAATCTAGATAGAGTGACGGGATTCCTGGGATGTGATAGGAATACGGGATACACTAAATTGCTGGGTACATGCTTTTGATAGTAAATAGTTGAGTATTTGTGACTAGGCTAGACTATAGTGGGGGTAAATTCTCTATCGAGCAACTTACCCTGAATCGACTCAGTTTCTCTCGAACACCGAGATGCCTCTTTCAACACAGCCTCCGCCTTAACCCAATCACTCTCTCGAGCTGAATGTGTGGGAGAAGCACTAGGATTCACTCTCTCGAGATGAACCCATGTCGACCCAATACCATCGACTATCAATTTAGTAGTCTTAGTTTTACGACCTCTCTTTCGAGCAAGCCGAAAACACTAAGATGTAATCATATTTGCAACTACAAATCCATTAAGTTCATACACAACTACTAAACGAAATCATATTTAAACAACAAATAAACCATCACAAGCAAGACCTAACAGATAATCTAACCCATATTCACAAAATCACACCCCAAGAATTGGGGTTTTAGTTAGACATTTAAAAGAGATAAAGATTTATACCAATATCAGTTTTCATCAACTAGGTATGTAATATTAAGTCTTAAAACACGTCAAGAGTGAAGAATCTTCGAGACCCAAGTCCAATTTCTTAGAGCTGAAACCCTTTGAATCTTCAAGGTCTTATAACAAAGTCTCCAAAACCCTCTAAAATTTAAACTCTCTAAAAACTGTAAAAAGTTCTAAGAATAATAGTGATATGATACAATGCTAGAAATTTAAACAAACATTTATAGTGTTTGAAATTATGCTGCGAAGGACCCTTCGGCGAAGTTAGCAGGGATCGCTAATACCTTCAGCGATCCATTGTTTGGTCGATTTCATCGCCTTCCTGCTTTAGCCTTTAGCCTCTTCGCATTTTTAGTCGTTGGCCGATATGGTACTACTTCGCGGAACTTTTTGGCGACACGCCGACTGCTCCATTGCATCCCCAACTTGACATTTTCCTTTAAGGCTCAACCCACTGGAACAAAAGGTGATCTCCAGGCTGATCGGCGACTCGCCAACTGGGCTCGGCGATCTTCAAGCCTTCATTGCTTCGTTCTTTGTATCCCTTTGTTCGTTCTTGCCAAGTAGTGTCCATGCTTTGCTTCAAACTCCCAATACCTAAAACTTAAGGATTTTCATTAGATATTGAGCAAAATATGCATTTGTGGACACTAATTCTATCAAAATATAGCCCTAAATGAGTCTGAATTGTGGACTCATAACTTGCCTCAGCACTGTAACATAGACTGTATGGATTGAGTTGAACTATAGGTGAAGAGGTAGCCCGAAATGGACACAAGGTGCTAGAAGAAAACCCTCAGTAAGAGAATATAAGTGAATCAAAAACAAAAACCAAAAAAAATTTGGCTAAAAAAAACAAAAAAAATATTATTTAGCTTGGTTCTTGGAATAAAAGAGATGAGGGGCAAATTCAGAAGTATGTAAGTCATGTGCGATAGAAATGTTGAAAGAGGGCTGATAAATAAAGGAAAAGATGACGATGTCTTAAAAAGTTCAAAGTGCTTAGGTAAGTGTAAGTCACTATTGTATACTTATTCCTACCCGTCCTTTAGCCGACATTACAACCTAGAAAAGCCTTATTTGATTCTTTGCAAAGCACGCTTAATTAGTGGAGATGTACATAATGGGCAAGCTTATGGTTCTTAGAGCATGCATGTGTGATGTTGTTTTTGAGTGAGAGTGTTCTATGTTTGTTAAAGTCCTTAAATTATATTCAAGTTGTTGAATTGAGTGTGCGGACTATTATTTTGAGTGAGGGGCACTTGTTTTATGAAAGATAGGTATGGTGAACATGAAGTTTAATGTTTTGGTTGCAAAAAGTTCTCAAGTCAGTACTTGAGATATATGAAAGTAGTTAAGGCTAAGTGTAAATGAGAACATGCATACTTGAATTTTTAAAAGATCCTGGAAAGGAAGTGGCGGATGCACAAATACTGGTATTAGGGAGTCTAGGTATACGACTTGTTTAGTAAGTTGTTCGAGCACAAATAAATCTCTAAGTGTGGGATGGTTATCTTGGACATAATTTTATGCCTGAGATGGAAGAGGTTGACCCTACTCAGGCTGGTGATGAGGCGTGGAGATGCCATAGAGGACTAATCAGGGAGTGATTCACCTTACCTCTGTACTATTTTTGTGATTTTGTGAAGCATTGGGGACAGTGTTAATGTTTTGAGTGTGGGGTGGGATGAAATTCTCTCTGCATTGTATATATTAGTGAACATTGGTAGTGTCGTATAACTGTCTTTTATTTTATATTTTTATTTGGGTTCCTTGGAAGTTGTTTTCAGTTCTTTGGCCAAGGAGAGTCCCTTTGAACCGTACAAAACACAAAAATATTTTTGTCTTTTTAGGTTCGAGACAGTTGTCATAGTTGAGTTATATTGGCCTATGATAGATGGATGACGACCATCTCAAGGGCAATTTTCGTCATTTAGTTGTAGGTATGGTATGTGCTGAAGCTTGAAATTCCAAAAGGAAATTATATGAAAGAATGTGGGCAATTTATATATGAATGCAGTTGAATTCTTATACTTGACTTTAATGATTGCAACTTACGTTTAAATAGAACCTTTGCATGAACTGATTGTGTTGCATGTGATTAATCCATGTTGAGTAGAACTTGTGTCATGAGCGGTGAGGTATTGTAGTATCCACGTAATTCATTTGATTCTAGAACTTTCTTAGTGTGTTATTGAAACGAAATTGTAGTGTTGCTTTGTGTAGAAAATGATAATAGGCCTCCTTGAACATGTTCAATAAGCTTAGCCTTTCAGATAGTATCACCTGTAGCCTTGTTGAGCCTGTAGCTTTTTATTGACAACCACATTTTCACCTGATATCACTTTATTGAATCCCTAAGTTGTTTGCACCTTGCTTGCCTGAGCATTGTAGCATAAACTGTATGGATTGACTAGAACTGTAAGCGAAGAGGTAGCCTGAAAAAAACAAAAAAAATATTATTTAGCTTGGTTCTTGGAATAAAAGAGATGAGGGGAAAATTGAGAAGTATGTAAGTCATGTGCGATAGAAATGTTGAGAGAGGGCTGATAAATGATGGAAAAGATGATGATGTCTTAAAAAGTTCAAAGTGCTTAAGTAAGTGTAAGTAACTATTATATACTTATTTCTACCCATCCTTTAGCCGACATTACAACCTAGAAAAGCCCTATTTGATTCTTTGCAAAGCACGCTTAATTAGTGGAGATGTACATAATGGGCAAGCTTATGGTTCTTAGAGCATGCATGTGTGATGTCCTTTTATAGTGAGAGTGTTCTATGTTTGTTAAAGTCCTTAAATTATATTCAAGTTGTTGAGTTGAGTGTGCAGACAATTCTTTTGAGTGAGGGGCAATTGTTTTATGAAAGATAGGTATGGTGAACATGAAGTTTACTGTTTTGGTTGCTAAAGGTTGTCGAGTCGGTACTTGAGATATATGAAAGTAGTTAAGGCTAAGTGTAAATGAGAACATGCATACTTGAATTTTTAAAAGATCCTTGAAAGGAAGTGGCGGATGCACAAATACTAGTATTAGGGAGTCTAGGTCTACTACTAGTTTAGTAAGTTGTTCGAGGACAAACAAATCTCTAAGTGTGGGGTGGTTATCTTGGGAGTATTTGTATGCCTGAGAACAAAATAACACCCGCATTTGACCAAGTTTGGAATCATTTTCTATTAATTGATAGTAGTGTAGAGTCATTTGAATTCATTTATACTAACCAAGATGATTAGTTGGGTAGGTAAGCGTAAATGAAGGGACAAGCACTAAAGCAGGCATTGGGAAGCACTAAAGGATCCAAGTATATGAGCAACAAGAAAGAAGAATGAAAAAAAGACTAAGGAAGATCTGTATCCTCTCCGCGTCGCGTAGATGGATTTAAATCTTGGTCGCGAATTAGTAGTGGAAACAGGAACGGTTCGTATCCTCTTTGCGTCGTGGAGAGGGATTTATGATTTTGTTTGTGAAATAGCATTTGAGAGAGAACGGTTAGTGTTGTGGCAGCGTAGCGTAGAAGAGAAGAGATCCTCAAACTGAATTTTAGAATCCCCTCCGCGTTGCACCCCCACTTTCCAGATTTGGTTGGTTCCACTTAATTATAAATAGATTCATATTTTATTTTATTTTATTTATTGTTCTTTTTCTTGGTTTTGAAGAACGACTACTTTGGGAGCTTTTTCATCTGTTCTTAGGGTTCATTCCTAAACTCTTTTACTTTTGATCTCTTTATGTCATTTAAACGTGGCATACTCGAGATTCTTGATATGAGTAGCTATCCCTAGTTCTAGGGTTGTGGCTACATGATGATTGTATATTATTGAAGTTTTATGGATTGACATTAACTATCATATGAATCAATCTTTTGTTCTTGTTTTTCGTATTTCGTGCTTGATCACTATTGAATCCTATCTAAATTAAACTCGGGAGAGGGATAAAAGGATAGAACGTGGGGCAAAAGGAGCATAATTTTCTCTTAAGATCTAGAGTTAATTTGTTTCTAGGATAGGAATATACCTAGAAGTCGTGTTTGGTTATTAGACAAGATGAAATCGTAATGCTCGTTAATTGGTCCAGTCTATCCCCGCTAAACGATGTAGTTAGGCTGCCTATTATCGTAGGCGATTAGAGGTCAGGAGACCATAGTCATACATTTAACCCTGTGATCTTTCGATAGTTGATAAAAATCCAGTTAACAAGATAATATACACAATTTCTGATGTGCACTACAACCCTGGACTTTACCCAATCATTGTTCAAACCCTTTTGAAATTGAATCACTTTGGTTAGGTTTTAAATTATTTTTTATATTATAAAAACATTCACCTCTTGAATCTTGATAACACTTGTTTCTAATTGAGAATATTGGAAAGATTAAATTGTCCTAATCTTTAGTCCCTGTGGGTACGATATTCGGCTCTTAATAAGAGCTACTTGAATACTTGAACGACCACGTACACTTGCCTGTGAGATTGGACGCAACAAAATGTCATTCTAGTTTAGCACTCTAAGCTTGCTTGAGAAAGAAGTATTAGAGTTAAAATTATAAGATGATGACTGTAGTGATTGTGTTGTTATGGATTTAGCTTGAAAAAGTGGGTCTGAATGCAATCCTGCAAATCTAATTTGAAAAAGTAGATTGATTAAGCTATTGGTCTATTAATTTGTGTTTTGCTTGTCCAGGTTCGGAAGAACTCACTTGATTTGTGATAGTTGGTTGAGAAATGGCTATTGCACCCAAAACCTAGCCTACCCACTTAGATTCAACGACCTTTAGTAAATAACAATCACCCATTTTGTGAAATAGGCATTCAATTTATCAAAGTCTAAAGACACCCTCTCTACTTGATCTCCTGGTTCTTTGTAGTTGTTAATTGGTTACCCCAATCCCCCCATTTGACATTAATAGTCAAAACTTCATGATTTAATTAACTGTTGCAAAAATGTCTACATATACAAACGAGTAGCACACTATTTTACTTCGTAATCGAATTCTTTACTGTATCACGCCCTGTGGAATCAACCCCAACTTTTAGTTGGGTTTATACTTGTTAGTGACCACCTACACTTAGAATCAAATGAAGTTTAGTTAAGAGTTATCAAAAATGGTGCCACTTCCAGGGAGTGGTGTTTAGAATTCTTTTATTGAAGTTTAGTCATGAATTGATTTTATGGTAGTTGAATCAACTTATTTGTATTCTTTATTGGCTGCTCTAAAACATGTGAAGAGATGAGTGTCAATGGGAGCAATGCTAGCCAACTAGGGAACAATGATAACGTCGGTAATTTGCACGATGTTAATGAAGATTAGTTGGGAAGTGCATGTGCTATTCGATTGCCTCCGACTATGGGTAATGTAGTGTTTCATGTGACCAACACTATGTTGCAGCTATTGCAAATGAAGGGACTCTTTGGAGGACTTGCTCATGAGTACCCTCATGACCACATTCAAGACTTTATGGATATGTGTAGGTCATTTTCTTTCAAGAACATCACTTAAGAGTCGGTCCGACTTCATTTGTTTCCCTTTTCTCTAATGGGGGAGGCAATGAAGTGGTTGGCCGATTTACCAAGGGAATCAATCACTTCTTGGGAGGAGCTCACAAATGCATTTTATGTAAGTTTATTCCCTCCCTCAAAGATAGTGAAGTTGAGGGATAATATTCGGAACTTTAAGTGAGTGGATGGTGAACCTATTCACAAGATATGGTTAAGGTTTTAGAAGTTGTTGCTCCAATGTCCAACTCACTGACTACCGAACAATGTGTTGTTACAATATTTTTACCAGAGCCTTGACTCATCAACAAAGGTGTGGCAGACCAGCTCATTTGAGGAGGAATCATGCAGCAACCATTTGACATAGCATCTACCCTTTTTTATGAAATGACAAAAATCAATCGAGCTTGGTATACTAGCGAAGATCAGGTGTCCTTGTTAAATTTTGGGATGACAAGGAACAATTGGAAAATAACCAATAGCAAGATGAAAACATGGCTAAGATGATGATCCAAATGGACCTATTAACGAAACATGTCACAGGAAGTGGTTCCAAGGCTGTGAATGCGGTTGGAGTTAGTGGAGTGAATCCTGATGAAGCATACTTTGAGGCAATGTACAATGAAAAAGTACATTTTTTGGCAAATCAGGCAGGTGGTTCCCATCCAAACTATCCAAGGCCGGGCAATACTCAAGATTGAAACAGGGATCGCGACGACGGTTGGAGAGACCGAGATAGGGAATGGCGCGATCATGGTACGAATTAAAGGGAGAGGGATGGCGACAAATAATGATATATGCCTCCCCATGAGCGTCAAAAGCCAAAAGAGCCAAGGGCTTATCCTGAAAATTTATGCACCGAAGATATGATTGCTCGCATTCTCAACAAAGTGGAAGGATTGGACAAGGTGCTAAAGGAAATGAAAGATGACGTCTCTTCTCTGAACCAAATAGTCACTTCATATTCGGTATCTATTATGTAGTTGGAAACACAGATGGGTCAAATCTCAACTCATTTGAACCTAAGACTAAAAGGGAGTTTACCGAGTGATACCATGTTAACCCAAAAAATGAAGCTTGAAAGCATGTCCCCATCGTACCACAACCTTAAATAAGGCACTTCTTGGGAGGCAACCCAAGTTTTAGTCTTAGTTTTTTTTATTTTAATAACGGTTGTTAGATGTGCAGGTTAAAATTTCAAAATTTGGGAGAAATAGGCAGATGTGCAAGCTTAAGAACCATTCGGTGAATCACCTAGAGGGTCGGTGAGCCCGATATGGATCGCCTTGTTGACCAACCAAAGGGTTGGAGTTCTGGTAACTTCGGCGGGAAAAAGTAGTTGGAGTTCTGGTAACTTCGGCGGGCAAAAGTATCATACGGCGCATCGTCGAATGTGTCAGTGAAATAAGTGGAGACCGTTGATCGAGGCGCGAACTGAAGGGTCAAAAGGGTTTCCAACCATTTTAAATTCAAAACTTTTTTTTTTGCATTTTTCAACTCTTGAATCCTATACTTTCAGTTTAGATCATATTTTTCTTCAAATTTTGTGTGGGTGTCATTGCTTGGTTGGAATTTGTGTCTATTTTCATATTTTTTTCGTCTACTTTTGTGTCTAACTGCTACTGAGGTTGGTGTCCCGAACTTGCTTTGATTTCTCGCCATTTCCTAAGCATGCTCGTATAATTGTTAGATCTATTGCATAATCGTGAATACTTGGTTGATTTTAGACTTTGAGCATTAGATTGATCGGTTAAATTTCATGTTAAGCCCCCTATATTTTAGAATTTGTGTTAAAATTGCTTGAAATTGCAGCTGTGTGGTTGTAGCATGTTGGGTTGGTGTGGGTGAAGTCTTAAGTAACCCGAATTGTATTAATCAACTGAATCTGTCCAATGATAGAGCGAGTGACGTCATACTTAAGGGCAAAAGACGTTGATTGGTCAATTTTAGATAAAATGGGGGAAGTCTGAGTACCACGAGATGGTAATGATATGGGCTAGGTGTTAATTACATAGAATAGAGCTTTAATTTTGTTCTCGTAGGCTGTGCATTTAAAATTTGGGGTTGGGGTAAAAATCTGGCATGAGAGGCAGTTCAGCGAGCTTAATCGAGCTCGTCGACTGACTCGGCGGTTCGCCAATTGATCCCTCGAATAGCCTTTTTTTCACTGAAAATTAGTTGTTTGCCTCTCTAACATTCGGCGATATGCTTGCGCTCTCTGAATATCTTTGTGATCACCCTTTGTCAGCCCAAATTTTTTAAAATTATACTGTGATATTCAGTGAGCTACCCTTGGCTCGCCGATTAGGTTCAGCGATTCACCGATTGACCTTGGACTTAGCCGCATTGTTTTGACTCTTTACATTTTTATTCTGTGAATTTTGGTGAGGTCTCTAAGGGTCGCCGAACTAGTCGGCGAGTTTTTCTGCTACTGTCAAACATGATTTTTCACTAACCTATTTCTAATGCATTCGTTTGATTTGTATTATCTTGCAGATATGACTAGACCCGAAGTACCCGAAAGAAACCAACCACCCTGAAAGAGAACACGAGGAGTGGTCATTTATGAGGAGGCTGCCCCTCCACGATCAATGAAACCCAAACTTTCTCTGACAGGGGAAAATAAACAGATACAGGAAAATGACCTGCGGAGCCGAATCAGATTGATTCGAGCTCCGATAGCATGGGTATAGACTCCACTCACCTCACCACTTCTGTGTCTGATCGTGAGGAAAATTCTGGGTCTACATTTTGCCTTCTAGTTTGAACTCGATGATGATCAAACCCTTTAAAGGAGAATGGCTAAGTTGCACTCCAAAGCGCTACATGATCCGGCTAGACTCCCAGTCACTCCAATACCTCCTCCACATCCAGCACAGACAGCTGAGTAGGCACCATCAGTGCCCCCGGTAGAGGCACATCTACCTCGTTTGATGAATAAATTGAAGGCTGCCAGGTTGCGTACTATTTTAGAAAAGAAGAGGTTGTCCATTGAAGAGGTAGTGGACATGTATCCAGATGTGTGGGACACCATTAGGTTTCGCTAATTCATGAGGTTTACACAACCCTGAGGCACTTATATACCTTCCTAGGTCTGGAAATTCTATGCGGAGTACGTGAAGCTAGTCCCAAAGGCAAGAAAAAGGCCAGTTTATTTGTACCTGCTGATCATGTAGTAATCAGAGTAAAAATGGTGAAGTGAAGCAGTTCAGACATCAATGAGGCATTGGGGTGCATAGTAAATGTGATACATTTTTTGGCAGATAAGATTTAGAAGAAGATCCTAGACGACATAAAGGGGTGGTTGGCTCCTTTGATTTTTGACATTACACCGTTGTGGATCTTGAGCGCTGATATAGCTAAGAGCCAGCTTCATAGTAAATTCATTATTGTTGTCACCTTCTAAGAGCCAGGGGTCCAGATTGAGAAGAAGGACCTGAATGTAACGGCGAGGTACTGTTTCAGATTCATTAGGAGCACACTGATGCCATCATAGAATTAGTCCATCCTCCGACATTCGAAGGATGCTTTATTGGGTCCCATTATTGACCGGGATACACTAAATCTCAGGATGATCATTGTGCAGGAGATGTCCATGAGGGCCAAGCAAAGTTAGACAACACTTTCATTCCTAGTGTTGATCACAGAGTGGTGCCGATGAGCTAAAGTGCCCTTTGTGGCAAAGACAGATTATGAAGTGACTCCCACTTCTTCTACTGACATTCGGAGGATTGAGGCCGAGTACACCAGGGATGAGGTTGAGCGGAGAAGAGCAACTTCGGTGGATACATCCCCGGCTGTTGATGTAGTTATGCTAAAGCCAGACACAACTCCTTCCACTCAGGCCGGTGAGCCTTCAGGTACTCCTAGTTTATCTACTTCTTCTACATCTGCTTCCACTACTATTGTTGCTACTGCTACTTCCCCCCCCCCTCGTCGTTAACGCAGGCAATGCTTTATAAGATGGGCCATCTAGACAAATCTACTAATGTGCGTGCTTCTCGGGTCGATGCAGATATCCTAGGAATGATTGAGCGGGCCATTGCTGCTTCCCTAGCCCCTATCCGAGCTGATTTGAAAGAGCATAGGAGTTGATTACTGCACATGGCCTAGCCTTTGACGCCCTCACTGTGCGAGTTGAGACATGTGAGCAGGGAGGTCGCCAGTCTCATAATGTTATGACTTTTAGGGTTGATATTGCAGAATTGAGGCGTGATGTGGATGATCTCAAATCCATATATTTTTCTATATTGTTCGACGCTGTGGACCTTCCTGAGGTTCCGAGTTCAGAGATGACAGCTATTTCTGAGATCCCTCCGGCTCCTGTGACCGTAGATGCTGCTTTAGATGATAAGGGTGATGAGTCGGACACTCCTGATACATATGAGGAGGAGCTGGGTAACGGTGAGGTGGTTGTATATGATGATCTTGAGGATTTGGAGGGTGCAATGGTGCAGGCAACTATGGAGGCTTCACTCCAGGACACCTCGATGATTGGCTCCAGTGGATCACAGTCTTGTCACACCCTGAGGCTACCCCCTGGACGTAAAGACGAGACCTAGAATCACGAGTGACCCCAAGCTAACCCTGAGCTGACATATCATAAGCATACTAAAAGATTACTAAATAAAATATACTATGTGGAAGCTTAAAACCATAATTAACTGAAAGTGGGGAATATCCAATACTAATCTGAATATATAAAAGACTATGAGTTTAATAACAACTGGAAGATCAAACTAAAACTAAAACTGAATCTAGTACTATGTCTGAAAAGCCTCTACTGACTAGAGTTGTTGGGACATGCCCCTAGCTAACTCTAGCAAAACTAAAAAAAACTGAATAAAAATACTAAAGTTTAAAGCATGTCTATTGTCCTCGAAGTATGAGGACTCACCACTGAAGCTACTAAACTGAAGATCGAGAACCAATCTATGCGTGATCTATATGCTGAGTACCTGAACCTACATCATAAAAGGATGTAGCTCAGAGTATGCATCAATACTTGAAATGTACTGAGCATGCAGGATATAGAGTATAGTTAAATAAAATACATAACTGAACAAAACATATTGAGAAATAACATAATCTGAATTGAATGTAAATGTTGGAATATACTGAAGACTGAACTAAATGCAATGACCAAGTACTAATTTTGAACATGACATACTGAGACTGAATACTGAAGTATAACTGGAAACTGGTCAAGTGCACTAGAGTCTAACTGTGGGAGCTACTATTAACTAAAATAAAACCATGTGAGCTAAACGCAGAATTTGATGTATACGCCCCCATCAAGAGGATCTAATATATCTTGCCAGGGGTATAAAGGCATGACTGTTTGATGTATACGCCCCATCGATAGGACACAATATACCTTGTCAGGGGTATAAATGCATGAATGGCGTGATCACTAAAGTTGATGCCCAGCATAGGGGACTGATAAACCTATGGGGTCACGTAGTTCTGGGACTACGAGGGTACACTAAACCCTAGTCCAACTCGGTCTAAGCCTACTCCCAACTGGAATGTGTATGACACAACAAAACTGAAATACTAGATAGCTCAATGTTCTGACATGCATATCTGAGAATGCAACATTTAAATACTAACAATGAAATATTCTTAACTGGAGCATGTATATCTATTTAATCTGACTAAGCAAGTGTAATTTATGACCTAAAAGGATCTACACATCTAGGGTTCTGAATTTCATGCAAAGAACTAAGCAACGATTTCACAAAAACATGATAATCTGATTAAGAATACTATAATAGCTAATTCACAACAATTCTACAAGGTTGTAGAAACCGTAGGACTAAACATGACATAGAGAATCAAGAATCTAACTGAATTCTAGGGACCTAATGGATGAAAGGAACCCACTAGTGAAATCCCACATACCTGGTGACGAAATCTACGGAGAAATCCTTCAATTTCGTGGCTGAAACTTGAAGAATATTGTTGCTTGTTCTTGGGAGGTTTGGTAGACTTTTACCCCTTCTTTTTGCTCCAAGTTTGGATGATTTTTGGTGAATAAAGGTGTTGGGTATGTCTAATTAAGTTATTGGGCTTAAATTGAGTAACACGACGAAGTTTAAGTGCCCAACGCATAGGAAAAAGACATAAATGATCCTAACTTAAAAGCTGATGAAGGCCACCCACAAAGGGACCTATTGGCCGTAGGTCGACCTACCAACCATAGGTGGGATCGTCGATCAAGTCTTCCCGACAGGGTTTCACTAAAATGCACATAACTTTTTACTCGGAGATGGGATTTTAGCAAACTTGGTAGCGTTGGAAAGAGGATTTAATTACCTATCATTTGGTAGGTCATGGGCCACCTAATTCCTTTGGTGCTAAGAGTGATGACCATTTGAAGTTGACACAACAATAAGTTCCCTTTAACTGGCTGTTGACCCTCACCTACGGTCTATAGGTCCAACCACGGACCATACTGGTCGATCGTGGGTGGGATCAGAGACTATAAAGATTTTGGTCTTATCGACGGAACCCCACATACGGTTCGTGGTTCCACCTACGATCCGTGGGTGGTTCATTCGGTACTGGTACCAGTTTTTTCTGAAAACTAGGATTTTTCTTCATTTTGAGATCTGAGGTGTTACATAATATCCCCCTTGGGAACATTCATCATTTAATGAAGTCTAAACTAGCTGAGTATGGAGGTAAGGACCTACAAACACTACCACTAAGCACTAGAAACTGATATCTAACTGAAATGAGTTCCAAGGACATGCAAATATGCTGAAAATGCAAGAACAACTGAAGGAACAAGGTACTAAAACTGAATTTAAGCATGATTAAATTGAGAGACTGGAGAGGAAACTATTATCTCAAGCTGAAACGGAATCGAAAGGAAAGAGATGATGATACTTGGCCTTCATGGCTGCTTCAACTACTCATCCACCTTAGGAACACATAAGCGACCATCTCCTCCTTGGGAGAAAACCACCACTTTCTGTTGTTGAACTACACCTTCCGACTGAAATAATACATGATAATTGTCCTGCTTTCCCTTAACCTTCGCTACCAATGAAGGTTCTGATCTATTCTGGATTATCACACCACCATCTGATGTGTCCGTCAGACTAACTCCTAAGCAAGCAAGCCGATGAACATCTTTTGCTAATTCCTTCCCTTTTTCCTCAACATGTGCTATACCACCCTCTAGAGATCATCTTTCTAGTCTTAAGGTAAGAGATAATTCGACCTATAGGAACTGAGCTACTACCCTTCCATTCTAAGATTGGCTCGTTGGAAACTGAAACCGAATGACCCTAGTTCTACAATCGACTGAGGCATAACATGGATGTAACCAATCCATGCCTAGAATGATATCGAAATCTATCATTTCTAACTCTACAAGATCTGCGAGGTGACTTTCTAAAAGACTGTGACAGGGTAATTCTTGCATGCATGTCTAACTATAACTGGGTCACCAACTGGAGTAGAGACTGAGAAGGGTTCTGAAAGAGTTTCTGGACCGACACCTAAGATTATTGTTATAAGGAGAGTTACAAAGGTATGAGTAGCCCCTGGATCTAACAATGCATAAGGAAAGACTCAAAACATACTAGTGACCACATCAGGAGAATCTTCCTGATCTTGGTGAGCCTAGAGAGCATAGAACATGCCTTGGCGCTGACCACCACATGTACCAGATGACACACCCTGTTGAGTTGAGCGACCTGCTAGTGTTGTTCAGACTGTACACTGAGCCCTACTATCGTTACCTCATTGCCCTTGCCTAGTATAAGGGTAATCCTTTACCCTATGACGAGACTGACCACATCCAAAATATCCTTCCTTGCCTGCAAGACACTCGCCTGGATGGTTCTTTCCACACTTTGAACAAGTTGGGTAGGTCCTATTTCCTGAAACACTTCATTGAGACTTAGAGCCTGGTGCGCTACTATTCTGATCCTGTTGAAACTATGAGTGATTTCCACTACCCGATTTCTGCTGATAGTACTCATAGTTCCATGTTCTAGCTTTCTTGTTGACCTTAGCTATTTCCCTAAGTTTATCTTCCTCAACCTGCTAAGCATGGGTCATGAGCCTAGAGATATTCATATCCCCTAACAACATAGCATTCCCACACTCTGTCTTCACTAATCGGATACCCAAATAGAAACTTACTCATTTGTACCCTTGGATCGGCAACCATATATAGAGCATAGCTAGAGAATTGGGTGAACTTAAGTCTGTACTCTTGGACTGACATGGTACCTTGCCTCAAATTCATAAACTCCTAAACTTTAGCCTCTCTTAACTCCCTAGGGAAGAACCTATCCAGAAAAGCTCTAGTAAAACACTCCCAAGTCATAGGAACTACATTTGTACCCCTGTTTTCTTTCCACTGAGTGAACCAAATGTGAGCTACATCCTTAAGCATGTAGGATGCCAACTCTACCCTATCATTACCAGTTACTTGTATCACTCCAAAGATTTTCTTAACCTCATCGATGAAATTATGTGGGTCCTCACCAACTTGTGACCCGAGAAACTCAGGCGGATTCATCCTAACAAAATCTCGAACTCTAGCTGCCATTGACCCATCATTTCTATTAGTTGGAATTGGAACTTTCTTATTGTTCTGGTTAGCTATACTCTAAGACAAAAACTGAATTGCATTTCGAAACTCTACATTAGAAACCTCATGGTCTGGGACTGAAGGGACTGTGTTAGCATTGCATACATAATCATTTAATAGGTAAGCTCTACGAGGAGTCATGATCTGAAATGCATGACGACGAATTAGAAAGGAGATCATACCCACGCACGATAAGAATAGCAAGAAAGTGAAGTTTTTCCATAAACATTGTGTAGCCTCCCTCTTATTAGATGTGGTGCACTTCACACCCATGAAAAGGGTTGTACTTAGTGCGCCTTTAAGACATCCTAGGACTCTTGAACCTAATGCTCTGATACCAAGTTTGTCACGCCCCGAGGCTACCCCCTGGACGTAAACACAAGACCTGGGATCACGTGTGACCCCAAGCTAACCCTGATCTGGCATATCATAAGCATACAAAAAGATTACTAAATAAAATATACTATGCGGAAGCTTAAAACCATAATTAACTGAAACTGGCGAATACCTAATACATTTATGAATATATAAAAGACTATGAGATTAATAACAACTGGAAGATCAAATTCAAAACTAAAATGGAATCGAGTACTATATCTGAAAAGCCTCTACTGATTAGAGTTGTTGGGACATGCCCCCAGCTAACTTTAGAAAAACTGCAAAAACTGAATAAAAAGATTAAAGTGTAAAGCGTGTCTATTGTCCTCGAAGTATGAGGACTAACCACTGAAGATGCTGAATTGGAGATCGGGAACCAATATATGCATGATCTGTATACTGAGTACCTGAACCTACATCATGAAAGAATGTAACGTAGAGTATGTATCAATACTTGGAATGTACTGAGCATGCAGGATATAGAGTATAGCTGAATCAAATACATAACTAAACAAAGCATACTGAGCAATGACATAACCTAAACTGTATGTAAATGCTGGAATATACTGAAGACTGAACTAAATGCAGTGAACAAGTACTAATTCTGAACATGACATACTGAGACTCAATACTGAAGTATAACTGAAAACCTGGTCAAGTGCACTAGAGTGTAACTGTGGGAGCTACTATTAACCGACAGAAAACCACGTGAGCTAAATGTGGAGTTTGATGTATACGCCCTCTCAAGAGGATCCAATACACCTTGCTAGAGGTATAAAGACATGACTGTTCGATGTATATGCCCCATCGATAGGACCCAATATACCTTCATAGGGGTATAAAAGCATGAATGACGTGATCACTAAAGTTGATGCCCAATATGAGGGTACGTTGAACCCTAGTCTAACTCGGTCTAAGCCTACTCGTAATTGGAATATGTATGACACAACAAAACTGAAATACTAGATAACTCAATGTTCTGGCATACAAATCGGAGAATGCAACATTTAAATACTGACAATGAAACATTCTTTACTGGAGCACGTATATCTATTTAATCTAACCTAGCAAGTGTAATTCATGAACTAAAAGAATCTACACAACTAGGGTTCTTAATTTCATGCAAAGAACTAAGAAATGATTTCACGAAAACATGATAGTCTGATTAAAAATACTATAACAGCTAATTCACAACAATTCTGCAAGGTTGTAGAAACCCTAGGTCTAAACATAATATAGAGAATCAAGAATCTGACTCAATTCTAGGGACCTAGTGGATAAAAGGAACCCACTAGTGAAATCTCACATACCTGGTGACGAAATCTACAGAGAAATCCTTCAATTTTGGGGCTGAAACTTGAAGAATACTATTGCTTGTTCTTGGAAGGTTTGGTTGAATTTTTCCCCATCTTTTTGCTCATAGATTGCATGATTTTTGGTGAATAAAGGTCTGGGTATGTCTGACTAAGTTATTAGTCTTAAACTGAGTAAAATGATGTAGTTTAGGCATAAAAGGACGAAGTTTAAGTGCCCAACGCATAGGAAAAAGACCCAAATTACCCTAACTTAAAAGCTGCCGAAGGCCACCCACGAAGGGACCTACTGGTAGTAGGTCGACCTACCAATTGCAGGTGGGGTCGTTGGTCAAGTTTGCCCGATATAGCTTTACTAAAACTAGCATACCTTTTTACTCGGAGATGGGATTTTAGCAAACTCGATGGCGTTGGAAAGAAGATTAAATTATTTATCATTTGGTAGGTCATGGGCCATCTAATTCTTTTTGTGCTAATAGTGATGACCATTTGAAGTTGACCCAACAACAATTTCCCTCTAACTGGCTCCTAACCCTCAGCTACGATACGTATGTCCAACCACGGACCATGCTGGTCAATCGTGGGTGGGATCAGAGACTATAAAGATTTGGGCCTTAACGACGATACCCCACCTACGATCTGTGATCCCACCTACGGTTTGTGGGTGGTTCCGTCGGTACTGGCACTAGTTTTTCTGAAAACTAGGATTTTTCTTCATTTTCATATTCGAGGTGTTACAAGTCTGCTGGTGGAGATGAGTCAGGCACTGATGCCCAGATTGAAAGAGACTTAGATGTGCAACGTTCACCTCAGGCTTTGCCTAACATGGGGTTGTTGATTCTCTTCTTATTTTATTTTTGAGAGAGATACTTTATTTTACATTGAGGACAATATTTGGCTTTGTTTGGCGGAGTGAAGTATCTTCATACCTATCCCCTTGGGTTGTATCTATCTTGTTTGGATGTTTATATTGTGATTGTTGGTTTTTAATGTGAATGTTGGTTTTTTATGCAAATTAAGGAATTAATGTGAATGTTGGTTCATACCTAACCGCGTTAACCACGCTAATTCTCCACTAAGCTTGCACGCCCCCTTCAAATTGTGCTTCCTTATGAGTCGGGGATTTCGACTCATTTAGGGCTTAATATTTAAGGAATTAGTGTCCTCAATGCCTATTCATACTCATAACTTATGTTAAAATTTTAATTTGCAGCAATGAAGGCAAAAGAACAAGGAAAGGACATTACGAGGTAAAAAAAAAGCAAAAAAGCTGAAAAAGTTGAAGGAAAGCAAGGCAGGTAGACGCCAAAGCCACTCGGCGACTCGCCGAGTGGACCTTCAACTTGCCTAAACTTCCAGGAGGCCAGCCCATGGACAAAACCAACTTGGTGATAGGATTAGCATTTCAACGATTCACCGAAGTGTTCGGCGATGCCAAATTAGTTCACCTAAAGTTATAGAAAAGAGATAGTGAAAGGTCAAGCCAAGAAGACGACGAAAGGGGGCACTCGGTGTATCGTCGACCAGGTCAGTAAAGCCCGACTTGCTTCGCCGGGTGACACCGATGCTGAAATTCTGGAAACATATAAATGCATTTTTCAAAAGAAGAAAAGGAGTTCCCATATTGTCCAATTCTGGTTTTTGATCTTGAACATTCTAAGACATTGTTTTTACACTTTTGAGTAGAGATTTAGGGTTTGTTTGAATTTTTACTTCAATTTGAGCATTTGGAAACTTGTGGATTGTTACCCAACTTGATGGAAAACTACGTTGGTAACAATTTCTTGGTCTTTATTATGTTTGGCTAAAATCCCCATTCTTGAGGGTGTGATTATGTAGTTGAAAGTTTCAATTAGCTTATGGGTGTTAATATTTACTAATTTTATTGTTGATTTGAAGTGGGTTCAATTAATAGTTTGTGTTTTAATTGAGGAATTGTAGTTGCAAATGCAATTCTAGTTGAGTACTCTAAGCTTGCTTGAGAAAGAAGTATTAGAGTTAAAATTATTAGTTGATGATTGTAGTGATTATGTTGTTATGGATTTAGCTTGAGAAAGTGGGTCTGAATGCAATCCTACAAATCTAGCTTGAAAAAGTAGATTGATTAAGGTATTGGGTTGTTAATCTGTGATTTGCTTACTGAGGTTCGAAAGAACTCACTTGATTTGTGATAGTTGGTTGACAAATAGCTATTGCACCCAAAGCCTAGCCTACCCACTGAGATTCAACGACTTTCCGTAAATAATAGTCACCCATTTTGCGAAATTTGCATTCAATTTATCACACTCCCAAGAAACCCTCTCTATTTGATCTCCTGGTTCTTTGTAGTTTTTAATTGGCTACCCAATTCCCCCCATTTGACATTAATTGTCAAAACTTCGTGATTTAATTAATTGTTGCGAAAATGTCTACATCTACAAACAATTAGAACACCATTTCTGCTTTATAATCAAATTCTTTAAGGTATCGCTCTTTGTGGGATCGGCCTTAACTCTTAGTTGGGTTTATACTTGTTAGCGACCGCCTACAGTTAGAATCGGATGAAGTGTAGTTGAGTGTTATCCCTCCCTCCACACAACTTATTTGTCGTTGTTGCTCGGTTCAACCTATTATTGCATGGACACAAATGCGCTTACACCTTCATACATAATAGTCGCACTAAATTTGATACATTCCCCCCAATTTTTTGGTACTCTCTAATATGTATGGACAACCTCTTCAAACAGTCTAGGGCAATCATTTATGTTCTGTTGCATATTACCACCTTGTCGGCCCATTAGATGCTTCAGCAGACATAGTATAAACTGCAAAACGAGTTCATACATGAACGTTGCACTAACATTGTCTCCAACACTACACTGTCTTACTACGCGATTACTTATACTTTTCAGGAATTCCCAGATGGATGCACCGAAAACATATCGTCATGCCAGCCTAACCCTCCCAGATGATTGCCTAGGTAATTTCCAAGTTACACCTTATACTACTTTATTCTTCTCCATCACTAAGACAATATTTATTTGGCAAACCCTAATAAAACGCCCCTCAAATCCCCTAGAACAAGCACAGGCCCACCTCTGCGGCTTCAACACATGTGGGAGAATCAATCAGAACTAAGAACCACATTTTACAAAGCATCCAGATAATTTCATTGGCTTTCTAGAAGTGCTTAATGCCTCCCTAAAGTAGTTTAAACCATCTTGGTTTGCTTCCGCATCAAAATGCTTTCACATTTGTATGTTCCCTTACGAAATCTTACTAAGAACCACACTTTACAGAGCATCCAAGTAATTTCATTGGCTTTCTAGATATGCTTAACGTCGTCCCAAAGCAGTTTAAACCATTCTAGTTAGCTTCCGCATCAAAATACTTTCACATCTGTATGTTCCCTTACGAAATCTTTCTATATTCCCATAAGCCATTACAGTGACCCCTCTCTTTCTTCCCTTCTTCCGCACTCCAAAAAATCCAGGGCAGTTCCTTCTACCTTATTGACTGTACCTTTTACCCTACCAGTACTGTATTTCTACCTATTATGAATCTGCATTGTATAGACTCACTCTATGTTGTATTGTCACTTACTACATAAATGTCACCCCATTATTGTCTCCAACATGTGTTTAACGCCTCCCTAAATCACTTTAAATCATCCAGTTTTGCTTCCGCATCAATATATTTTCACATTTGTACATTACCTTACAAAAGCTTTGTAATATTCCCAGAGACCCTTACAGCTTTCCCGCTCTTTCTTCCCATCATCTCTACTCTATGATAGTACTGTATTTATACCAAATATTAATCTGCATTGTACGGACAGTAATGTTACATTGCCACTTACTATATTAATGTCTCACGATTATTATCTCCATTACAACAATATCTTACTACGCCTTTACTTTATACATACATGTCTCGCCTTTGGTAACTTTGGCTTCAATACTTGATGGAGAAGCAAGCATAACTAAGAACCACAATTTACAGAGGAATTTGACAAAACACATTGTCCACTCAATCAGTAGTGCCATTCTGGTGGTATATGTACAACAATAATGTTATTTCATATATGACTTTGGAATTACTATTAGATTTTTAAGCATAATAAAATGTCCAGATTTTCATTTTGTTCCTTCTGCACACAGAACTCCCGTGACAATTATCTTCTACTCTGTAAATGCTCATACTATAATTTTGCCAAACTTCATTTGTTTGATTTGTCCTTTTGTTACATCATATTCTACACAACAATAAGTTGTCAAGTTATAAACTATGCGTATGAGACTGATTACATCCACGAGAACCACTAACATGAAGCTTCAATTGGACAAATACCCCTCATTATACTACATTAAAATGGGTAATTGAAAGTTACAAAAATGTCGTGGCCGTATTTGACTGCGTGCCATATTTTGGAAGAGTTCGTAGAACCATAGGTTATCACAGAAGATCAATCCATTAAAATATTTAGTTCTGCTTAAACTGGCACATCATACACAAATACGCTGAAGAATGAATAGCCGGCTACAGTCTCTTGCCGATAGCTTGCTTATATAAAGAATATACACCACAAAAAGGAAAATTGGTACTGTTTTATTGCCAGCTAACCTCACCTAGGAGGCTACTAAATGGGTAATTCCTACATACAAAAAATTGTTGGCCATATCTCACAAGGTAAAATGGTACTATTTTTCAAAGAGTTCTTACAATCAGGTGTCATCACTTTTAGTTCTGATTAAACGATCGCATACTCCAGCAACATGCTGAAGCACCAAATACATTGTATGGGTTGTCGGCATGAGCTTGCCTATATAAAGAAGATAGGTTGCATTAAGGAATTTCGAGTGTGTTTCTTTGTCAAGTAAGATTGAGGAGGACACTAATGATATTGATGATGGCTAGCGCAAATGCGTTTATTTGCAGTGCAGACTTATGTTGATGATGTCAAGATTCGTGTAAATGTACACCCTTAGATTATAACATGGTAACATATATATTTCCTAGTCAATTATGTTTACCACGGGAAAATTAAACCATTTTGATCAAGTTTGTTCATCATTCGCCTAATGCATATGTTTTGTCAGGGTAAAACAAAACTGTCTAAAAAAACTTGTTTATATTTGTCTACATTGATCGACCGCTAATATTTTTCCTTTATCAATATTTATCTTCTCCAACATATGACTAGAAATAAAATTCATCATTAGCGAGTGACTGCAGCGGGGAACGACCTTACATAAACAAGCAACGCCACTAACATGAATTTCCACAGTAATTCATTTTTGACAAAAATACCTATAGTTATAGTACAGTCTTCTCTTCTTCAAGTCAAGTATCGTGTACATATACAACATTCGATTATAAAATGCAACATACATATAGCCCGAACAGGACCAACTCTATGCTCAAAGCACTAAGGCATATGCCTTAGCCCTAATTTAGGGGCACAAATTCCTACCAAAAATAAATAATGTATTTTTACATACAAAAATTTATTATTTATGTTAAAAGTAAATTTGAACAAAAGGTATCATTTTATTCTATTAAATCTCATTCAAATAGAAGCAATCCAAAAAGAAAAACCAAATTTCTTATACTCTCTCCATTAACACTCATATTATTTTATTTTTTAAAAATCCTTTTATACTCACCTTCAACTATTTCATAAGTTAGACTACTAATACTCTATCAAAAATTTCAAAAAAAAGAAGCCAAAACGTGTTCAACAAATTGAATTGTAAATTGTTTTCTTATTTCTTCTAAAATTTACATGCCTTACAACAAGCATAATAATGTGGGCATATCAAGTTATAAACTTCTTAAATAAAGATTATATGATTTTAACTCTTATCTTTACTAGAAATTTATCAACTTTTAACCTATAGAGTTATATTAACAATTCATATACTGATTATATCAGTGAACGAATGTTTTTCAACATTGAATTGATAAAATATTATCTAAAAATTATAATTGAAAAAATAAATCAAATAAATCATTTATAAAAACATACGTAATAATTAGCATTTAAAACTACAAGAATTTTGTAAATAAAATAAATATATAAGAAGTTTATTTAAATTTTAGGCTCCTAATTAAAATTTGGCTTCAAGTCTACGATAATGAAGGCCACGTATTAAACCGATTTGATTCCATCTTTTCAATGACCTAGCACGCCTAACCCTTGCGACTACCCCAACAATTGTGCTTCTTTACAATACGCCGCATACAGGCGTCACGCCGTTTCCCAACAACTGTGACTATTTACCAACTGACGCATGCTTCACATCAAGAATGCAAGTATATTGTATAAATATCTATCGTCGAGAAAGCAACCATCAACATTCTAATTTTTTCACCTCCCTATTATTCACATATTAAGATAAATTAAATGAATTAAATTTATCTTAATTTTTCATAGCAATTGACAATATGGAACATTCACTTCTCTTTGAGTTGGATACAACGAGGGATGGCTAGTTGGTTAGGGTCCGTGTTTGCAGGATGTGGAAATTTGAAAACTACAAATGAAACAAAGGCGTGATTAGTCTAGACATGATTCTTATTGATGAAATGGTAATGCAAGTTTGGTATTTTAATATAAGTCACATTCAATATGAAGTTATTGTGAAATACTAACTAAATTCGTTCCAATAGGGTAATTTGATGCACGCGATAATCTGGAAAAATCAAATCAACAGGTTTCGCGAAAGGTTCTGCGAAGGCTCTCCCATCATAATTAAGAACTTCAAGGTTATAGAAACTATGAGTGAATATAGACCGCTTTCAACACTGTTTAAAATCATCTTCTTTCGGATAACTGTTGTCCACAAACTACCAGAAGAGAGTGTTCCTATCCCGAAAAATGGATCCCAATTCATCCAACCAGATATGATTCGTTGAAGGGTTAATAAAAATACCCTCTTATTAGGTATCATAATTCGAAGCATTATTTTATCCAAAATCTCCCTTAACAATAATTAATATTACCCAAACTAAACTCGCACATATTTAGTGGACATTTACAATAATAAACTTGCAAAAAAACGGAAACCCTTATAGTGTTATTAATGTTTGAGTTGTATTACATTCTCTAGGGAAAAGGATAAATGAAAGAGAGAAATGAACCCAACTACTGGAAAGCAGAAGGATTTAAGACCAGAGATTCTCGGGAAGAAGATCAGGATGACGAATCTATGCCATTTTGAAGAGAAGAGTTTCTACTAGAAAACTCAAGAAGAAAAGCAACCTATACATAGACGAAGATGAAGAAAGCTTTTCTCCCACCAACACAAATGCAAAATAGAGTATTTCCCTACTTTAATGTAACTACTATTAGTTCACCCAAGAAGTAGTTTCTTTCTTGATGTGTATTGACGTATGTTTTAGTAACTCTAATAAGGTTTTCACTAATTGGAATGTTGAATATGTAGATTATTAAATGGAATTATGTAACTTGTATTGTTATACCGAATCTCAATCAACAACGTGAAGTATATACTACATACGCTTCCTTCAGCAATTCAATTTGTGAGTGGTAATGATTAGCCACATGGGCGTTTAAACAACTTTCCGTTAAACACATCCTCCCCGCTCCTTATAAATGTAAATGAAACGCCGACAATTACACATATAGGACACTACATAATCAGAAGTTGCAAGTACATAACACAGTCCTTACCCAACAAAGATACCATACTAATACTGGATAACCATGGATGAGCAAACACCATTAACATCAATTGTTACACCTGACACAAATCCATTGACTTTCACCTTCAATCACATTACCTTGATAAATGTTGTTAGAGAGTCGCCCAAGACTACAAATCCTCCAACATTGCTGATTCACATTGTGATGGCAGTTAAGGGTCAATTATATTCGTTATAGAAATAATTGGGACTACTCATATGTTCTTGGATGTCAAGGTCGCTGCAAAATGGGGATTCAATTTCACAAAAAGTCTTATCTATGCTCGGTCTGTAAGATCAAAATGACAGGTCATTGTGGCCCTGGCTACAAATGTTGCTGAAACTATTTTTGGGCTTACATATCACATACGTCCCTATACAACCAGTACCCCTACCAAGTAAAATAATTAGTGGATACTAATAGAACTGGGAAATGAATCATTTATTCTAGACTCAAAATTAAAAAATGACCACGAAATCGCCATAATAAAATAATTTCGTACCAATTTGAATTAATAGCTTCACTTATAAATTTCACATAGCGTCGATAGCACCCCCTCACACCACCAACATCCACCACGTCAACCCCAAAAACTAAAAATTCACAACCCAAATATGAAATAACAAATGGTATTGTCGATGTCGAGCATCAATTACAACCCCTAACTGCCCAAACACTTATGAAAGGGAAAAAAAATTACTCCCCTCTGGTAAATTCAAGAGGTGTGTACTTTGGCATAAACAGAAATTGTCGTATGTTAGTAAATTTGTTGACCATTACTTTTTCGAAAAGCAATTTAAACTGCACCTCACTTTGACAATATATCTACGAACAGTACGAAACACCAAAAAAGTGTGTACGATAAGTCACTGACCATTCTTGTCACTGCATTCAACCCAAATATAATAAAAACACAACACGCAATTACTTATCCCAATTATACTTTGATTACAAACGCCTGCAATTACAACTGCTGAAATTCTATCTGACCCTTACTTCAAAAGCACACCATCCATTAGTGTAGTCAAATGGAATGGATCACAAACATTATTAGATATTTCAAAGACACTCTTAATATACCCACATAGATTATATTACTTCAACAACTACTATCGGATTTAGCGCTACGAGTTAGGATGCTGGAAAGAAGATTGTCAAGATTTCAAAACCAAATGCACTGTACTCCAAAGACAGAGGAATTAAACCAATACAAAAATTCCAGGGGCCATTATGCCAGATTGAAGAGAAAGCTCACATTAATTACCCACAAATACAAATATCAACCAATTAAGAAAATACAACACCTACTACACTTTGTGAAAAGCTTAACCAATTTGATAAAGTTATCAAATTGCACGCTAGGAGAAATGATGCACTAGATAAATGGTAAACTGATATTGTCTAATATTATTATATCCTCAATGCCCCAAAACGTATAACTGGCATTACTTGTTTTTATATAACCATGTAGAAGACTTATATATATACCAAGTCATCGAACACCTTAACCTTAAATTATTTGCCCAATTGTTACACTACTCAAAATGCACAAACTGTTGTAAATTATGAACCATACACAGGGTAACATAGTTAGTGCAAAAATGCAGTAAACAAACACTGCTTACAACCTACATGCACGTACGGAATGAATACATTTACGATAACACTTTTCCGGTAACCAATGTGGCATGCCATCTAAATCACCCCGAAGGGAAAGAGGAAGAAGCTTAGTTTCCATGTATGACCGGATTAACTGCATCACTCTAATTACTGGCGAGAATACATGTACGTATCTTTTACCTTGGACAACATCCACATACCCATAACACATTATCGGGTATAAAAATTACTATTACTGTATACAAGTCTTCCAATTGATCGTAAACTTAATTATGTGGTAGATGAATATTCGACACCTTCGAAGATGGGACCTCCAACATACAACTGCCAATATTGTGGCGCCATTTTATGGTATGAGGAACTAACAGACAAAGGTAAAAATACAAGACATCCAAAATTCACAGTTTGTTGTATAGAAGGCCGAGTACAACTATCATTACTAAGCCAACTTCCAATCTACCTCAAAAATCTATTGGGCACAGACTTCGGCCAACTGGGTATAAGTTTTAGAAAGAATATTAGAGTGTATAACTTGATGTTTGCATTTACATCCATGAGAGGCCGAGTGGACAAATCAATCAACCATGCGAAAGGACCTTACATATTTAGAATAAATGGTCAAAATTACCATCATATTGGCTCTCTATTACCTGAACCAGAAAGAAACCCTCAATTTTCCCAGCTCTATATATATGATACTGACAATGAGATCAATAATAGAATCAATAGTCTGAGGCATGAGAAAGTTGAACCACAAATTGTTCGGGGAATATCTGAAATGTTTGATGAGCATAATGGTTTGGTTAAATCATTTTGTACGGCAAGAGATAGATATAGAGAACAACCAGAATCCATATTTCGTCTGCGCTTCCTATCAGAAAGGAGCAACGATGGCCGACAATACAATATACCAACTGCTTCAGAAGTGGCAAGATTAATAATTGGTGAACTTACATATGCTAACTTTCAGCGCGACATTATTGAAGAACATCGGAAAAATGAACTACACAGAATCACGAATTTACACCCATCTCTCATAGTGAAGACTTAATAATACACTCATATGATGAAAATGGATATAGGCTTGGAATTTGGTTGGTGGATTGACATAACAAATTATTTGTGAGGACCAACTTGATTCATGAGGCAATATTATTGTTTCTGAATACAACAACATCTTAATGAGGGACACACTATTCTACAACCTCGAAGGTTGTTGAAGCAATACATTGTGGATGGTTATATGGCAATTGAAGAAGAAAGATTTCGGTATATCCGAAATAATCAAACACAACTACGAGCATATATTTTTGGGGGGTTGATGGATGCTATTGTTCGGAGAAATTCTGATTGTTCTAAGGTTAGGAAAGCAATTATACTACCTTCATTGCACACTAGTGGACCACGATACGGGACACAAAATCATCACGATGCAATGTCGATATGTAGGGGGGCTTACCCAGATTTGTTCCTTACTTTCACTTGCAACCCGAAATGGCTAGAAATAAATGAAATGCAACACTTAATACCATAATAGAACGATGGTAGCCAGGTGGACATCATATGCAGAGTTTTTCAGATCAAGTTGTTTCAACTAATGCAACATCTTAAAAAGCAGAAGCCCTTTGGCAAAATTGTTGCATGTAAGTACCGTGTATTACATATTTTTAATTACATTCCAACTTAATCATAGAATACCCAGCCTCAACAAGATATTATTACAATAACACAAACTATGCATTCCATGATACAGACGTATATTACTTTAATTCACAACCATCCAAATCATTTAACAACACAACTTTATATGCAGGTATATATACAATTGAGTTCCAGAAAACAGGAATACCACATGCGTACATACTGCTCTTTCTTCATGAAACATTAAAAATCTGATCACCAGATCATATTGACAGACTAATATCAGCAGAAATCCCTGATGTTGCAAAAGACCCGAATGGATATAATGCAGTCAAAAACATTATGATTCATGGACCATGTGGAGACTTGAATTCGAAATACACATGTATGAAACAAGGAAAGTGCACAAAATATTTTCCAAAGAAATACAATGACCGAACCAATTTTGATACAGATGGATTTCCTATTTATAGGAGAAGGAATACATGTATTGAAGTTACGAAAAATGGTGCTAACCTAGAAAACAGATATGTTCCCATACAATAGGAACTTGCTTGTCCAATTTGATGCACATATAAATGTCGAAGCATGCAATTACTCAAGGTCAATGAAGTACCTATTCAAGTATGGTTGCTCTATCGGACCATGTTCATAAAGAGTCAGATAGAGCAACCACAATAATAGAAAATATCTAAAGTACAACAGACAATGATGAGATCAACAAATATTAAGACTGCAGATATATATCGGCTATAGAAGTTTGTTGGAGGATATTTCAATTTGACATATATCACAGGAACCAACAGTTGAGCGACTACCTTTCCATTTAGATGGATAAATCACCATAATATTTGAAGAATCAAGGCGAGTTGAATGCTACTGAGTAGGCATGATATAGAAAAAACAAAATTCACAGAATGGTTTGAGGCAAACAAAGAAAATGCCGATGCTAGAGAGAACGTTTTATATGCGCATGCTGCTTAATTTTGTCAAAGGGTGCACTTCATTCCAAAGCATAAGAAGAGTCAACGGAGTAAATCATATACTATATCGAAAGGCCTGCTACACATTAGGATTATTAGATGATAATAAAGAATGGAATGACTGCTTGGTAGAGGCTTCAGGTTGGGCCACTGGAAATGAGTTGAAACATCTCCTTGTAACAATTCTTATGCACTATCAAGTGTGTGATGCAAGATAACTATGGAAGAATAACTATGAAATATTCTCAAAAAAAAATAACTATGAAATATTATCACAAGATATAACAACAATTCAGAGAAAGAGATTACGCATGAAAGATTTACAATTAAATGAAAAGCAAATTGAGGTGTACACATTGGTTGAGATTGAAAACATCTTATTAAAGATGGGAAAAGTTTGAAAGACATAGCTGGGATGCCACTTCCAGATTCTTCGTTACTTCGCAATGTAGGAAATCATCTCATAAATGAGGAGCTCGACTATGACAAATATGCCCTTAAAATGGAGCATTGCAGAGTTAAATTGTTGTCAACGCCAAGCATATGATGCGATAATAACATCTGTACAGAATGAAGAAGGCAAATTAATATTCATTCATGGCCATGGTGGTACGGGTAAGACCTTTCTGTACAATAATTTCTCACCTCCGATCACAATAAAAAATAGTTCTCCCAGTTGCGACTTCTGGTATAGCAGCTTTGTTATTACCAAATGGAAGGATGGCTCATTCACGGTTTCATATTCCTTTGGATGTTACTCCAGAGACAACATGTGAAATAAAACAATGGAGCCAACTAGTTGAACTTCTAAAGAAAACTTCCCTGATCATTTGGGATGAAGCTCCCATAGCAAATAAATTTATGTTTTGAAGTCTTAGATAAGACCTTGAGGGACATCCTTCGAGACATATATGAAAATAGCTCAGACAAACCTTTTTTTTGGGGGGAGGGGTAATAGTCGTATTGTGGTGGCGATTTCCAACAAGTACTACCAGTTATTTCAAAGGGAACTAGATCTGACATTGTTGATGCAGCCCTGATTTCCTCTCACTTGTGGCCCTACTTCTCAATTTATGAATTGAAGGAAAATATGTGACTTAGTCGTGGAAAAATAAGGGGAGGCAGCAAATATATCCACATTTGACAAATGGTTGTTGCAGGTCAGAGAGGGATCAAATTATGATGCTACAAAGAAGGACATGATTAATATGCCACCTGATGTCGGCGTTTAACCATCCATCGATCCTATCGGATAAATTGTGGATGCAGTATATCCATCTCTCTTACAAAAGTACAATGACTCGGCATATTTGAAAGAAAAATCAATACTCACGCCTAAAAATGAACTGGTGCATGAGCTAAATGACGTAATTATAATGATGATACCAGGGGAAGGAAGAACATATTATAGCTTAGACGATGTGTGCAAAACAAGCATGAACACTGACGAAGAAGATATATTGTACCCAACTGAATTTTTAAACAACTTACGCTTCCCAGGGATCCCTAACCATGGCATACACTTAAAAGTAGGAATTTTGATTATGCTTCTTAGGAATCTAAAACAAACAGAAGGCTTTTGCAATGGGTCAAGAATAGTCATCACGCATCTTGGTATTTGGTCTATTAGCGCAAATATCATTTCAAGTAAGAATCTTGGTTCAAGGGTCACAATTCCAAGAATTATTATGTCGCCTAATGAATCAAAGTGTCCATTCAAGCTAAAAAGGCGGCAACTTCCATTAGCCACATGTTACGCTATGACAATCAATAAAAGCCAAGGACAAACACTTCATTGGGTAGGACTGTATCTACCAAAACATGTGTTCACACATGGACAACTGTATGTAGCCGTATCACGAGTAACAACAAGAGAAGGATTAATTGTCCTAAATGCGGATGACGACACAGAATACCCAACATTCATTAAAAGCATTATTTACGAAGAAGTTTTCTAGAATGTATGGCCTAGAGTGGTAGAAAGAGACGAGGTATTCTTTAAAATTCATATTTTTCATATGTTATCAACTAATACCATTCTGATATACAATTTCATAACAACTATTTCACAGTGTCGTACATTCAGATAACTAGAGATACAACAAATGAATCACGATGGAGATGGCAGCCAAACAACGACTGAACACAAGCTTTGCACTCCAACACCATGCAGCCCACACAAAAGTGAGATAGCTCAGGTTGGATGAACTCAAGAGCCCACACACTTTTCAATATAATGTAGACCTCATTTAAATAACGCTTCCATATCTTTATCAGAGCAACCAATACAAACATGTAACATCAGACATACGAGTTGTATTTTTGGTAGGTCATATAAGACTTTGTTAAAATATATAACTTGCACTTGCTGGGAAAAATTATGTCCACTTACAGTGCCATCCTACTACAAACAAAATGTTTGATTATTAAATATATTATTTAAGTACATGTTGAGTCCGATGTGATACTATTTTACTGCGTATGAAGAAGCACATAAACAATTCAGACATACTTTATATAACTCTAATCAGATTGAGCTGAGAATTTAAATATACAAAAAATGTGGCCACATGTTCCCCATCTTTAGTATAATAGTCAAGTCTAAACTTAATGGAAATATACTATTTTCCGTATAACCTCGGCCATCATTTAATACAATTGAACCTACACTTACACATTAAACTAAAGGGCATGTGCTTATACATCATAAATAACTTTGTCCGCAAAAGAAAACTTCCCTGACATGATAACAATTCAACAATGTATAGACATTACATTACTCACATATGATGATTACAAAGTTTACACATAAATTGGAAAAGATAAATACAGAAAAAGGAAAATATAGTACTCACCACTCAATTTATTACGGGGAAAAAAATCAAATTACACCTTGCGCGAAGCGTGGGCTCTTTACCTAGTTCTAAATAGAATCTCAATATTTAACAATACAAAAACAAAATATAGAAATTAGAACCCTAGAATGTTGATTTTACTGAAAAATTCTAATTTTTGAACTAATTACCAGAAGTCCTAATACCCATGCATGCATAAGATGAACAATTTCATAATAATACATTTAGTTGGTAAATTTTTTTTATTGTAAATTGAAAGTTTAGATACTGCAAAAGTATATTTTTATTCATAGAGTTTGTACAGTATTTATAGGAGAACAAGTAAGATCAAATAAACTAATCAATCCCTAATTCTTAGGAGATCCTTGAATCAAGAGATTTCCTCTAAACTACTTTCCTATAATAATATATTCTATCCATATTTACAGCAACAGATTATAATCAAATCTGCCAGCTTATTTGTAGCAAATTACAATCAAATCTGCCAGCTCATTGATGGGGCAGATTGTGACTAAATCTGCCAACTCATTCGACACTCCCCCTCAAGTTGGCATGTAGATATCAAACATGTCTAACTTGCTCACAAAGGACTCAAAAGTAATTCTGAAAAGACCTTTTGTGAAAATATTTGCAGCTTGTTCAGTTGTTGGAACAAAAGGAATGCACACACTTCTATCTTCAATCTTCTCTTTAATGAAGTGTATGTCCACTTCAACATGTTTTGTTCTATCATGTTGAACTGGATTATGAGCAATGCTTATAGAAGCCTTATTGTCACAATACAACTTCATTGGAAAACTAGCAGGTCTTCTTAATTCTTCCAAAAATTTCTTGAGCCACAACATTTCACAAATTTTGTGTGCCATGGATCGATACTCAGCCTCAACACTACTTCGAGCCACCATATTTTGCTTCTTACTTCTACATGTCACTAAATTTCCCCAAACAAATGTACAATATCCAGATATAGACCTTTTATCAATAGATGAACTAGCCCAGTCTGCATTTGTATAAGCCTCAACACTTCTTTGCTCATTCTTTTTGAAGAACAACCCTTTCCCTGGAGAACTCTTTAGATACCTTAGGATTCGATACACAGCTTCTTAGTGTTCTTCTCGTGGAGAATGCATGAACTGACTGACTAGGCTCCAACAAAGGAAATATCAGGTCTAGTATGTAACAAGTAAATCAACTTGCCTACCAATCTCTGATATTGGCCCTTATCAATCAATTTTCCTTCATTTACAAACTTCAAATTTGGATCAATTGGAGTTTCAATTGGTCTACAACCACTCATTCTTGTTTCTTTTAATAGATCAAGAACATACTTCCTTTGTGACACTATAATTCCTTTCTTCGATTGTGCAACTCCATGCCAAGAATGTACTTTAGCGGGCCCAAGTCTTTTATCTCAAATTCTGAGGCAAGACGCTCCTTTAGATTTTTTATTTCAACCACATCATCTCCTGTGAGGATGATATCGTCGACATACACTATAAGAACAGTTGTTTTTCCTTCTAGTGAATGTCGAGTAAACATCGTGTGATCTGCTTGTCCTTGCACATACCCTTGCTTTTTCACAAATTGAGTGAACCTTTCGAACCAATCCCTTGGTGATTGTTTTAGACCGTAAAGAGATCTTTTAAGCCTGCATTTCTTTGACTTATACTTCCCTTCAAAACCTGGTGAGGGATCCATATAAACTTATTCCTCTAGGTGCCCATTCAAGAAAGCATTCTTCACATCCAATTGTTGAAGAGACCAGTCAAGATTTACTATGATTGTCAACAAAACTCTAATTGAGTTTAGCTTAGCTACTGGAGCAAACGTCTCGAGATAGTCAATGTCATATGTCTGTGTGAATCCCTTCACAACTAAACGGGCCTTATACCTTTCCAAGGATCCATCTGATTTGAATTATGTAGTGAACACCCATTTACAGCCCACTAATTTCTTCCCTTTGGTAAATCCACTAACTCATATGTCTCATTTTTTCAAGAGCTCGCAATTTCTCAAAAATAGCCTCGCTCCACTCGGGAACTCATAGAGCAACCTGCACATTTTTTGGAATCCCCAAACTATAAAATTGTGAAGTAAAGGTTGAATAACTAGGAGACAACTTTTTATAGGACACAAACATAGAAATAGGATATTTAGAAACATTTTTGACACATTTGCCTTTCGCAATAGGTAGGTCCAGATCTGAGGAGTTAGAAATATAATCAGTTGGAAGATTACCTTGAATTCCAGTAAGGTCTTGTGGAGCTAACTTTTGGTAGTGATGAGAATCTTCGATCCTTTTTCCTTGAGTTCGGTTCCTTCTCGAATACACATGTATTTCTTTTGTTTGTTCTCTATTCCCATTTTTATTTTTGTCATTTGAAGGCTCTACAGGTTCAATTTCTGAGTTTTTATCATACAAGTCACTTTGTTCCCTATCATCTCTTAGATTAGAACTATTTATATCTTCTCCTAGATCCCTCACATTAGTATTTATTGTAATATCATGTTCCTCATTTCCTGATGTCTAATTTCCTCAATATCACAAAAAAAAAAACAAATCTTCACCTACACGATACTCCCCCTGAGATGAGTAATAAAATAGAGTTAGGACTCAAAAAACGTTAGATCTGTTGTGACAATTATCTTCCTAGCATGTGGATCATAACACTTATATCCCTTTTGACTTGGGACATATCCTACAAAAACACACTTCTTAGCCCGCGGTTCAAGTTTACTACGATTATGAACATGAACAAATGTTGTACAACCAAAAACTTTCAGAGGAAGATCTGTAGTTAGCCTAGAACTAGGAAAACTCTCTTTGAAAACTTTAAAAGGTGTTTTAAATTCAAGAGGACGAGATGGCATCCTACTAATAAGGTAAGTGACAGTCAAGAGAGCCTCTCCCCAAAGGTGTTGATGAACTTTACTAGTAAACAATAAAGCTTGTGTTACCTCTAAAAGGTGCCTATTCTTTCTTTCAGCTATACCATTTTGTTGAGGAGTATCCGGACAAGAGCTTTGGTGTACTACCCCATTTTTTCTGAAAAAACTTCCTAATTGTTCATTAAAAAATTCATGACCATTATCACTCCAAAAAATCTTGATTTTCTCATTGAATTGTGTTTCCACCATGACATAGAAAGTCTCAAACACATTTTTAACCTCAGATTTGTCCTTCAATAAAATACCCAACTCAATCTAGTATGATTGTCAATAAAAGTTACAAACCACCATTTTCCAAACATTGTTGAAATTCTAGACGGTCCCCAAACATCACTATGAATCATCATAAACGGTTTTGAAGCCTGATATTTTTTAGAGGGGAAAGAAGATCGATGATGCTTAGCCATTTCACAAAATTCACATTGGAACAAGGACGGATTTTTATTTCTAAATAATTGAGGTAACAAATGTCTTAAATAATAAAAATTTGGATGTCCAAGCCTATAGTGCCAAAGCATGACTGTATTCAAAATAGAAGTAGAGTTCAAGCAAATAGGATTCAATTGTAGTGAGTTATTCCCGTTGTCAAGAAAATAAAGACCTCCAGATTCTCTAGCACTGCCAATCATGTTCCCTTAGACCTTTTCCTGAAATTCACACAAATCGGAATCAAATAGAGCATGACAATTAAGAGAACGAGTTAATTTACTGACAGAAATCAGATTACAAGAGAGCTTTGGAACATGAAGAGTATCATGAAGTGCGAGAGATGGTGATAGTTTAATAGTTCATTTTCCAGCAATTGCAGAGAAGGAACCATCAGTTATCTTGACTTTATTGTTCCCTACACAAGGAGTGTAAGTAGAGAAAAAATGGAAACTTCCAGTCATATGGTCACTAGCTCCTGAATCTATGATCCAAGAATCTATTTGATTGGGATTAGCACTAAGAAAAGCAGACGATACAATACCTTTTTCAGCAAAAGAACAAGCATGATTAGAAGAATTTGGTGCATTTGGATGAAATTGTGGAGATTGAAGGAGTTTGTGCAAATTTTTTAGTTGTTCCCTTGTAAATGGAGATGTTTCTGGAGAAGGTTGTTGCCCCTGATCAAAGTAAGTTGTTTGGAGGGTCTGACCATTTTGATATTGAAAGCCATGATTATCAACTCCCTTCTTCTTCTTCCAATTTAGTGGTTTCCCATGAATCTTCCAACATGTTTAACAGGTGTGCCAATGTTTTTTGCAATGATCGCACCATGGCCTATTGTTTTTGTCATCTTCATTCCTCACTGTTACAAGAGCTGAAGAGTCTATAGCAGATTTTAGTTCAACAGGTAAATCAGGTTTTAACATAACTTTCCTCCTAGTTTCCTCTCTCCTAACTTCAGAAAAGGTTTCACGAAGCGAGGGTAAAGGGTTTTTTCCTGGGATTTGTGACTCGTCAAACTCCCGATTTAATCTTGCTAAAACAAGGTAAACTCTCTCATTTTCTTCTCTTTTTTGTGCTTTTACACTATCCACAGAACACTCTCATTCATCATTGTAACACTGGTCTAATTCTTGCCACAAAGATACCATTTCATTATAGTAAGTAGTGACTTCCTTCTCACCCTGCTTAGCTTGCCATAATTTAATTTTTAACTCAAAAATTTAAGAGACATTTTCTACATCAGAATATGTCTCCCTAACGTCTTCCCATACATCTTTAGAAGTGGGCAAAAGAAGATAAGATTTACCTATGACTGGTTCCATGGAATTTATTAACCAAGCAATCACAAGTGAATTCCCTGATCTCCAAGAGTTCATCTTTGGATCTCCGACTCCCGGTTTTTTCATCTCTCCGGTCAGATGTCCAAGCTTTCCACGACCATCGATTGCAATCTTTACAGATTGTGCCCATTCCATATAGTTCTTCCCATTTAATGGATGAGAAGTTAACTGGAAGGGCATGTGAGAATCATTGCCTCCTTGTGTCATTAGATTTTCTGAAGGAGTTCCCAGAGAAGAATCTTTGTCTTCTATTGATGTTCCATAAAAATGCTCTCCGTCAAATTCCTAATTAGAAGCTCATCCAAAAGTATGGCAAAACCCTAGCTAAATAATACGACGAAACATAAACGAAAAGACATTTTTACATAAGACAAAGAAAACAAATAAAACACATTATAAGAGTAGATAATCACTTATTTGGTAAGAATTTTAGACAAGATCAATAATTTTTTTATCCAAATCGAGCAAAAGTTTCACGTCAATACACTACAGCTGATCCAAATCAAGTAAAACCTCACGAAAAATTTACCCAAAATAAAGAAAATGTTCAACTAGCAAAACAAAAAATGTTCAAAAATTCATCTTTTACTCTGACAATTAGACTTCTTAAGGTTAGGATAATGAGAAGGGAGTAGAAGTATTGATTAATGAGAAGACTTTTTAAAGTGGATAAATATTGGAGAGGTGAGCTTATTATTTATCTATGTGGATATTCACATTAGCTATTCCTCCACCGAATCTTTTGGGTGTAGACACTATTGAAGAACCTAATCGTTAAAAGGGTACAAATGAAAAAATAAATTTGGATTACTTAATATGTATGATATGTAGGTGTTCACTACATAAAAGCTACTCCATCCATCCCTTATTAGATGAACATTTTTTATTTTATGTGGTAATTAAGAAATCATTAATAAATTGATCAACTTTATTGTTTTACCCTTTGTTCATATTAATTAGCCTCTTGAAAAAAAATGTCACGCCCTGAGCCTACACCCTGGGCGAGACTGACACTCGAGAACCATTGATGGCCCCAAGCGAACCCTTGGCTTGACTTACTTACTCAACGGAAGACTCTAAGCATTATTACAATGATCAAATGCATTTCTACATTAATTGTTTAATAAAATGAATTAGAACGTTTAAAGGTCAAACATTCAACTTGGCCAAAATGGCAACTCAAGTCTTAACATATGAAATAATAATGTAAAGACAACCGAACTACTAACTGTCTATGAAGCCTCTAGAATAAAGAGGGATGTCGAGACAAGACCCCCGATCATCCTAACAACTGAAATACTAAAAGCAAAGTAAAAGGAGTCCTCCGGAAAGCAAGGAGGCTCACCAACTGACTCTGAGTGCTCAACTGGATCAACGGGGCCCTAGATGTTGATCATGATTTCATGTGTCTGTATCATAAAACGATGCAGGCCAAATGGCATCAGTACATTGAATGTACAAGTATGCGAGGGGAATACTAAAACAGAACGTAAGCTTGAAAAGAATCAAAAAGGAACACTTACCTTGGCTTTACTCAACTCATGAATAACTTAACTCAATATAAAGCAATAACACACATGCAATATATAGAAAGCTTTTTTAAAACAGTAGAAAGGTACTCAGTTTGTTAAAGAAAATGCAATAACAACTCAACTTACTCATATAATAAAGTATTGTAATATTGTGGGAGTTTCTCTAACCGAGAACCACCACTATGAGCCTAAGTGGTGATACAACGTCTTGCCCACGCTGTCAGAACTGTCCTATACTTTGTCGTCATATAGAACGTCTTAATTAAGTGGATCTACTAGTCTATGCTAAAAAGCACTTGAGGAATCATCTAAAAAGTATGATCATTTATTACCCATGATGGCTACATAGTTTATGGAGACTTGAATTATTATGAACTCGCATCCCCATATCGGTGCTCAATACTACTCCCAAAATATACTTAGCTCATATGTTTTTAAAATAAAACTTCTTTCTTTGGTTTGAGATAATTACTCAAAACTTAGCTTAAAAGCTCTCTTGAAAATTGGTGTTTCCCTTCTTGCTCAAATGTGAAAATATTTTTAACTCTTGGGAATACTTAGTTCCTGTATAATCTTTGAAGAAATGAACTTTATTCTTACTCTTTCCTCAACTCAAAGATTAAGTCTTAAAACAAAGTTAAAACGTTTGTGAAAGACTTTTGAAATACTTTATGAACTTCTCTTGACTTGATTCTTAACTTCTAGACTTGACTCTTAACTTCTCTTGATTTGACTCTTAACTTTCCTTGAATTGAATTATGGATTCAAGGATTGTGATTTGTGATAAGAAGGATCTCATGATGTTTAGGTGTGTTTTTAGATAGTTAAACATGAGAAAAGATCAAGAAATTACTGTCTGAAAACAGGTCCGCGACGCGGAGATGTATTTAATTATTTGGTTGCAAAATAACTTTTGAGGCAGAATGGTTTGTGACCGCTCCGCGACACAAAAGAGGTTTCCCCAAATTTGAGGAACAAGTCTGCATCTGTTCCGCGACGCGGACTTGGTGCCCAGATTCGCTCAACTTTTCCTTCTGCGTTTTTCCAACCCTAAATCGCCTAAACTTGACTATTTTTCTCCAATTCTCTTTAGATTCAGATACCCAGCATATGTACACAAGAATCTAACTCGAAACAACTCTTAAAATCAACGTATTAATCTCTAAAACTACTCCGTCTCAGCTCAATTCAAGAACGAAAACAAATTCAAGAACATCAAACTTTCAACCTTTTTAGAACTTTCGCTGAACAAACATGATTGGCGCATGGGTGAACGAATCCAACGTTATGAAAGTCTCACATACCTCGTAGGGATTAACCCTTGGCGAAATCCACACGAAATTCTCCAAGAAATCGACGAACCTTGAACTTTTCTTCTCCTCTTTTCTCCAAGCCCTAGCGTATTTTGGTAAAAACGTAAACTGATCTAATTCTGATTAGACCCTAACTTAATTACCAAAAATAAAATAAAACAATTGGGCAAGGAAAAGACTAAACTACCCTTTCAAAATCCGGATTGGACTTTCCTTATCCAAACAACCCAACATCAAATAGGCATATCTCACTCATACGAACTTGGAATCGCGCAAACTCGGTGGCGTTGGAAAGATTATTCTAAGATCTTTCATACGATATCTGGAAGCACACCTAACTCATCCTGAGCTAGGAGTTATGGTCGTTTGAAGTTGGCCAAAAACCCATACTTAACATAACTTAATCAATTTTCCAGATTTTCATTCTTTCCTAAAATGACTATTTCCAATTCTAACTCTTTCTAGTTCTTTCAAAATAACGAGATGTTACAAAAGAAATTTTGAATCTTCAAAACCTGTTTAAAACTTCCAAAGCCATATTAATTGTAGGGATAAAAGGGAAAAATTAATTAATTCAATCACGATTTAATAAATGATCAATAATATGAAATAAATATTTTTAGTAAGATGCTTATCTAATAATAGGAGACGGAGGAAGTATAAATTTAACAGGTCTTGGCATTTTTGCCTATTTTTTCCGATTAAATTGATTATTATTGCACTACTCTACTCCCTATTGAAGAGTAGCTATTTGTGCACTTTGGCACCTAAAGTTGCAATAATAACTAGGCTAAATCCCGAATGCGAAAGGCATCGGTCGCTAAACTGGTGCTAGTCGGAGTACAATCGCTGAAGCTGAAGACCGGATCGGATTAGAATTCCGAATGAGTTAGAAAATGTTCACACAGTTTGGCGCGACGGCAGATTCACTGAGCAAAGCCTCAAGTTTGATGTTTCGCATCGGCACTGACGCCCACCTCTACGATGATCCTGATGATGTCAATATTGCTCCCCTTCTCGACAGCAAATTCGACTCTGAAAAATGTGAAGCCCTCAAGAGATTACTTGCTCTCATTGCCCAAGGCTGCAACGTCTCCAATTTCTTCCCTCAGGTTTGTGACAATTTTAATTCTTATCAAATTATCACTTTTATTGAAGTTTGTTTGATTACTGCACTGTAGGTGGTGAAAAATGTGGCTTCACAATCAATGGAAGTGAAGAAACTGGTCTACTTGTACCTCCTGCATTATGCTGAAAAGTATGACACCAATTTAAATGAGATTACAATAACATGAGGGAAAAAAATCTTATTCTCTTATTTATGTTTTAGGCGTCCAAATGAAGCATTGCTTTCAATTAACTGTTTCCAGAAGGATTTGGGAGATCCTAATCCATTGGTAAGGGCGTGGGCACTTCGTACAATGGCAGGAATTCGCCTTCATGTGATTGCACCCCTTGTTCTTGTAGCAGTGGGAAAATGTGCAAGAGATCCATCAGTATATGTTAGGAAGTGTGCTGCTAATGCACTTCCAAAGTTGCATGATTTGCGTTTGGAGGAGAATATTAGTACTATTGAAGAGGTACTTTTTGTTGCTTTATAAAGTAATCATGTCCTTGTAACTTATACAGGAAAGAACTGCTCCAATGTTCAAATCATTTATCTAAATATCATAACAGATCTGTTGCTAAGCTAGGACATTCCCTTGGTTTGTCCTAAAAATTAGACTTTTGACTTATACACTAGCTAAAGCTGTTTAAACATGATTTCATTGCACTTTTGACAGTGGTTTAGGGCCTTCTCTTCTCACCAACAACAACAACAAAAAGAACCTTACTCAACTTGGATTTTTCATATTTTCTTCCATGTTGCCATATATGTTTTCTACAACTAAACTGCAATCATGGCTTCAATCATGCTCATGTCAAACAAGCAAACCAAAAAACAAGCAAGTGGATTTCATCATTACTAAATTTGACTTCTACTGCATCTACTATTATGTTTTGCAGCTTGTTGGGATTCTTCTGAATGACAACGCTCCTGGAGTAGTTGGAGCTGCTGCTGCTGCATTTGCTTCTATATGTCCTAATAATTTCTCTCTAATTGCAAAAAATTATAGAAGGCTGTGCGAGACTCTCCCTGATGTGGAAGAATGGGGTCAGATTGTTTTGATAGGGATCCTTATACGGTATAGTATTGCTAGGCATGGGCTTGTTAAAGAATCCTTGATGGTAGCTTCCCATTCTCCAGAGAATTCTAATTCAGGAAAGGAAGGATCTGAAACCTATTTTGGAATCAAAGAGAGAACCAATGGCATTGGGAGTGTTGTTTGTGAATCTGAGATAGCAGAAATGGTATCTAGGAGTTATCTTGAAGGACCAGATAAGTATTTATCCCGACCATGTTCCGAAAGAGCTTCTTCTTTCAAGGACTTATCAGACTTTACATCCGCAAAAAGTAACGATGATGTGAAGATCCTGCTACAGTGTACTTTACCTCTACTGTGGAGTCAAAATAGTGCAGTGGTACTTGCTGCTGCTGGAGTGCACTGGATTATGGCACCAAAAGAAGAAATTAAAAGAATTGTTAAGCCTTTGTTGTTTCTGTTGAGATCATCGGATGCCTCAAAATACGTGGTAATTCTGTCTCCCAATAGTTTTAGTCAAAACTGATTCTTATTTACTTGGTAATATGCCTCAGGAGCCATTGAACTTTTTTAGGCTAGAGTGATGGACAACTAACGTTGAGAGGTGCCGTTTTAGTTATTTAAGCATTGACAACATAACATTGATCCTCTGTTAACTTCTTGGACAGTTCCTGTAGGAGTTTGTCATATGCAATGCATATGACCTTCTATGGGAATTCAAGCTTTGATGAGTTTGTATTCAGTTGTAACGGTATTGTAGATTGAAAAAAACATGGCAATATGAATTTCACAAGAGGTTAAAACATTGTACAGTCCTCAATTCTCTTGCTTGTAATTGCTTAAAATCACCTTGTGCTGTGTTAGCCTTTCAATGAGGCAAAGACACATGTGGAAATATTTTGACTATCTCCACTTCCTAATTTCACAAGGTGCTGCTGGAGTTTTATGCTCCCTAAAATGAGTGAGAAAAGAAACAATGTCATTCTGTTGCTGGTAGAGTGTGACTTAGAGGTTGAAGGAAGAGGAATATGCGTTAAGGTAGACTGACAACTCAAGGGCAGAGGGTTGCTCGCCATGACCTTTTTGTGATTTCTCACTTTTCTTGTCATTTAGACTGATATTTCTAGTTGAACATTCATATTGGATCACTTAAATAGTAGTGACAGTCACTCACTGACTTGTAATAAAAGAAGTGCTGATGGTCAAGTTGCTGCTTTCCTAAATTCAGCCACCAAATCAACATCTGTCAATCAATTTCTTTGCCCGGAAGTTTACTTGGTTCAAGTCTTTTTCACATTTTGTTCGGCCTAAAAATCTTAGGTGCTTCAATGAAGTTTATCCACGGTTTAGGTTGTGGAAAGATTTGGTCTTGGAACTGGATTAGAACTCTTCTCCACGGGAATTTTCACAAGTTAAAGAGATTTTTGGTCATGGTTTCAAGAAGATTTGAATTCTCCAGTAACTTACTAGCTAGTGAGATGAGGTCGTTCAGATCTTTAGGGTTGTTTGGTATGGGGGATGGGATAAATAAAGTTATCCCATGGATTGGGATATCCCATGGGATAAGTTATCCCACCAATATATATGGAATAACTTGTCCCATCATTATAGTATATGTGGGATAAATAATCCTGGGACTAATTAATACCCCTAACCAAACGCAGGATAAAATAATCTTGCATTTTATCCCAGGATTATTGTCCCTTCTCCCTCATACCAAACGACCCCTTAGGGACTGTTCTTTAGGACTTTGTCTTTCTTAAAATACTATGACCGCATTATTTTGCTGCAATCAAACATACATCCGTTAGTAGAACTTTGTTTTTGTGAAAACTCTATGACCCAACTTTGCTGCCATCTACAATATGTTCCCTACTTTTGGTGTATATGTAATTCATTGGTTGATGCAGGTACTCTGCAACATTCAAGTGTTTGCTAAAGCAATGCCTACCTTGTTTGTTTCCCATTTCGAAGACTTCTTCGTGAGCTCTATTGATCCATATCCAATGAAAGCTCTGAAGCTTGACATACTATCTCTAATTGCGACAGATTCATCAATTTCACCTATTTTTAATGAGTTCCAGGTACACTTTTTTATCTAAATTTATATGTACATTTTTCAAACCATAGTGATTGTCTTGATCTAATTATTTGAGATGCTATAGACTAACCAAACTCAGCTTCATACAGTCATGAATCCTTTTAAAGCACCTTTCTCTCCTTTTTTATATGCCACTGAATGTAATGTTTAGTTTATTCTTTATCAACGTAAAGGGAGTATGTGTGCGTTTTATGATTTTTCTTATGTTGCAATTTAGTTGCTTGCACATTGGGGTTTCCAATCTCTTTACAGCCACGTGTTAACTTCGCATCATTAAATTCTTTTTCTCTTTGTTGTTGTGGAATTAGTCATGCAAGTTGGTTCTAATTTGTCAGTTAATTTCTAGGATTATATTAAAGATCCAGACAGAAGGTTTGCTGCAGATGCTGTTGCTGCTATTGGCTTATGTGCCCAACGACTTCCAAATATAGCAAGCATATGTTTGGAAGGACTATTGGTTCTGACCTCATCTGGTAAAGATATCTTCTGTTTATGGAATCTATAGGAGAGCTTTTGTTTTTTGTAATTCTGAGCTTCATTTCTTCATTTATTTAGTTTCAGTTTTTTATGCAGAAATTTCAGATGTGGACATAGCATCAATGGATGAAGAAGCAATTATTCTGATTCAAGCAATAAATTCCATCAAAACAATCATAAAACATGAACACTCAAGTCATGACAAAGTGAGTTGCTTTACTAACTCGACAAATTTGCACATTTTTCAATTTCTAGCCAATCATTATCATTTTGTTACCTGTTACTTAATAATGATATTTTAGGAATTTTCTTAATCTGGTAACAAGTACTTCCTCCGTTAAGTATACATGACACTATTTCCTTATTTGTCCGTTCCAAAAAGAATTTGACATTTTTATATTTGAAAACATCCAACTATAAACTTCTCATTTTTCCTGTAATGAGAAGTTCTTATAGACACAAATGTTACGGTATGTTTAAGACCACAAGTTTTAGAAGTCTTATCGCCACACAAATATAATGAGTAATGACATGTTTAAGACCACAAGTTTCAAAAGTCTCCCTTTTTTTTACTTTAAAATCCATAAGGAGTCGAATTATGTCACACAAATTGGAACGGAGGAGTATATACAGTGTTTCATTAATGTTGCTTCAGGTACAAGGCAGACTGCTTATTATCTTAGGGGTCTTTTATCCAGGGGCGGATTTTTTACCTCGGTTGAAACTCTGTATATATATGTATAAGAAATGTTATAAATATAAACTTGGCACCCGAAGTATCAAGATGGTCCACGGTGCCAGTGGTTAAACCCTATGTTTTCCTCCCAAGGAACACCAGTCCAAATCCTTGGTGCTACTCTTCTAAAAACATTTTAGTATATTTCTTTGACCATTTTTTCTTTCTGTTTTTTTTTTTCACGGGAACTTTTATTATTATACGTAACAAAAGCAAGCTCACTCGTTCACTACGAGTGGAAATCAAATGAACAAGTTCTATTTATCTTCTGTGGATCTGTATCATTTTTCTTTCATTACATTCTCCTCTCTCTTCATCAAAATTTTAATAATCTTTTCCTGTTGCCCCAGCTTCATTTCTGTTTCCGTCTCTTATCTTGAATTTTACATGTTATTTTATTTTTATTTATATGGTTTAACAAAATACAAAAGACAAGGGTATGTTGAGTCTTGGTTCATGCTGATTTACAAAATAATTGTTTTTTGTATTATAGAAATTATACTTGTAAGGTTGAGTTGATGTACCAGTCTAAACATGAACCTTTCTAAATAATATTTGGAATAATATTTATCTATGTATCGAAAAGACAAATAACCCGAACTGTAAACAGAAGTTGATCAAACTGATCAAATGTTTACTCTATTTGAACCATATAATTGTAAATACATCTAAGTTTACAGTAAAGTGTCTCCCGGAACCTCCAAATCTTGGATCCGCCTCTGGTTTTAACAGGTAACGTTGCATGTTCACTGTCCTTTGGAGAAGAAGGTGCTAATGGACTTGTCTTGCCACCTCTCTCATGTAGACTTCTGTTAAAATTTTCTGACATGGAACTTTTGAATCTGAGCTCTAATTGTAACTTAGACACATTTATTAAACAAAATGTTTATAGTTTAGAGAACACCACTAAAGGAGCCTGCAGTGACTAGTGCCACCAGAAATGTGGAAATATGAACACATTTCTGAAAAGTTCAATTTCTAAACTTTTCTACTCAATTGAAAATGCTCACTCTGTCAATGGAGTTTCAGGATAAGAGATATAAACCATAAAAATACTTAATTAATGCTTATGGGCACCGATAAAGCCGTCATGCATGTACTCTGATACAATTCTTCGTCAATTCTCTTAGTATGGGTGACAGGGTGTGCTTTTTCATTTCCAGTGATAAGTCTTTTGAAATAAATGATATCAGTGAAGGTTCTTTTAGGTGGTTTTTGTTCAAGGAGTTCAGTAGTCGGTTTGTCAGTAAGATTAAGATCGATGAAGTCATTTTAAGATGGGTATGTAGTGTTATGAGATTAGCTTCCAAAGGTGTTGGGGACCTTTATAGAAGATGGGGCAGGCTTAAGGAGGGGGATCTGTTCAGAGTTTATCAGAACTTCAACTCTTATGGGAGATTTCTTCGAGTAGAAACATTGCGGGGCCAAAGAAAATCAGCTATTATCATCCCGGAGATGGATTACAATGTAGGGTGGAGTGATTTAGCCGACAAAATTATCAGATCTTTGGGTGAGCCAGTTAACCCAGCTCTCCGGAAGTTTGTCACCCCAGGGAAATCTTTCATGGATGCTGCAAATATCCAGAAATGTCCAGTTACGAGCTCTCAGTCTCATTCTGAATTGGAGAATCTACAGGAATACTTGCAGTGTTGCTTAGTTGGAACCTTCAATGACCCTTTCAGCTCGAGTCCAAATCCAACAGTCATCCATCAGTGGTTCCTGAAAAGGTGGAAGATGACGGCAGGGTTGCGCGTCTTACGGCTCACACATAACCAGATGATGTTTGAGTTTCCATCTAGGCAAGAAGCGGAGAGGATAATAATGGGGGAATGGTTTTGGAATGGGAGAAGATTATCACTTGAGTGGTGGTCTCCAGAATCAGGGACAGATAACTCTAAAGAAGAATTAGTAGCAAATCAGAGGTGGATTAGGGCTTTTGTTATCCCGCTTCACGCATGGTCGGAAAAGTCTCTGAAATTTATCGGGGACTGTTGTGGTGGTTATATCGGTGCAGGTGAGGACACAAAGAAGAGAAATCATATTCTCTGGGCTCGGATTTGTATTCCAGCAGTAGCACGAGAACCTCCACACAAAATTGATTTGAGAGTAGGCGGCAAAATTTATGAAATATCCATTATTGCCGATGCCTTCTCGAAAATCTCAGTTGCCGGTGATTCTGATGAACAGGGTTTTAACCAGCGGTCCAAACAAGTTTGTGTCTCGAAAACTGAGCAGTCTATCAATTCAAATTTGAAATTTGCTGATGCCCCTAGGGTTGGGCCCAAAAAATCTAAGACAACCTTGGGCCAACTTAAAGCAAAGGCCCAATTGCAGCAGAAGACTCCAGACCAAGTTTATGTTTTGCAGAATGAGCAGCCTATTGATTCAAATCTCAAATCAGCTGAGGACCCTAGGATTGGGCCTAAAAATTCTAAGACAACTTTGGGCCAACTTAAGGCAAAGGCCCAGTTGCAGCAAAAGACTTCAGACCATCTTTATTATTCAAGGAGGAAAAAGGGGAACTTGCATCTCAATAAAAAGAAGGAGATATTAAAGGAGTGGAAGGCAATTAGGCCAGCCCAAGCCCAATCTATAGTGGCAGAGACACAAAAGCCTTCAGAACGACAGTCGAATGCTAAGTTGTCTCAAAAGCCATTGTTGGCTTCCCTAACGCAAACTGATTCTCTTGATGAGTGAGAGGGAGACGCAGACGACGAAGCCGAATGCATGCGACCTCTATCTCTTCTCTCTCTTCCTCCTATCCACTCTGTTTTCTTTATTGGGTGTTCTCAAGATTCAGGTTTCTCTTCCCCAATTAGTAGCGATACTTTGTCACTACCCTGGTCCGGTGACAGCTTGGAGGAACAGGTTATTTCACACCCGACAGTTATTGAAACCTCTCATTGGACCAAGATAGTGATGACTAAAGCTTGTAAAGCCTTTGGGGTCAATTCAGTGGGGTTTGAGCACGAAATCTTCGATATGATACTGCGAATGGAACAAAAGAGGAAGTTACAGTTGCAGAAATCAAAGGGGAAAGAGCAACAGAAGAAAAGATCAAAGGAAAAGGGTGAGATTGTGGCCAAGAAGTTGCAGTGCACAATTAATTATGAGAATGGAGAAGGGTCAAGTAGGGGCAGGTTCCACAAGGCTTTCTCGGAATGAAAGCAAAAATTATCAGTTGGAATATAAGGGGGCTTAATGATATAAGCAAAAGAAGCACCATCAAGCTACTTATTCAAAAATGGAAGCCTGACATCTTGTGTGTACAGGAAACAAAAACAGAGTGTTGTTCTGTGGCAATAGCAAGACATATTTGGGGATCAAGATGGGTCGAATGGGTTGAATTGAAAGCAAGTGGTACCAGGGGTGGCATTATTATTTTGTGGGACAAAAGACAATGGAAATGCTTAGACTCTTACCAAGGGCAGCATACTCTTTCGGCCATGTGGGAGGGTTTGCAGGTGGACTTCAGATTCTGTTTCTCTGGGGTGTATGGACCTCACAAAACTCCAGAAAGGTTTGACCTATGGGATGAGTTGGCTGCTGTCAGAGGCATTTGGGATGGATGTTGGGTCATAGGTGGTGACTTTAATGTATGTAGATATGAACATGAGAGGCACAATTGTATAAGGAGATCCCAGGACATGAAGGACTTCTCTGAATTTATTCAAGACATGGGTCTTATTGATCTCCCCTTGCATGGTGCAACTTATACATGGACAAGGGGAGAGGACTTTCTGCAGGCTTCCAGAATTGATAGGTTCTTAATTTCCGCTGAATGGAATGAATTCTTTGGAGTTGTGAAGCAGGTGGCCCTACGAAGGGTTCTCTCCGACCACAGTCCCTTAGCCCTAGAGAGTGGCGATTGGACTTCTGATCCTACTTCAAATTCGAGAACATGTGGCTGCAGCATGAAGGTTTTCATGATATGGTCAAAAAATGGTGGCAAGGTTATATAGTAAATGGCTCTCCAGACTTTATACTCTCCCAGAAATTAAAATTTTTGAAGAAAGACCTTGTTACCTGGAACAAGGAGGTCTTTGGGAAGCTAAATTCTAGAATCAGTAAAGCCATGGATGATCTTCTGCTGACAGAACAAGCAACTGAAGGAAGGGTCCGGTCTCAAGTTGAAAAGAACAAAATATTGCAATTGCAACTAGAGATTCAACAATTAGCAAAGGCAGAGGGTTCCTCTTGGAGACAAAAATCGGGGTGTCTATGGTTAAAAGAGGGGGATAGGAATACAAAATACTTTCAAAGAATAGCCAACTCCCACAGGAGATACAACCACATTGACAGATTGCAGGTAGGAGATGACCTCTTTGAAGGAAAAGAGCAGGTGAAAGAGGTAATTCTTGACTTCTACCAAGAGTTATACTCTGAAAACGAATCATGGAGGCCTACTGCTTCTTTTGAGGGCCTGGGCAATTTGAGTTCTGAAGAGAAGAATGCTTTGGAGCAGGCCTTTGAAGAAGAAGAAATATTGAATGCAATCAACTCATGTGCCCTAGACAAAAGTCCAGGGCTAGATGGCTTCTCTATGGGGTTTTATCAGAAGTGCTGGGGAATTATCAAGCAAGATATTTTGGGTGCGCTCAATCACTTTCACAACAATTGCCACATGGTTAAATCTTTTAATGCCTCTTTTATTGCACTTGTCCCTAAAAAGAAAGGTGCGATAGAACTTAAGGATTTTAGGCCTATCAGTCTTATTGGTAGTGTGTACAAAATTTTGGCCAAAGTGCTCTCAGAAAGGCTAAAGAAGGTGATTGGGAATCTAGTCTCTGGTTTTCAGAATGCTTTTGTTCAGGGAAGGCAAATCACTGATGCAACACTTATTGCCAATGAAGTTCTAGATTGGACTGCTTTTTAAACTTGATATTGAGAAGGCATTTGATAAATTGAGTTGGTCCTTCCTTATTTCAATCCTAAGGTAAATGGGATTTGGAGAGAGATGGATTTGGTGGATCAAGTATAGCTTCTCCACCATAAAGTGTTCTGTACTAGTGAATAGAAGTCTTGTGGGTTTTTTCTCTCCCGGTTAGAGGCTTCAGACAAGGGGATCCCTTATCACCCTTCCTTTTTATTCTGGCTATGGAGGGTTTGAGTAGGACGTTGGAGAAGGCTAAACAACTTCAATGGATAGAAGGCTTTGAGGTGGGCAATGGTTATGGTCCACCAGTCTCGATCTCACATCTTTTATTTGCTGATGACACCTTGGTTTTCTGTGGAGCTAAGAAATCTCAAGTGCAATATCTTAGTCTCACCCTTATGCTCTTTGAAGCATTGTCAGGTCTTCACATCAACATGTCCAAGAGCACTATATACCCTGTAAATGAGGTCCCTGATCTGGAAGATATGGCAGCTATCATGTGTTGCCCTACTGGCTCCTTTCCCACCACTTACTTGGGTATGCCTTCGGGTGCTATGAATAGATCATCTCAAGTTTGGAATGTGATTGTGGAAAAGTTTGAGAGAAGGTTAGCCTCCTGGCAACAACAATACCTCTCTCTAGGTGGAAGATTAACACTCATCAATAGTGTATTGGACAGCATTCCCACCTATTTTATGTCCTTACTCCTTATGCCAGCTAAGGTGAAACAGCGACTTGACAAAATCAGGAGAGACTTTCTCTGGGAAGGCAACAACAAGGACCACAAAATTCACCTTGTTAATTGGGCCAAAGTCACTTTGCCAAAACAATATGGAAGATTGGGGATAAAAGACTTGGCCTTACATAACAAGTGTTTGCTATTGAAGTGGCACTAGAGATACAATCAAGAGGCGGCTGGCTTGTGGAAGGAAGTGATCCAAGCAAAGTATGGTAGTGATAGTCATTGGTGCTCTAATAAAGTCAGTACCTCTTATGGCACGGCGGTCTGGAGAGATATAAGGAAACTGTGGGAAATATTCTTCAGTGATGCCTCACTTATGGTGGGAAATGGGGAACATATTCAGTTTTGGAAAGATATTTGGCTAGGAGACACTCCTCTAATGAATGTTTTTCCAAGCATTTTCCAGATTGCATCTCATCCAGACTCAACCATCTCGCAGTACAGGGAAGACAATGTGTGGAATCTGATCCTAAGGAGAAATCTTAATGACTGGGAGTTGGAAGTGGTTTTTAGCCTTATGGCCACCATTCAGACTAGTGCAATCAACAGTCAACGCAGGGACAAACTTATCTGGAGACATAGCAGGGATGGATCCTACACAGTTAAAGCATGCTACCTTCAACAAAGCTCCAAGAAGACCGTAATTGATCAATGGCCATGGAAATTAATCTGGAGAACTAAGTTGCCACCTAAAGTTATTTGTTTCAGTTGGATTACTCTAAAAGACTCTTGCTTGACTCAGAATAATCTCATGAGGAGGAAATTCCAAATAGTCAACAGATGCTACATGTGCTTGTGCAACTCAGAATCTATTAATCACTTGTTCCTTCATTGCACAGTTGCAACAGGCCTATGGAACATGTTCTTCTCACGTTTTGGACTCACTTGGGTCATGCCAAGATCATTGAGAGAGGCTTTTGTGTGTTGGAGTTCTTGGAAAGTTGGGAAGTCCGTCAAGCAGATCTGGTCTTTGGTTCCAGCCTGTATTTTGTGGTGCTTATGGACGGAGAGGAACAAAAGATATTTTGATGGCACCCCAACTCCCATCTCTACCTTTAAAGCAAGATGTTTGATTACTCTTTTTGGTTGGGTTAATCTCTCTCCTGTACTTAGTGTCGATTCTTTCCTAGAATTTATCAGCTCCATAGATCTCTGCTGTTGGCTGTTTAGATAGCTTTTTTTGCCTTTTTGGGAGCTGATAATTCTTTCTTTTGTAATCTGTGCATCTGCTTGATGCTTTGTTAATGACATTCTTCTTACTTCATCAAAAAAAAAAAATATGTGGAAATTCTGTCCGTTAGCTGAGCCATGAGTAGAAACTTTACATGTAAAATCTACGTTACTTTTATTTTGAGATGGCAACATGAGCTACCAATTAACCTTCATCCTATTTTTTTTAATGAAGTAAGGTGTTTCATTAGTGGCATCAAACAGATACAAAGAGTACAAAAGTAAAACTTAGCGCCATTACATGATGTCATGCTAGAACCAGCCCAGGGAGCTAACTAAAAACCAGAAAAATGTGGGGAAGCACACAACCATGTGGCTAAGTCAAGGATAGAGAAATAAACAGCTACCATTCTTATCCCCAAATTCTCAGATTTTATTTTTTGGAAGCAAGAAAATCATTTGAATTGCAAGTTATTCAAATTCGGCTTCTTTTGACTTGAATAGACCATCACGTGCCAAAGTCTACTCCCTGGCACAAACATCAGCCTTTGAAATGCATGACAAGTTGACTGTTCAGTTTGGGTTGAGCAGGAATTGAATCCTAATGCAATACATCACTAAGCGACCTGTGGATGTATTGCAGGTTATCAAAATTCAGAGCTATAATTGATACTTACTAAATGCAATACTTGCAGAAATGTCATTTTAATAAGATCTGTTTCTGGTACGTAAGCTGTAACAATTTATTTACACCTTGCTTCTTCTTCTTTTTCTACTTACACCTTGCTTATGATGGGAACTACATGCATTATTTTATGTCCTCCCTGCATATAATGGTTAACATACTTGTCAAAAACCCGGAAAGAAGAAGTATATACAATAATCTTTGACACAGAACTTACTCACTCACTCACTTGTTTTGATAAAAGGTGATTGTTCATTTGGCTCGTAAGTTGGATTCTATCCGAGTACCAAGTGCACGTGCAATGATTATTTGGATGTTGGGCGAGTATAACTCCATGGGACATATTATTCCAAAGGTGTTACCCACAGTTCTCAAGTATCTTGCTTGGACTTTTTCTTCTGAAGCACTTGAAACGAAGCTCCAGATTCTTAATGCCATGGTCAAGGTAGAGCACTACAAATATATTTGTTTTTCTTCAATGAGCCTCTAGCTCGAATGTTTTTGGATGGAAAATTTTGCAATTATCTTAATTGTACTTTTTAACTCTGGAAAATCTTCTTCTTTTCTCATAATTATATTCCTTTGATGTTCTTGGCCTAATTGGAATATTTGCCTATGTCTGTACTTTGCATTGTTTAGACAAAAATTGAATCTATAATCAAACAGCAGAGAAGGTGAGCTTACTGTTTAATGGCTTCGATTGCTATTAAGAAGCACAACTGACATTGTAGGAGCATCTCCGCTATCGGCAATGGTTCTTTTGTGCTAGATTTAGTTACTCCAGTATCTATTGAGGAAGTAGATTGATATGAGATGTCGAGTCTGTTATTTACAGGACGTGAAATGGTGTTTGTTTATCTACATAAGCATCCAACAAAATCAATAATGACATGTATTCTTTTGACAAACTAAAGATGATTATTAGAGTATCTTTGTTATGAGGAGTGCTTGGCTGTACTTTCAAGCTCTCTGTAATATGAGTTAATCTGTCCTAAAATATGATTGCTAAAAATTGTCTAACCTGACATACCCTTATGAGTTTACATATTGAACTTATTCTGCTCGTAGATCTGGCAGAGGGTTTCTCAAAAGTATAAAGATTAGATGTTGCAGACTCATGTATTCTTCGAGAAAGAGATGCTATCCAAATATGCAACTGATTTGGTATTTTTAAGAAATAATTTTCTTTGATTAATCAATGGCTGAATTTCTTAAACCTCGATTTGATTATTTCATGAACCTTGTCTCATTTAATCAACAATAGGCTTGTATTTTTTTCAGGTCTTATTACATGCAGAAGGGGAAGCACTATCAACCTTCAAGACACTCTTAAACTATGTACTTGAACTAGCTAAATGTGACTTGAACTATGACATCCGTGACCGTGGACGTCTTCTACAGAAACTCTTATCTCACTACATAGGCACTCATGAGTTGGAAGAATCAGCTCCTGACAGCACATTGCATGTACTCACAGGACATTTATTTGGGAGAGAAATAAAATCCATACCTTCAGAACCATTAGCTTATCGTTTATATCTTCCTGGATCTCTTTCACAGATGGTTCTTCATGCTGCTCCAGGATATGAACCTCTCCCACAGCCATTAAGTTTGATCTGCAATGATACTACTCATGAACCCAATATGGTAATAGGTATGAAACAACCAGGGAATGGTGCCACTCAAAATGAATCGTATGAAACTGATGATGCTGACACAGTATCTGGATCACTAAATGAAGAAAGCACCTCTGGTTACAATTCTCAAGATTCTAGAACTGGTTCAAGTGGAATTCACGGTAGCCACAGGAGTGGGTCTGTGAGTGATGATGATGAGCATGCTGGTCCACTGATTCATCTTTCTGACAGTGGCAATGCTCATGGGAATCAATTGGGACCAAGGTTTAATCAAAATTCTGACTCCAATGATCTTGGGGAATTAATGTCGATAAAATCTCTTGAATCCTGGTTGGATGACAATCCTGGTTCTACCCATAATTCGGTAGAATTAAATAATGTCTGTCAATCATTGGCCAGAATTTCAATTGGAGATCTTAGTAGCAGAGTGAAACCTAAGTCCTACACTTTGTTAGATCCTGCAAATGGAAACGGCTTGAGTGTGGAATACATATTTTCATCAGAGGTGTCAAGCATATCTCCTCTGCTCGTTTGTATTCAGGTCATATTTACCAACAATTCAGTGGAAGCTATGTCAAATATACAGTTGATCGAAGAGGATTCTGGCATGAGGGTAGAATCTTCAGATCAAGTGCTGACATCAGATGAGAGGTTATTGTTGTGCTTTGCAATTTTCAATATTTACTTTGTTGGTCAAAATAATACTGATTCTTATGGTGAATAATGCTGTTTTGAGAGCATGCCCTTTTGAATATTTCTTTTGTCAGTCAACCTTTTCCTAGATGTAATGATAAGATAGTTCTTTAAGTTATGCTGTCCTTTGTGAAGGTTCTATTTCTTATCTAGAAAAACTTTTTTTCAGTTCCTCTTGTTGCTATATGAACTAGTGGCCAGGAGTTCATTGTTTCACTGGTCTTCAGGCATTCAGTGAAATGCTCAACGAGATAAGTAGATATTATCATAGAGTTATCTGAGGCCATTACAGAAATGTAAATACATAATTCATCTCTAGTCACTGAAATGGATAATTGGAACACCTCAATACCTGGCCCCCAGTTTCCTGAATGGTCAGTTATTCATATAATACGATTGATAGTGTAGAGGGTGCCCCAGTTTCCTGTTGCTATGATTTGTTCTGCTCTGTTCATCTGCTGTCGTTTTTTATTTTTAGTAATATGATAACTTTGGCATTACGATCGTTCTATTTAGTCATGCTATGGCATCTTACTCTTTCTTCAAGTTGGTGAGGGCTCTTGCACTTGTTCATCTTTGTTTGTAGTTCCAAGATGTCTGTTAATGATGTGCCGACTCTAGTTCCAATGGAAGAAATTACTAAGCTGGAGCGAGGTCAGGTTATGCAGAGAACGCTTCAGGTCCGGTTCCACCATCATCTATTGCCCCTTAAGCTGCTTTTATGGTGCAATGGCAAGAAGTATCCTGTGAAGTTGAGACCTGATATTGGGTATTTTGTAAAACCTCTTCCAATGGAAATCGATATGTTCTCAATCAAGGAATCTCAGCTGCCTGGAATGTTTGAATATATAAGGAGGTCAGTTGGTTGAACCCTTGATGTTTGGTTTGTTATTGTTTTGTGTCTCATGTCTGTGTTGACAGGCCAAGAGATTGTTGCTTTTATCAAACCAAATTGGCAAATCCAATTGTGTTATTTGCGGATAAATCAACTGAGATATGCCATTTCGCTGTTTTTATGGAAAATGATGACGATTCTCTGTTCTTGAATTGTGTGTGGGTGCCCCGGTTTTCGAACCTTACAAATGGGAAAAGAAAGTAAAAACCCTCTACAAAGAGGACATCTGAGAAATATTAGTTTAAGTTGGATTGTAAATGAAAGTTTGAAGTTCGCCACAACTCGTTGTTTTGTGGGCTTTACACTCTTTGTTCTAGAATTCTCTTGTGATGATTTTCCTATAATTTGCTACAGGTGTACTTTCATTGACCATATTGAAGAACTTAACAAGCTTGAAAGCCCCTTAGCAAAGGACAACTTCCTTGTAATCTGTGAAACTTTGGCTTTAAAGGTGCTTAGTAATTCCAATCTTTTTCATCTATCCGTGGACATGCCTGTTGGTACCAACCTCGATGATGCGTCAGGTTTACGGCTTAGGTTCAGTGGTGAGATATTAAGCAACTCAATCCCATGTTTAATTACTATTACTGTTGAAGGTAGATGCTCCGAACCGCTGGACACTAAAGTAAAAGTCAACTGCGAAGAGACTGTTTTTGGCCTGAACTTTTTGAACAGGGTTGTGAATTTCTTGACTGAGCCTGCTCGATTGTGATGAAAATCTAGTTTACTCTGAAATGAAGTGATCATTGGATTATTTTTGTCCTCAAGCTGTTGATTATGTACATTTTCCTTGTATCAGTGATGTAAATCTGGACATCACTGTGTGTTCGTATAGATGAATTGTTGTTTTGCCTTGTATCAATGTACGTATTGAATCCCAAAAGAAAAAGAAAAGGAAAGGAATAATTCTTTGGAAAAACACTCTAAATTTAACTCGTCACGGAACAGAAAAAAATGGAGTCGGGGGGACACATTTTCTATCCGAAACGAAAAGGCTCTCATACGGAACAATACAAGGTCTTGTTGACAACTTTGTTTCTCTCTTGGACAATTTTTGATTGACAATGTATAAAATGAAAGATTTTTGTGGTGATCTAGAAGCAGAAGTATTTTGGGACAGTTTTCTGATTGATAAATGACTGCAGAAATGGAAATTACAAACTAAGCTGGAAAATGAAAATGTTACTCAAAGCTAGCAACTGTTCATTAGGAAACTCTTCACAAATTTCTCCTTCATCTAGCACATGAGACGAACTCTTCAATCTTGATAAGTGTGCAATTTGATTCTCTGACTCTTTTCTGTCCTTAATCTCTATATCAAATTTTTGCAATAGTAAGATCCACCTAATAAGCCTTGATTTTGCATCTTTCTTGTTGAACAGGTACCTAATAGATGCATGGTCATTCTAAACAATAATTTTGATTCCCACCAAATGTGACCTAAACTTATAAAATGAAAAAACTAAGGCAAGCATATCCTTTTTAGTCATAGTGTAGTTCACTTGAGCAGAGTCTAATGTCTTGCTAGAATAATAGGCAAAATGGAAGACTTTCTCCCTCCTCTGCCCAAGCACTTCACCAACAACCACATCACTCGCATCACACATCAACTCAAAAGGCATCTCCCAATTCAGAGCAATCAGAATTGGAGCTTCGATCAAATTCTCCTTCATCACCTAGAAAAAATCTTGATGCAACTTTCATCAGATTGAAATTTCACCTCCTTTTCCAGTAGACTGCACATAGGTCTGGCTTGGAGAAATCATTGCATGTTTAAGGAAACTCCTCACCTTTTTCACTGAGACTCTGAAGGTGGTAACTTCTCTATTACTTCATCTTTCGCGCGATCAACCTCTAGGCCTTGCTTTGACACTTTATGATCCAGCACAATGTGTTTCCTCACTAAGAAATGACATTTTCCCAGTTTAGCACGAAAGGTTGTCTCTTCATAATGAGCAAGGACCTTGTCAAAAAATTTCAAACACACATCAAATGACTTACCAAACACTAAGAAATCATCCATGAAATCTACACGAACTCCTCCACCATATTATGGAAGATGGCCACCATGCATCTCTGGAAGGTAGCTGATGCATTGCAAAGTCTAAATGGCATACGATTGGAAGCATATGTGGCACAATGATAAGTGAGAGTTATCTTATCTTGATCCTCATGAGCAATCACAATATGATTGTAGCCACTCATACTGTTTCTTGCCTTGTCAATCTGTCCAATGAAGGGAATAAGATAGTGTTCTTTTTTATTGCATCATTTAGCTTGCAGTAGTCCATGAAAATATGCTAACATGTTATTGTTCTTATTGGGGTCAACTCATTTTTTTTAATTAGTCACCACAGTCATGTCGCCTTTTTTTTGGTACACATTGCACAAGACTGACCCACTTGTTGTGAGATTGGATAAACTATTTGTATATCCAACCACTCTATCACTTTTTATTCTCACCACATTCTTCATCACCGAATTCAATCCTCTTTGGTGTTGCATGCTAGGCCAGTGTCCCTCATCCATGTAAATCTTATGCATGCACAAAGCTGAAATAACGCCATGAATATCTAACATTTGGCACCCAATTGCTTTCTTTCTTCTTTTGAGCACAATCAAGGTTGCACTAACTTGCGACTCAAACAAACTTGTAGAGAGAATTATAGGAAAATTTTCATTATCACCCAACAAAGCGTACTGAAAATGAGGTGTGAGTGCCTGCAACTTAAGCTTAGGGGCTTCTCTAATCGATGAATATGATGGAGGTCCCAACAATCTATTTAGAAGCTTCTAGTTGCCTCTTTTTACAAAAAAAAAAAAAAAACACTTGCCACATCCAGAGTTTGCACTACTTCCTGCACTTCAACATCCCAAAAAATGTCATGATCCATCAATACTCTTTCAGGTGGTTCTCTAGAAGCAATGTAATGGGCTTCCACAAAAAAAAAATCAATTACAGTGATGATGACAACTCCTCATAGCCCTATATATATCAAATACCTCAACCTGGTCATATGTCCTCATGGACAATTGTCCATTAGCTATATTTGTCAAAGAGCGCCCTATATCTAAGAAGAGACGTCCCAAAATATAGGGGACCTCAAGATCCAGCTCAAAATTCACGGGGAAAATCAAGGACCCCACTTGCACTAATACATCTTCCACAATGCCTTCTAGCCTAGTCACTAAGCGATCAACAAGTTGGAAAATAATTGTGGTGGACTTAAGACTGCCCAACCCTAACTTTTTGAACAATAAGGTTGGAATTATATTGATGCTTGCTCGAGTATCACACAACCCCCTATCATGAAGTCTCTACCTTATAGTGATCTACACTATGAAGCAGAACATATCTTTTAACTTTGTGGGCAACCTATTCTATATTCGAGAACTGTACTCCTTATAAAGTACAATTGTTTCATACTCGTTTAGCCTCCAGTTAATCACCACGATGTCTTTCACATTTTTGACATACTTAGGAATTCCCTGCAAAACATCAATAAGAGACAAATTAATGTGAATCTGCTTAAGTAGAGTGAGAAACTTACCAAAGCATTCATTTCCTTCTGCCTTTTGAACTTTTGTGGGAATGGAGGAGGTGGTTTCATATTTTGTACTATATTATTATCTTTTGAGACTTTTTAGACTCGCTTTTATCCTTTGTCTCTCTCTATTGTGTCAAATCGCATACACAAGCGTACGTGGTTAAGCAAGTAATATGGTGACTTTTGCTAGTCGAATTATCAAATCTAAAGGACTTTTGACTAATAAATATCTAATTTAACTTTTAACTATAATTACGTGCAAGTGTGCAAAAATAGTTTGAAAGTTGATTTTAACTAAAAGATTTCAATTAGAAACTAAGAAAATTAAACAACAAAAACTTGAGTTCAACTTGGGATTTTGATCAATAATTAAAGAAATTTCAGGCCTACCACTTTCATGTGAATTCATGCAGCGTAATTTCAACCATAGATTCTATTGGATTATTGAATCACCGACTTACAATTATAAAAATATGGTTATTGTCTTTTAAGCCTCTAATCGTCTATCAAAATTGATAATCTAACTATATAATTGAACGGAGATATATTTAACCAATTATAGAGTATTATGTTCTCTTCTCATTCCTTAGTCAACTGATGCTTTCAATTGCACACGCAAGTGTACGCGGTCGTACAAGTAATATAGTGGCTCTTAAAAGAACCGAATTATCGAACCCAAAGGACTTATCAATTTATTATTCTTACTAAATTATATTAATTCTAATTATTTATTTAAGGGGAGGATTTCAAAAGATGAATATATTAACTAAATTAAAAATAAAGATAAAATAACTAAAAAGCAATTAACTAAGAAAAGATAGATGTTTACACAATCAATGAATGAATCGATCTAGGATTATAATTTAACTAACAATCATGTTTAGCATCAATTTCATCAACTTATTTGATTATCTAGTTATTGATTCACAGGGTTAAATGTATGATCATGGTCTCCCGACCTCTAATCGCCTACGATAAATGATAACATAACTACATCGTTGAGCGGGAATAGGTTGGACCAAGTACCGAGCATTACGATTTCTTCCTGTATAGTGACCAAGCATGGTTTCTAGGTATATCCCTATCCTAGATACAAACTAACCCTAATTATTAAGAGAAAATCATGCTCCTTATATTCCACGTTCTATCATCTTATTCCTCTCCCGATTTCAATTAGGACAATATGTTTATTTCAATGGTGATCAAGCATCAAAATAGTAATCACAAAAATATAAGAACAACTAATATGATAAACAAATCATGTCGAATCAAAATCACTAAACAATCATATTGTAAGTAATTATAATCCAAGAACGAGAAGTTTAACTCCACATAGACATAGAGCAATTACAACCCATCATTCAAAGAAAAGATGTAAAATAAATAAAAGAGAAAGAAAAGATAAAACTCTAAATCAAAAGTTAATTTCTACATTCATCCTCCTCTCCTAATAATTATTCTTATGGACTATTTATAGATGTAGAAAATCCTGAATAAAATAATTGAGTCCAAAATAAATTAGAAATTCAAAACCAAATGGAATTGGATTCCGTTTGAAACACTGCTTCGTCCGCCGCCTTTCAATGGTGTCTTCATATTGCTGCCACGTGCCAAATGCGCCAATTTCAATTGAATATCTCTTTGCTCACTTTCATATGTATACAATATTATATTAAATTTAATGCATTAAGCTGTCTGATTGATTTTCTTCTTCAATCTTTCATCTTTAATTTTTTTTAGCTTCAAATTTCTTTATTTTTTTATCAATTTAATTCTACAAATAAAATACACTATTAAACACAATTCATAAAATTCATGCTCAAAAAGAATAAATATAAATAAAAGAGAAAGAAAAGATAAAACTATAAATCAAAAGTTAATTTCTACATTCATCATCCTCTCCTAATAATTATTCTTATGGACTATTTATAGATGTAGAAAATCCTGAATAAAATAATGAGTCCAAAATAAATTAGAAATTCAAAACCAAACGGAATTGGATTCCGTTTGAAACACTACTTCGTCCGCCGCTTTTCAATGGTGTCTTCATATTGCTGCCAAGTGCCAAATGCGCCAATTTCAATTGAATATCTCTTTGCTCACTTTCATATGTATACAATATTATATTAAATTTAATGCATTAAGCTGTCTGATTGATGTTCTTCAATCTTTCATCTTTAATTTTTTTTAGCTTTAAATTTCTTTATTTTTTTATCAATTTAATTCTACAAATAAAATACACTATTAAGCACAATTCATAAAATTCATGCTCAAAAAGAATAAATATAAATAATAAATGTGAGGCAAATAATGATTAAAATATGTATTTTGGCCTCACATCATCAATCTAGGTAAATTAGGTATATTCTTATCCTTGATACTAATCAAGAGTTCTTAGAACCAAAGAGCTCAAGAAAAGCTATAGTCTTCTTGATGTTTTTGACAACACTACTTCCTCCTTTTGAAGTATTTATAAAGAACTTTGCTCTTTTGGGGGTTGAGAATCCAAAATCAGGAATTGACATGGACAACACTTGAAGTGTTTGTTGTCCCAACATGATGACCTTGCTCATCATAACAGGTTTGAACACTCCAAAGGTAACACCAACGATTTTTTATACTTCAACAAAGAACTTGGAGGTACAACCTTAAATGAAGGTAATTAGGAGTTAATCTTCTTGGAGGTCATTTTAGTGTCCTTTCATGATTGAAAAGCTGAGATGAAAGGTAGATATTATCCCACTAGCGTGCTAGAATTTATAGACGATAAAATTTGTGTCGAGAAAATAATAATTAGGTGTGAAAAATATCACAACAATCGTAGTATTTTGTTTAAGATATAAGTGTTACAATCTCTATAAATCCTCTGATTCTTCTTTTCAAATATATATTCAAGAGCTATTGAGCTGGATCTTGACTTGTACTTGAATTTAAGGGCTTTTGAGCTTATTCTTGATTTGGTGGTCTTGATCTTGAGTTGTTTCTTGAACTTGAGTGCTTGAATGCTTGAACTTATAGCTTGTAGAGAAATCTACGACGTTTGATCCACAAGATCTCTCTGCCTTCTTGTTAGAATTCTGGTGACTTTTTTGAACTACGAGGACCCCTATTTATAGTTGTAAAATGAAAGCGTTGGGATGAGGACACTTTTTTCGGCCAATCAGATTTAAGTGACATGACGAAGGAGTTGTGATGATGACAAATTGTCTTTGGTCAATCAGATTTAAGTGACATGATAATATATGATTGGTCAGAACATGTGACACATTTTTATTGGTCTTTGATTTGGCTAGGCATGCTATGTCATTTTAACTTGTGGCATGATCCTATTTGTTTCTTTGTTTAACTTTGCATGTCACGTCATTTGACATGTAGTACCAAAATTTTCCTCTAGAATGAGATGACATATTGTGCTTAGCAAATCGAGCTCATCATATGTAGACAAAATTAATGGACTAGTCCAATGAAATTGAACTTTTAATCAAATCCATATTTATATTGAACTAGTGTATCTTGAATTTAATATGATCTGAATCATTTTATAAATTTATCTTCAATAAAGTTTTAAATGATTACATACACAAACTAGTATTACTTTCTCCTTTCTCAATTTCATATTTGATTGTGACCAAAACAAGCAATTAATGTTGTTTCAACAATTTATAGCACGAGTCTTTATAAGGATTCAACAATTATAACTTAAACAAAAGTGATCAATCTAGAAATTTATGACACACTTCTATTCTTGCGGCTATTTCTATTTTATTAACATTGTGTATCATACAAATATTTTCTAATCAATTTAACCAAATACTGAACTATTAAAAGCCAAAAATCAATAATAAATATCCTCTTAATTTATTTATGAATTTAACATATTCTCAATTTGATAACCGGTAAATCAAAACTGATAATACATCAAACCTCCAAACTAAACATGGATACACTTGGGGGTCATTTGGTTATTGGTTAGAGTTATGCAAGTATCAGTTATTCAGAAATTAGTTATGTAGATATTAATTATGCAAGTAATAATTATGTCGGTATTCTTTATGTAGGATTTAGTTGTTTAAAAATTACAATACATAAATTATTACTTATTGAATATTTAACTTGTTGTAAATGAATATACTTTTTTTAAAACAAAATCTAAAATTATAAAATTCAAAATTGATAGTAATATATGTGATAAACAAGCCAAAATACATCAAAGTATCACCAGTCACCAGTCACCACTAACTATAAACTATGATGCAGAAATATAAAATGCAACAATTCTGGTTCGGGTCGGGGGGGGGGGGGGGGGGGGGCGGAGCACGAGGATGGCGAAACTAGTACAAAAATAGCTTAGTCTTTTTTTTTTTTAATAAAAAAATTAAGAAATAACTTAGTCGACCTCCTTAATCTTGTAAATTAATAACATTATTTACAAATAAATACGTAATAATTAAGGGTAAACATGTAATTTTATTAATTTAATCCATATACAGTAAAACCTCACTAAATTAATAATCTCTCTAAGATAATATTTTCCTCTAGTCCCGACTTGGTTCAATGAAAAAAATCACTCATCTCGATAAGATAATATATTTTCAGAAGATCCTTATATAAATATATGATCCCATTAATATTATAAATTAATATTGTTTTAAAAGTACAAATATATCTTAGATAATTTAGTGAAATATAATTTCATTGTGTAGTTAAAATTTAAATATAGTTGAAGTCCATCTCTATCTTTTCTTATTGCATCCAAAAGTTTCGATGTTGTCTTTTCGAACTGCACCATAAAATTATGAAGAGTTCTAGATGCGATTAGCGTTTCATTACACGTAACTAGTTCCAAATGTATTGTATCATTTTCAACTTCATCATCAACATTGATGTATTCATTATACTTTATGTATAATAAATTTATTTTTTACGTGAATTCAATAAATATGATACATAAATTAGTAAAATACAATTATTTTGATGTAATCGAAATAAACCTTCACTAAATCTCAAAACATTCTTTAAATTAATAAATATTAATTTGTTGATTAAATAATATCTCTACAAATAATAATATTTCATGGTCCTATCTATATTAATTTAGTGAGGTTTTATTGTATAACTAATACCCTCATAACTTATTCCACCCTCTACTCCGCATAAAATTATACATCGATTTCCTCATAAGTTATGTGAGTATTAGCTATGTAGAATTACAAAAACACAACCAAACACCATATAAAATCAATACATAAATAACTTTTATACAACATTTGTAAACACACCAATCAAACATTGTATAAAATTTATAAGGATAAGGTACAAGTACCTTCCTAAACTATGACCGAAATTCCAGAGACACCTTAAGGTCCTATTACCCCTGAATCTATTTTTTTTGTAGTTTTGTACACCTTTTTGATTTACGTGACATCCAAATATTTCCCACGCGCTTCAATTGTGTGGAGTCATGGAGTGTGCCACGTAAGTCAAAAGGTGTACAAAGTTACAAAAAAATGAGTTCAGGAGAGTAATATGACCTTTGTTTAGTTAAGACGCATCTCTGAAATTTCGATCCTAATCTAGAGGTACTTATACCTTATTCCAAATTTATACATGAAACTTTTATTCTATTTGCAAACCAAACATGATATAAAATGAGTTCAGGAGGCTAATATGTAAATGCTTATTCATAAATTCAACTCCCAACCCTTGAGCGTTTTTTTTTTTGATAAACCCCGAAGAAACCCTTGTCCATCGACGACTTTCCGGTTCGCCTCTCTTACTGTTGGTACCATTGAGAGAGAGAGACAGTAGTGTTGAGTTAGATGATTAAAGGAGGCAAAACTTCGGTGCTAACATATGCTGAAAAATGCAAGGTGAGTGGGGAACCTCTTGTTCATTAAAAAATTTCCTTCATAAATGATCTTATGCATGCTTTTGCAGAATATATTGGCATCTAATTGGCAAGGTTACCTTAATACTGTGAAGGCTGATGCTAATGGAAGGTATATATATGCTTTTATGATATTATTATTTGCCTTTTGTCCCATCTGTTTATTACCTTGTTTATCTCAGCAAAGGGGAAATATACACTTCAAAAGTCCGCTATTTCGTCAGGAGAGGCAAGCCCTACATCTGGGTACCTGAAAATGATATGCACAATGTGGTATATTTCAGCCCTTTCACATTTTTAAGCACTTCGATATGAGATCTTAATAATATCTCAAATCTGCATTTACCAAGTAATTTCAGTATTCTAACCTTATTTGAATTGTTTCGTCTTACACTTAATTGCTTACCTGTACTACTCCTCTTGAGGGTATTATAGATTTTCATTTGGATGATACAGGAGATATTATCATGTTATGTAAAATTAACTTTGTTTTATGGTGTTCATAATGACGAAAATGACAATATTAAACTTGTGTACGAATAAGATGGACCATATGCATTTATGGTCTCCCTACCATCAGTTTGATAAGTTTTTTCAATCTTATCCATGCAGCAGTATAAAGAAAAAGAAAAAAAATTGAGCTTGTGAGTTGAGCCTAATTTGAGGTTCTCTGTCTATTCTACCCTCCCTTCCTCCTCCAATTGCCTTGTGCTCATGGTTATCCCTCCCTCAAAGAGAGGGTAGAGTGGAGGTGGTATTTCTACATAATGTCTATCCAAATACTTTCTGTTAGTAGCATGATTCATGTAGTGATACCTTGAAAAGGTATTTTTTTTCTTGATTATTTTGTTTCTCTGGATAAGAAGAAGCTTTAATCTATGACTAGGCATGGTGGTATACTCAATATGTGTATCATATGATTGATAATTTGATAAAAGCTGATTCACTATACTATAAGGAGTCGTTTGGTGAGGGGTAAGAATAAATGGTCATGGGATAAAAAAATAGTCCTGAGATTAAATTTTGGTGTCTTATTTGGTTGTCATGTTTGGGATAACTTATCCCACCATTTATACCATAGTGATGGGATAAGTTATCCCATATAGATGGTGGGATAAGTTATCCCAGGATAATTATCCTGGGATAACTTGTTCCCAACCAAACGACCCCTAAACGTCTTACCATAGGACATATAAACAGAGAGTAACAAAACCTTGATTAAAACAAAATTTGAAAACTTCAAAAAAAAAAGAAAAGAAAGGAAGATGAACCTTTGAAGGTATAATAATTTGATAGTGACCTAAAGTTACTAGTTTAATTTTTTTTTGATAGCAACCTACGCTTTATATTTATTGAGAAAAGTAGCATGTATTATAAACAAAGGAATACACCGAAGGTATTCCAATATTACTTACAATCAGAAATCATAGAAGTATAATTAGCTTCCTATGAATTCATAAGTAATCTAAAGTGCTAGGAATATCCTCTTCTTCTTGAGGATATTCATGTTTACACCAAAAAAAGAAGAAGAAAAGAGCCGACTATTCATCTTCATTTTCTGAAGGGGGCAACTCTTGTTTTCAAAGCACCTCTGATTCCTTTCCATCCAGATAGTCCACTAAATGCTCAGGCTGGGACAATCTTCCATCTCTCCCTGTGCCCTCACTACTATCTCTATTCCACTATGGTAAAGCTTAATTAATATTCCTTTGCATAAGCTAGCTATTGCCCCTTAGGTTGATGAAAATCTGCCACATCTTCAGTCTCTCCACAATGTAGAAAGAGATGGTTTATTGTCACTGTCTCACATTCACAATAAGAACATCTGGAGCGCCTTTTTCATGAGGCTATCCTGAGTGAGTGCAACCTGTTTTGTCTAACAACCAAGTGAAAGATGTCACCTTGAATGTCACCTATCATCTTCGAGGCTAACCACCTTGTTGTGTGTTTGATCTTTGAGAGCTTCTGTAACCTGAACAAACTGAGGATCTTGCTTGCTTGTCTGGTAGTCAAAACAGATTGCCCTCACTTGTGTTCAGGCCTTTGCAATGCTCTAGAATGTTAAGAAACTCAATCAATGTGCTCACCTCCCAATCATTCAAATGTTTTCTTAAACCTGAGGTCTCATCCCTGATTGTCTCTCGTCTCTCTAACTGTAGCCTTTCTCTGCAGGCTCAAGTTGAAAATTAGGAAATCTAGCTTTTAAAGTGTCTTGATCTACCCAACAGTCTTCCCTCCATTACCTACCTTGATTTTACTATTGTTGATTAATTTGGGTCATCTCCATACTCCAGTTTCATAAGGTCGTAATGCCACCTTGTTGATCCACGAGTCCTCCATTCCATATCTTGCCTTTATTGTATCCTTCCATAATGCTTGTTCTTGAGAGACAAATAAGAAGGCATGGTTTTGAATTTTTAGATATCTTATTCCCTGACCCCTTCCTTTTTACTAAGTGTGACATGATCCCACTTTACTAAGTGGATCTTGTGATTGTTTGGATCACAATTTCCTTGCAACAAAAAATTCCTTGCAATAGCATCCAGTCTGTCAGTCACATTTGTTGGCATAGGGAAAACATACATCATGTAGCTAGGTAGTGTATCAAAAACATTTTTTATGAGTGCAACTCTACCACCCAAAGACGAATACTAGCTCTTCCAGTTCACTAGCTTCATATCACATTTTTCCAGTACATTGTTCCTGTTCCAAATACCTTTTGACCTTGCATACCAAGATAAACTGTGGGAAGCTATCCTATTCCCCTCCCCCCAAGTATAGTGGCTAAATTAGCAATCCTAGGCTATTCTGTTCAGACTCTTCAAAAATATGGACAAGTGCGTGTCGGATCCTCCAAAAAATAGTACATTTTTGAAGGATCCGACACAGCTGCGACATCATATATGGAGAGTCTGAGCAACATAGATCCTAGGCACCTCATTAACTAGGTAAAGAAGCGTTCAGCCCAATTAATGTGAGGACTTGAAATGGCTTCAAATAAAATAAGAATGACTCTCAAGTACTTCAGTTGAGAGTTATCTGCATCACAAAAGATCAAAGTGTCATCAACATATTGGAAGTGAGATATGGCCACGCTCTGTCTATCATCCATGTTTGCTTTGAAACCCCGTATCCAACCATTTGTTTGGTGCTGTCCTAAGCATGTCATTGAGTCCCTCCATTGCTAAAATAAATAGAAAAAGGGATAAAGGGTCTCCTTGTATCAGTCCTCTCTTAGAAGAGAAGAAACCAACAGGGGATCCATTTATCAGAATAGAGAACTTCACAGTTGTAGTACATAACTTAATTCATTTGTCACCAAAGCCCATACTTTATATGATCTTCTGGAGAAAGCTCCAGTGTAAATGATCACAGGCTCTTTCAATATCCAACTTGCATAAGATGTCTGACACCTTGCTGATCTTCCTCACATCCACACACTCATTTGCAATCAATATAACATCTATAATCTGCCTGCCTTTTATAAATGTCATTTGTTGAGCATACACGAGTTTAGAAACTACTTTTTTGAGCCTTTCCGTCAACACTTTTGAGATGATCTTGTATATACAACCTATTAAGCTAATAGGTCTGAAGTCCTTCACTGGCCCCCATATTCTTTGGAATCAGCATTTGAACTTTTTTCAAAAATGCCTTGATCATGAAAATTCTGTACAGCTGCAACTTCTCTACTGACGACATCCCAGCATGTGATAAAGAAGGCCATAGTGAAGCCATTATGGCTAGGTGTTTTGTCCCTAGCACATGCCATAATACAGTCTTTGATTTCATTATCACTGAACTGGCTCTGTAGCATAATATTATCAGCTCCACTGTTCCTGTTCTAGATTAAATTGAGGTCTCTATCTCTCTGTCTCTAAGCAACCTACAACTGTTACCCCTTAATTAACGTGGATATCCGTATGGATCAGGAAGATAACTGCCTACCATTTTTTTCAATAAGATTATTTTCTTCTCAATTTACAAATCCGGGCTTCTGATTTGCAAGTCGGATTCTACAAGAGGGGTGAAGTTGGGTTATGGCATTCAGAAGTGATTAAAGCAGAGTAATTCAAGGTTGTTGGGGCATTTTGGTATACTTAACGAATTTCATTAGTCTGAGAAGAAGATGATTTTTTTAGTCTCGGATATGCTTCCATTTTTGTTCTAGGTTTTCTTTATTTTCCTGTGCGTTCAGTTCCCTTCTTGTTCCCAGAGCTTGAGGCATTGTAGTGCAACTCCTACTGATCTCAGTTTCCATAAAAAAAGTTAGTAACTTAGTCTTCACAATTACTCCACTTTACTGAATGCAGATAGTATGGAAAGACATCTATGGGATGTGGAGAATGAAATCAGTCGGTTTCTTAAGAACCTTACTTTAAACAGGGAAAGCTTGCTTTCTGGGAATGCAAAATAAGATGGGAGAAAGGTTGAAATAGGAACAAGTGATAATGTAGCAAAAAGATTTTGGAACTCTTGTTTCTGATTTCTTATGTATTGCTTTTTGTGAAGATTTGAGTTACTTCTGTGTTCATTCGCTCTTTCTGGGATTTGCTTTCTTCTTGATTTGTATATATTCCTACAGAGTCGATTTATTTCATTGTCTTTATTTTTACTTATAGAGCTTAAGCCCCTCTTCTCTAGTCAAATGAAGATTCTCATTCTTTCAAAACCCTTATTTTTACATGTAGGGCTTAAACCCCTCCTCTCTAGTCAATGAAGATTCTTATTCTTTTAAAACCTTTCTCTTAAAACTATAGCTATCAGAGACAACACAAGATGAAGTAATAATGACGGCATATGAATTCGGGACAACATTGTAAGGATAATATAATTCTTGAATATATATTGCTATAGGACTCCATAAAACATTGCCTTTTAGCTTTCCGATAAGGCATAAGACATAAAAAAAGACACCCAAACTTGGCCTCAACTAACAAGTAAACATTCCAGCTTTTAGTATGCACATATAGACACCTCAAATCGTCTCCTGTGTCATTTAAACATTCCAACTCACAAAATGATCATCTAGACATTTCCAAAATTTATGTGCCAAGTCAGCGTCAAGTGTCCACGAAACATAGTGGGATGAGTTGGGATGTTTAGTTACCAGTTGAGACCAAGTTGAGGTGTCTAGAAGTGCACTCTCAAAGTTAAGAGTGCTTACTTGTTAGCCGAGGCCAAGTTTGAGTGTTTGTTCATGCATTATGCCTTTTGATAAACTTCTTTTTGCAAATTACTAAGTTTTAATTTTTAACTCATGATTTCCTGGTTTGGGTTTCAAAGCTCCACATTAGTTTCTGATACCATGAAGGAAAATATAATAGCTTAGCTATTGAGTAATACGGAATCTAATTTGTGATGCATGCTTGTTGGTTGAATTGGTTCATTGGAGGATGTACAACAGCCCTGACATGTTGTTTCTCTTTTCTATGTAGAACACAATGATAGATGAGCGCGGTTCTTTTGCTGTGGCCAGTCCCTTCCCAGGTCCACTGCCAAGTTTTCTCAAATCTATCAAGAAAGTGGGTATAGAACCGTTTGTTTTCCTACATCTTGTGTCTGATAGCTCTAACCTTAATCATTCAATTCATTATTTTTCTTGTGTAGCGATTAGTGAGACTGTCAGTCTGAAGTGGTTGTCATGTTGTATATCACTTCCTTGTTTCCATTTAAGTTTGTTTCTTGAGGAACTCTTCACACAGTGCGTTCTTCTATCTGGGGGATGTTTAGCTATTTGTACAAACTGACATAGCATAATGCAGTTACCAGCTCGGGTTGCTCTGATGGGTGAAGTTCTGCCTCTTAAAGATGAAAAGGTGTGTTTTAGATGGCTCCTTCCCGACATATGAATTCACTTTATTTTAACCTCTAATATTGCTTGTCTGACTATTCAATTCATTTGCCTATCTTCTGCTTTTATGAGAAACTTTGAATCAACGTATTTATGTTGTTCTTGATAGCACTCTTCGGTGATGTTAGGCTCCCAACTATTCATAGTAGTGAAACAGTATGTTAGAGCAGGGAGGGATGGCCATTTTGTGAGGGGGCTGGTTTGGAAGGCTTTCACCAAATGGAATTTTGGCTAACCTTTTCTGAATGTGAACTTGAGGCTGCTCGGACCTGCATAAGTCAAGTTTAAGCTACTCATCCCCATAGGTATTCGCCTAGCAAACAACTATCATCCTTCTGCATGAATTGAGCAGATATTAAAAGTATGAAACAGTGAGATATACTGAATGCTTGAAAGTTTGAGTTCATCAAAAGGTACAAAATAAAGATAAAATTCACGAGTAAAATGACAGAAGGCAGGATGTAAATAAAGGGAGAAATGGATACTTTCTTCAGCTTATTTGTATAGAGAAAGCAAGATAGGTTGAAATTGGACCATCCATTGAATAAGAAAGGAGGAAGGCTCGGCAAATTCCAATGAAAGCTGTGAATTATTGTTAACTTTTGCTAATCCTCTGCATACATTCATGGACTGCAAGTGAATGTACTACAAGTGATTTCTGCCATTTCATAGTTATATTTCTGCCTTTTTATTTACCTGTTGGGTTAGACCAGCAATTGTGTAGGATTGACTAACTGAGGAGCTGAGTTGATATGGTTGTAGCTTGGTAATGCCCATTTGTGGTCATACAACTAAATTGTCTAGCTAAGTGACCTTGTGCTGGAAAGAGAGTTGTTCGTTTCACTAATGGACCTTTTCATGCTAGCATGAAGAAGTGATTTTTGAAATGTTTCTTCTTGCTCTGTGACAGGCTAGGTTGCCTAGAGACAGCCTTAAGGAAGCCATATCATCTGAAAGGAGCATGATTGAGAAGTTCTCTTACTCCGTTTTGGGTATACTGAATTCATCCAGCCTTGGTGCTACATGCCGAGGTGACAATCTCCAGGAATTACTTGATTCAGACAAAAGATATGTTGTCTTCAAGTGCAGCCCAAGGTGAACAGTTTTTAATTCAACTCTTATCAGTAATTGTTTTTTATTCTGCTAGATTATCATATACTCTTCATCAAAAAAGATTAATATGTACTATCAGTTCGATTTTTGTTTCCTCTTAACCTTCTGTCCCTCTGCAATATTATACTGAGAGTCGACAAAGAAATGTGATAAACTTTTCTGCTGAAATAGTAAATAAAGGAACAAATACTGTTGTTTCATACTAGTTACACTGAAATTACAACAAGAAGTATGAAAAACAATCACTAGGACACTGCCAACACCATAAATTACATCCGAAGACATGAATGTGTTATGAATCATTAGGGAAGGATCGATTCACAAGGCGATATATAAATTAGCTCATTAAAGGTAGGCTGAAACCTTAGAATTCATTAAAAGAGAGAACTCCGATCTCTTCAGCTCTTCAAAGGGAGACTGAAACCTTAGAGTTCAATGGAAGAGAGAACTCTAATCTCTTGCTTTTTTGCTGAAATATGACTTATCGATTTATTCATCAAAAGCCCCTTTAAATAGGAGTCTTATTACATCAATAGCAAGTCTAATGAAACTATGAAAGTAGGAGACCTAATTCCTATTCCAAACTAATAACTATAACTTAACTTAATCCTTATGAAACTATGAAACATAATCTCTATTCTAGAATAATAAATAAAGCACCTAAAAATATAATTAAATACTAAATTTAAGGGCTTCCAATGCATCTACAACAGAATGAGATATAGTCATACAATACGTAAACACTAAGATTACACGAACTTTCAACATTTCTATACATTCGAAAGGTTAGAACTAGGGATGTTCAAATCCGAACTGAAAAAGTTATTGGTTTATAGTAATGAGTTATTGGTTTTCAGTTTTGATAACAATTTTGATTTTTTTTTGTTATCAAGTTGTTGGTTCTTAATGGTTTGAAGTTTTTTCTTAATGGGTTAACTGATAACCCGATAGTAGATTAAATAATTTTATTTATACCATTTTCTATATAAAGTCATTGACTTAGAGCTTAGTTTCCTACTTTTATTTCTGGCTGTCTCAAACTTTTGGTTATTCTACAATAAGCTGCAATAAGTGAACTCATGTGCATGGTTCATTTGGTTTGTCACGTTGTTTCTAAGTGATTATTGTGTCAAATCTTAACGATTAAACCGATAATCGAACCGACAACGATCAATAACCGATAAACCAATAAGTCAATATCTTAATGGTTCTATAACGGTTTAGCATGTCTACAAAACGATAACCCAATAAGTCAAACTAATAAACTTCAAAACCGAACTGAACCAAACCAATCGATACTCAACCCTAGCTAGAACTCTCCCAAAAGATTCCTTTTTCTTTTTCTAAATATCCCTCTTGTAACCATCCTACCCCTTTTTTCTATCGAAAAACCACTCGATACATGTGTAATTGTCTCATGACAGTTACTAAGAGCCTGTTTGGCATTGCTGTTGGGAGGCCAGAAACACTTATTTTGAGAAAAAAACACTTTTGTTGATAAATTGAGTGTTTGGCAAATCAGTAAAAATGCTTTTAAATAGAAGCAGAAACAGTTTTTCTGCTGTTGGGAAGAAGCTAAAAATAGAAGCAGAAACAAAAAAATATTTTTCTCAAGACTAAAATATCCTTTTCATAGATACATATTTACCAATATATTTCTTATTAATTAATTAACATATTTCATAAGTTTGGTTAAATTTCATATAAGAATTTTATTTTTAATTTTTATATAATAAATTTTATAATTTATTTTACGTTTATATATTATTATTTTATATATTATATATTATTGTACGTTTTATTTTGTAGAATTAGAAAAACTGTAACAACAATATTTTTACAAGATCAGAAAAAAGAAAAAAAATAACAATTAGAGATTTCATCCTCCCAAAAAGGTATACTATTGATTGAAAATTTAAACATATAAATTGTAATTTAAAAAAATAAAAATTTAATTATTTTTTTATAATAGATATTTAAAATAGTTTCTCTATAAAATAATATTAATATTAGAAGTGCATCAATAATTCTTTTTTTGTAATTTGACTCTTAAAAACACTTTTAAAAAAAGATTGGTCAAACGCAATTTGCTTATGAAAAACACTTTTCAAATGAATTAACCAAACACAAATTGTTTTTTTCCAAAAGCATTTTCCTAAAAAGCCATTTTTAAAAAGTGCTTCTAAAAATAAGTTGTTTTTAGCAGCAATGCCGAACAGACTCCAAGTCTTTTAATTGTTTATTTTGGCCTCCTGGGATAAGTTTTTATAACTTGAGGCTCATCAAAATGACTTTGAGCTCTATAAGTTTTTGGCATGAGTACTTATCCAACAAGTAAGAAAAGAGATGTTTGAGATGAGATTCTAACTTTTTCTCTTCTTTCTTGGAGATAAATTGGTACAACTGAATGTAGAACTAGTGTTATTAAAGGCAAAAAACGCAAAATAGCTCTAAGGTTCATTGGGATAGCGCAAATAAAACGTGGGCTTTAGTGAAGAAGGTGCAAATGGAGGAAAAATACAAATATTTATTTTTAGTCCAAGACTAATAATTATAATAACAAGATAATAAATATATGGACAAAGAAATTGAATTTTTTTATATTAAGTAAAATATCAATTATTTAGTGTCGCCTCTTCAGGATTACACTCATTGGTAAGGAATAATATGTCTTATAGCCTTGATGACGACACTGAAACACCCATAAAGTGAGGTGAAGTGATCAATATGTATGTTTGATTGCTAATTATTGTGAATGCTAGCTATATTCACAATTTTGTGAACCTTTTATAATATCAATATTTAAAAGTTAGTGACTTTTAGATAAGTAGGAATGGATTTCTAGAAGTACCTTTGTAGGTTGTAGCTTCCTTTTTATTTACTCCCTGGTTACCCGTGCATGTGATGTAATTTAACTGTATTTGACAATTATGGAGTGAGTTATCACGGTAATTTTGTAATGGTAGATATGTAGGAATGGATTTCCTTTAACTATTTTTTTGCTTTAGATTCTTGGAAACCACTTATTACATTTTATTCCGTATAGGTGTGCAAACAATTTTTTAGAATATCTTTATATGGTAAACTTCACCCACCAATTCCTCCCCTAGTGTGAGGAGCTCAACCTCCATCTTCTCCTCTTGGTTTTGTTGGTGACTCAACCACAATGTTATGGTCCTTGATATGTATTAAAGAATGACAAAAGTCCCACATCAGTGGTTAATGAGATGGGTGGACGGACTCCTTATAAGGCTTGGGCAATCCTCCTCCCTTTGAACTAGCTTTTGGGGTGTGAGTTAGACACAAAACCTAATTTAACATGGTATCAGAGCAGTCGCCCGTCTCACCCAATGTTGGGGCCCCCAAAATCAAACTTGCCCAATCACTAGATGCTAAGCACTGGGCGTGAGGTGGGGGTGTTAAAGAATGACAAAAGTCCCACATTGGTGGTTAATGAGATGGGTGGACTCCTTATAAGGCTTGGACAATCCTCCTTCCTTTGAGCTAGCTTTTGGGGAGTGAGTTAGGCCCAAGACCTAATTTAACAATATGGATGTAGTTATGGGACGCTGCAAGATGAAATTAGATGTTTTTTCCGTATGACCTATGTTGTTGGTTCGTCATAGAGAACCTACAATTTCTTGATTTAAAGTACTCAAAAACTAAAATGATTTTTTACTTGGATTTCATAGGATAAACATAGAGTTTAATACAATACTGATAAGATAACTGCCCTAGAAACTAGGACATGGCTTCCTTACATTACTAGAACGAGAAACTGCAAATTACTACAAAGAAATAACTACTACTGGAATGAGAAACTGCAAATAACTACTACAAAGAAGTAACTACTTGAAATAATTACTGCTGTAAATAGTTGGGAGATTTGAGTGATAACATTACTCCCCTCCTTCAAACCGTTGTTTCTCCTCAAGCGCCAAGTGTGGAAAGTATTTGTATTTTCCTTTGTTTTAGCAAATTCTACCTCATTGTCTATAGAGTCGATCCAAAATGATTTCTCGCATTGATGACCTTGGGTTCACATTTCATCACAGTTTAAACAAAATCCTTTGTCGCTTTTCCTCCATTTTAGATCTGGTCAATTTTTTCACAAATTTGATATGTTGAGGTGAGAAACCTGATGTCTTTGATCCGCAATTATCTAACAATTGCGAACAAATGAGTTGTTCCTTGAGTTCATAAAGCCGAGATAAACTCATCACCATGGCCAAATTTGGAGATTAGGCAACTCAACCTCAATTGCTATATTAATCAGCAAGATCATTGATATAAAGTTCATTTTTTTGTGATTGTGCGAGTGTACAAGCCCATGAAACTAACTGCTTAAACTTTTCTTGGTAATGTGCCATAGACCTGATGTGGTGTAACTTAGCTAATCATTCCAACTTGTGATTGGTGGCCCAAAACGAAGGCTACAATGATGTTTGAATTCATCCTAAGAAGGTTGAGGCATATCTATTTCTTGTTGAAGAAACCAAAGTTGTGCATTTCCCTCCAAATGAAAAGGAGCAAGTCCAACCTTTTCTTCTTCTGGAGTTTGTTGGTGTCGAAAGAAGCGTTCACATATGTTCAACCATTCCAAAGGGTCCTCCGACTTTTAAATCGTGGGAAATCCAACTTTGTATGTCGAGGAATGATGGAACTTCCTCCCGCTTCTGATTTTGACCCTCCTGCCACTCCAGTTTTACCCTTCCAACCGCGAGTTTGACTGGTATGTTCAGTTGATTCAGAATCAACCTTTGAATTTGCTAAATCCTTTGTTAGTGCATCAAAGCGAGCATTCATTGTTTCCTGTTTGGCTAAATTGGCTGCATGTTCTTCTTGGAACAAGTTCACCAATTGTGCCAGTTGATATTGAATTTGGTCTCCCATAACTCCCGACTCTGATACCAATTTTTTACGGTCCCCTGATGTGGATCTAGTTATGGGTCACTGCAAGATGAAATAAGATGTTTTCTTTCTACGACTTATGGTGTTGGTTTGTTATGAGAGATCATGCAATCCCTTGAGTTAAATTACTCAAAAAACTGTAATCATTTTCTGCTTAGAATTCAAGGGATAAACATAGAGTTTAAATACAATACTGATAAGATTGCTACCCCTAGAAATTAGGATATGAGTTCAGACTTCCCAACATTACTAGAATGAGAAACTGCAAACTACTACGAAGAAATAACTAATACTGGAATGAGAAACTGCCAATAGCTACTACTATAAACCGTTGGGAGACTAAGAAGTGATAATACATAACCTTATGCTTGGAGGCGCAGGGTCCTCAGTAGGCTATTCTTGCTTATCCAAACAAGAATAAAAGCCCTCAAGAGTGTGGCCTAGTGGTGAATGAAGTGGTTAGAATGATGAGGTCTTAGGTTCAAATCCCAGCAGAGATAAAAACACTAGGTGATTTCTTCCCATCTGTCCTAGTCTTGGTGGACAGAGTCAACTGGTACCAGTTTTTGGTGGAGTGACAGATGTCCCATGAAATTAGTTGTGTGCATGTTGGCCCGGATACCACGGTTATCGAAAATAATAAAAAAAAGTGTATGATATAAATTCAGATGGATGGGACAATTTAATATATCTGAAAACTGGCTAGAAATGTCTTGCTAATGAAAAATTATCTACTTCACAGTTCATACATGTACTTTGACAGCAATGGAGGGACTCATGAAGTAGATCTAGAGGAAGTCCATGCAACAAAACCTGATCCTTTATGTAAGAGTTTTAGAACTGAACTGTTGATGTTTGCATATCTGATTATTTTGAGGACCAATGTGTTCTCATTATTGATGAGCAGTATTCTCTAAATGTATTGTATTTTGTAGCATCACATACCATGAGCCTGATTGATGGAATTAATCAAAGTGAGGTGAGGCGTAGGGCTCTAATTCTCTTCTGCATCACGCACTTGAATAAGAACGCAAAGGTGATTTCTGGTTGTCTCTGAAAGCTTGGGTAAAATGTATTTGTCTTCTCTGAGTTCTCATGCTAAATATCTGCTAAGTGATTTTCTTATACTTTCATTTGGAAGTTCCAAGATAAATTAAGCCACTGCACTAGATTTAGGGCCATTGTGACTGTATATAACCTGGTAAATTCTTACATATGTTTACTGCCATTATTTTCATTTTTCAAGGTGGGATCCTTAAATTTTATGTCTAACTTATAATTGTCACAGCATATCATTGTTGTGATCGAGGTAGTTACTATATCATGACACACATAAGCCATAAACCCACACCAAACATCAACAAATATTGCCCTCGGCCTACCAATTTGCATTATCATTCAGTCACTCTATAAACTATTAGCTGATATGCAGAAGAGAACTGATCCCTGGTTTTATGTGAAGGATGCTTATCTGCTTTCTATAGATCGGAAAGGATTGGATGTGCTGGGAAAAGTTTTAGGTCCAATAAGGAGCGATGGTTCTCGTGAATATCAGTGGAGGGAGTTCAGAATTGCATTCAGAGAAGAGGCACACACTGTTGAAACATTCTGCCGCCAGCTTGTTGAAATGGAGGAGGAATCACTCAAGAGTATCTCCAACTTTAGTGGCATATAAATAGGGTGGAATTAGCATCACAGAGACAGGTTTGAATAGAAAGCAAGGAGAACCCACCAGGAATAACTGCATCATGATTCATGGGTCACTTTTGACAGAGAAGGGGAACTGCGATAGAGGGTCCTGGCTAGGAACAGAAGGATGAACACTTTTATAATGCAGATGAGTGATCTTGTGATTTGAGCTGTGTTCATATCTGTTCTTGTAACCTAGATCATAAAATGTTAATAACCTAAGCTGAGCCGTGACACTGTAGTTGAGGAATGTTATTCATTGTGATTTTAACTGTTAAAAAGCTTATGGTTGGTGCGAGCTGCATACCCTCACCTATTATAAAGAGAACGTGTTTCATTAAATTTAATAGAAGATAATATTGTTATTATTTGGTGGGTGACTTGTCAGTGACAGTACGAAGACCCTACTAGACACACATGACTCATTTTCAAGGCTGGATAGCTACTTGTTAGTTAGGGCTGACAGAAGAAAGTTTTGAACCTGCAGGTTAGTGTTTTGAATTCACTGATCCATTGCTTGGGCTAACACAAGATAGATATGTACAGGTACTGTACTTGATCCGGTTCATATTCGCAGAAGAGAAGCACTAAAGCTCTTGAAACTAGAGTATCTTGTTATGTTGTCTGATGGTCATATCCTCAGACATGTGCAACAATTTGATGACAGTTAATCTGAGGAACACCCATTGAAATGCTAGTGTTCAAATTTACCAAGTAACTAACTATATTCAAATTCAAAATGCTTCTTATATAGTACGGAAATCAATTCGGTGTATGCCTTATACATTGAAGAAAAGAGAAAAGAAACAATAGCTAATCCTAGGATCTCAAACATATCCATTTTAAAACAATACATCTTTCATCAAAAGAGAAAATCAAGTAGTAACGCTAAGAATTTAAGAGAGTAAATATAGAAATATGAATAAGAAAAACAACAATTTAAGATAAAAAAAAATTCCTATACTCGGAGTGGCTCTGGAATTACGGGTATAGGCTGGGGGTACTTATGCATTTTCCCCCTTTACTAATGTTTTATTGAGAAAAGGTATATTAGGGAGGACTGCCTGGTGCATACATGTTAGCAGAGTCCGGAAAAGAGTTTATGGATACAATTTTTTTTATAAAGTTTCAGTTGTAAGAATTGTCGGTTGCGATCTCATAAGAATCACGCATTCTGTATTTTCAGTAATATATTTTGTCATTTTCAGGATTTTTACATTGAATCAAGGTAAAAATTAGCCAGCTGGAGTGATTGTGGCACCAAATTAGATAGAGGCAACAGGCCAAAAGGTAAAAACAAAAGCATCACAATTTTGGGAGATTGTTTACGCCGCAGGCATAAATATGTTTGTGAATAAAAAATGTGTTTAAAACAGCACAATCAATTTTCTGGAGATTGTTTTACAGGCATATACAAATATGCAAAAAGAATAGTATGAATATATTTGTATGATTTGTGTCTTCCTTGATTTCCATTTCCATTTACAGCAACAATAATAACATCAACGTATGTGCGTCCTGCCTAAAGACCATTCTCCTGTGTCCTTCACTGCTGCCTGGAAATAACAAAACAAACAACTAGACGGTAAATGCCATGTTTCTAACAGCGAAAGGGTTAAATCTTGAGGACATTCTGACTTACAGGAGTTTTTACTGATGGAAATACATTCCAAAAGCGGAGTGTCTCATCTCCTGCTCCAGTCACTATTGTCTGCGAGACCACGTTAAATTGTAATTTTTAAGTATGATCCTTTCTTTCTACGATAATGTGATCGATCGATCTCCTTTTCAGACATGTAATATATTGTGCAATACCTGGCCATCAGGTGACATGGCAAGATATAGGACACGCAAACTATGACCAGTTAGAGTGGCAACCTGTCACAACTTGGGATTTAATTAAAATACCCAAAACCATACAATCTAAAGAGAATAAATAAAGAATAACAACTTAATTAGTTTACCTTTGACATTGATGGATACTTCCACACCATGATTTGGTTTTGGGAATACCCATGTGTGCTAACTATCTCATTTACATTTCTACTCCAAGCTAGATTGCATACCTGCATAAATCTTGTCAAATTTCCACAAATTAGGCGGAAAATAAGTTGGCATTGTAATTCCCACAATATACAAACCTGGCTTCCTGTATCAATATGGTTCAACTGATTGCCATTCGTTGTGTTCCAAAAGCGAATACATCGATCAGCTGTTCCTCCTCCTGATGCCAGAAGGCCACATTGGTGAGGAGACCAGGTAATGGCCTTAACAGCGGCAGTATGCTCCGTTAGCTTCAAAACTGGTTGCTGAGATCGCTGATTCCACACTAAGAGCTGTGGATCACAATTCACAACCAACATACTTAGCATATACGTTCTTTTGTTGTTGTTTAATTAGTTGATTAGATGTGTGATAACTATACCTGATTGTCATTTCCCCCTGACGCAAGTTCTCGATCATCATGAGACCATTTCAACCCACATACCTGATTGAGAGAGACAAAAAAATATTGACTCTTAAAAAGAAGATGCCCTTTGGTTTCATTTGAAGTTGTATGTAGTGAAAAATTACCTCGGACTTGTGACCGATAAATTTGCTAACAAAGTCACTTGGAACACGAACGTCATGCTGAAGGATGTTTCTGTCTCTGCTACCCGAAGATAGGATGCGCGAACTCCACGCAAGGACTCCCGTTCTTGTTTGATGTCCACCAAATGTTCTAACCTTTTTGCATTGAGTTCCATCCCAAACCTGAAAGAGATTGATTGATCAGTCCCTATGAATAACTATATATCTCGACAAAACTTGACATTGATTTGTGTACAATCTCTCTGTACCTGAACTTGCCCAAGACTTGTACCAATTGATATATAAGACCCCTCCCTAGTCCATTGGACAGAGCAGACACTATCAGTCGGTCCTAAGTCGCACAACTTTGTCACCTATTGAGAAATGCAATATTCAGTTGAGAGTATCAAGTAGAACAGAAAAAAGAAGCATTTTCTACTCACTCTACTATTTGAAGCTGTCCATAAATAAACACAAGTTCCGAGCCCAACCGCAAGGACATTCTGTGAAGACCAATCAACTAGGTTCAAATAGAAGTCATCTTGAAGTGATGGTGCATCCAGAACCTGCAATCAATGGAAAGTCATAAACTATGCAAAATTAAACGAAGAATATTTAACCATTGTGACTAAATATATATATACCTTGTGGGGTGTTTTGGGCACTTTCCTAGGGGGTTTAGGAGGGGTAGAAACCTCGTTGGAGAGTGAAGTATCTGTATGCCCCAAAACTGAAGGGGAATACGGAGAATTAGGGCCTGAATTTTCAGTTTTAAACCTGAGCATATTCTTACTGGGACTACTCATGGGTGAATTAGCACATCCTTTAGAACCTGCAGGAGAAGAGAAACAACCAAAATCAGCCCCAAAAAGCTCAGATTTCAACAACCTGGAATATGCATCATTGTTTCCTCCTCCTTCTTTCACCGGAGACGCCTTCTCCACCAGACCAAAAGTGTGTAGCCTTGACGAAGATCTACAAGGAATGAATCTATCACTGCAACTTGCAGATTTAGACGACGGAGATGATGACAGGTTCGATATTGTCCGAGGTGACCTGTTGGACATTGGCGATGACGCCAAATTGGTTGTTCGCTTTGATCTGGGAGGAGAAGAAAAAGCATCAAGCCGAAGAGAGGTTTCGGACATTGTAGATGGAAGGTTAATTCCACTCTTTCTTCTTTGTGTTATCGATTCCATGTTTTTTCTTGAGCTCAATTCAATGGCGGAAGCTCAAATTCTGTATAGAAAAAACCTCTATGTTGTTGATGGAAAGAAGGCAGGAAGGTAACGGATAGTTTATTTAGTGAGAAAGGAAGGAGGATTTGATGAAATATTATGAGCGCTTTTCAAGTCCCAACGGTTACTTTCTGCTGCTTCCCTTTATTTTATGTTTTCTCTCACTAGCCGTTGTTGCTTCACTCTTTCTCTCACCTCAAACTACTTCTACCTTAATTACTAGCTTTAATATATCTACAGCTTTTCATTATTTTTTTTATAAAATTAGATGTGGTTGATTATAGTTTTTGGCAGAATATATTTTCATTTCAATTTTATTTATTTTTTTGAAATGAAAAAAAGTAAAAAGTAACTTATACTCAATTATACTAAACAAAAACATACTTACTAATTTTAAATTATGCTAAACTGGTATATGATGATCCATCAATAGGTGATGAGAGACCTCATATATTGAAAAAGATTTATGACTTTGATGAAAAAAATTATACAAATAAGCAAAACAAATCTGAAGTAAATTCAGACGAATCAAGCAAAATAAATAGAAAGTTATAGAGGGGATATTTTCATATAATATAAAAGTTTAGAGGCAAGTTTTAATTATTATTTTTTAAAGAAAAACAACAATAATATAGCTTGGCCTAAAAACAGATTTGAAGTAGATTTTGGGATTTGAAAACCAGTCTCTCAAGAATTAGATAATATCTATGATCAAACCATATATTTCTCAAAAAAAAAAAGAGAGCATACATTTCAAAAATATTTTAAAATTTATGTCCAAATCGGTTCTATAAATGACTAGCCAAAGCTCAAAAGGTCCACACTTTGCAGTTATAAAATATATTCTCTTATAATTGTAAAAATCGAATATAAAAAAAGGTTAACGTAGATAAGTAAATAAGGTATACACATTATGTCTATATTTTGTTTGAAATAATTGTTTATCCAAAGGAAAGGAAATAATATAATGCATAAAAATCAAAACTAACATGCTAAGGGGTTGTTTGATACTATATTATATTAGTAAAATAATATATGTATTAACTCCGTATATTAGTAAATACTTTATTTGGTATACTATGCAATGTATAACTAATGTAAATTATATTGTGTATTAAGGTGTGTATTACTAATGTCATGAATTTCTAGGTATTAATAATGCAAGGATTTTGATGCATGCATTAGCACCAAATTATAATTGTAGAGTGTATCTTTGTAAATAAATATTTTCATGCAATTGTAATTCCCCAAAAGTTTCTAAATTACGACTAGAACTTGAAAAGTTTAGAAAATTAGTCCACACTTTTTTTTAATGTTTTACGGGCACCATCTACAGATGACGGGCCTGCAAAATTCTACAATCATCAAGATCTTCCTGCAAAATTCTACGGACAGTTGTTATTATCAAGATCTTGTGCCTGCAAAATTCTAAAACTGTGAAAGAAAAAGTAACAATTATTATTGGAGGACTTCAATGTAATCTATTTTTGTATAATAGTTCTTACAAAAAATGTTCAAAAATATTCGTAACATATTAAAAATGATTCAATAAAATGTTCTCCTTCCACAATCAATTTTGTCCTTTTTTCCACCTAAGTAAAAAATATCCTTAACCTATTAGAAATTGTTCAAATTTCCTCTCCTTCTACCTAAAAGAAAATATGTTTGTCAACTATGAAATACTAGTTAATATATCTGCACTCCATGCAGTCTTCAAATATTTTATTAGAATTTATACATATAATATTTTTATAATATTAAAATATTTTTAAAAATCCTTTAGCCTATAAATTTGAATAAATTAACTCTCAACATTTTAATCCATTTTACTACTATTAGCATTTTAGTTATATATCTTCTTTGTTTTTCATTACGTAATAATTTAAGACTTTTATAGCTACTAAAATTTATGTTAAGTAGTATTGTATTTGCACTCTTTCCTAAGAAACATGTTAAAAGAAAAAAATTCTCCACAAAAAATTACTCCCTTCGTTCATTTTTATATGTCACATTTTTAAATTGCATTTGCATTAAGAAATTAAGTAACTTTACTCTTCTATCCTTATTTAATGTTTTCTTAAGTCAACTTATCAATAAATGATGAATATGCTAGATTTCAAAAATTAAAATGCATTTAGATGACTATTTAAATTTTTGAGTTTATTTTTGGAGCTAATTTTTTTCACCAATTGATCTAAAAAAAAATTAAAAAATTGTTAAAGCTTCAACTTTCAAGATTATATTAGATTTTTTTCTCCATCTTTTATTTTTAATTTGTTTGTTGAGATTTCTTTTTCAACTTAAGATTTTATAGAATAGTGATTGGAGAGAGTAATTAATCAATGTATGGAGTACTCCAATGAATATTAATTACTTATTAGTTTTCCTAGAATGACCAAAATATATATTTCCAAGACTAATTAACTACTCTATTAAGGGTATAATAGGAAAAATATGGTAATTTATGCATTGATTTTATAAAATGACAAGTATTATAGACCAACTATTAATAGAAAGAGATGACATATAAAAAGGAACGGAGGGAGTATTCTTTGTGGGCATACATTAAATTTCTCCTTTTCCGTGATTAAGACAATATTTTCAAACAACATTTATTCGGATTAATTCAAACATATATTTATATATTTTGTTTATTTAATTCAAGTATTTTTATTACGCAAGACAAACATGTAAACAAACAACTACGTACTTTACACAAAAAACTTTAAAAATCAAAAGGAAACTAAATAATTGGCAAAGTATAGTAAAAAAATTGTAGACATATATATTTATAATTAGAATTTTTTTTTGAGTTATTTCTAATATGCTAAGGGCATTTTTGATCTAATAGATAGAAGGAGGGACAAATCTGAACTATTTCCAATTGGTGAAGGGCACTTTTTGTTCAATTTGTGGAAGGAGGGGTAAATTTTAACCAATAGGTGGAAGGAGGACATTTTGAACTATTTCTAATATGTTAAAGCATTTTTGAACCGTTTCCGTAGTTTTTTATAGTAACTGGTTCATCATCTAGAATTTAAAGAAGTTTTTTATTACTTTGTAATTCACCATTATAATTAGTGCTATTAGAGGTGTTGGGGGGGGGGGGGGGAGGAGGGGTAGATTTTGGGTCAGTTATTGGTCAAAATCAAATCAATCAACTATGATATACATTTATCGATTCAATTGTTATTAAAGAGCTTGAGAATAAAAGCAAACTTGAATGAGTTTTATTCAATCGTAGCATCTGCTCAAGTACAAGTGAACGTAACTAACTCGACTAATTTTAAGGAAGTAATCTAACAACTTATTATAATCTTGAAGATAAGATTAAATATCTTATTCAAACTAATTTAAAAAAAAACTAAACATATTCCTAACAAACTAATAGCCATAAGTTTATCTCAATACACCCCCTCAAGTTTTGTGTTGTGCAATAACAACTAACTTGAATAAACATTGAAGAAAGGTAGGTATGGGAAGAAGCACTCTATTTGAATTCTCATTATTGCGGAGATAACGAAAATCCACGATAATGTGCTTCATTTTAGTGTGGAAAACTGGATTCTTGCCAAGATATGAAATGTCAATATTATCATAGAAACTAGTAGGTATTTGTGATATATGATATCATAGTTCATTCAACAAGTTTTGAGCATAATTGATTTACTTTTGTAACGAAGAGTAAGCTTCAAATCGCAAAGTTGAGTGATATATATGTGTTTCTACAAATTTTAGAACTCTCTTCTGTTTGATTGTGTTGATAAAAATATTTGAAAAATATTCCCAAATTCATTGCACTTAGAAATTCACTCAACTTTGAGTTGTTCACTTAGAAAGTTACTTAACTTTGTTTTATAACTCAAAAGCCACTCAACAATTGATGTTTCACTTATAAAGTCACTCAACTATTGATGTTTTACTTAGAAAGTCACTCAACTATTGATGTTTCACTTAAAAAGTCACTCAATCAATTTAAATAATTTTTTTATAAAATTTTATTGAAATTTAATTTTTATTTTAAACTATTCTTTTGAAGAAATAATAAGATAGCTATTTTAATTATCTTATTAAACTGAATTATTTAATTATAATTCTTTTGAAAAACGTACCGTAGCAATTTACCCCTGAGAAAAAACCTTTTTCGTTTTAGCAATGGTATAATTGGAATTAAATATGTTAAGAAATGATTAAGAAAAAAAGGTTGGAATTCATAAGAAGTAATAAAAAATACGCAGCGTACCAATTTTTTTTTTTAAAAAAACTAGGTAAAAACAAAATTATATTTCAACAAAATTCAATAAACTAAGTATTTTATTAATTTTTTAAAAAACAGTTAATTTTATTTTTTTGTATATTACAAAATTTTAGTTAATTGAAAGTGACTTTCTAAGTAAACTATCAAAAATTAAGTGATTTTTTAAGTGAACTATTAATAGTTAAGTACTCCATCTGAGATATTAATTCAAACAAGTTGCAACAAAAACTTTTCTTCTCCAAAATTGAAAAGATAAAGAGTTTGGTTGCAACTAATAATGCTACCTCAGCCTCTTAAAAGAGTTACTCTTGCGAAAACTTGCCAAACAAAAAGAGACTTGGCAAAAACTCTACTGACAGAACAAGCAAAGCACCTCTTTTGAATTATCCATTTTGGAATTGTGAGTTAGATGTTGAAATGAAACTACGTTTGACGGCATAGTCCAATAGAATTTTGAATACAACCATCATATAATATCATTAACTATATCTTTTTTTTTTTTTTGGTGTCAAATGGCAGGTATAACAAACAATTAGCTAGTGAACAACACTTCCATAGTGCAAGTTCACGTAATTTCGAATAACATAGCTCGCGCTGGGTGTACTAAACCTATGTAAATCTATCCGTTCCAACTTGAACGATTAGATTGTGTATTTGAACTTGTATCTACGAAGCCAATCTTCACCTTTATCATAATAATCCGTTCTACTGAATGTTTGCTGTGGGAATTGCATAGCAGCAGCATACACCGAAGCACCACGCCATGCATCCATAATTGGATCTGTTGCTCTGACAACCTTTATAGGAGTTCCACATGGCCTGATCATCCGAATTCCTGCTTCCAAGCGCTCACCCATACCTGGGTAGAGACAACTCCCGCCAGTCACAAGTATTGAACTTGTCATTTTATCCTCCAAGCCTTGTACCCAACTAGGCAACCTTCTCAATGACACTCCAACCATTTCGTCCAACCCCGACTGGTCTATCCCAATGAAGTTGGGATTGAATAAAACTTCAGGACATCTAAATCTTTCAACCCCAAGTATGATTTGAAAATCCTCCTTTGTTAGAGGACGGAAACGTGGCACCTCTGAGGCAGACGCTCCAGATTCTGATCCTGGAAAAAATGTAGGGTCGATCTCCTGTGCAGATAGGTTACATCAGGATACACCTTTAAAGAACAATCCAACACAGAGACTAACGCCAAACAAAGTGTCAAGAAAACATACTGACCCGAAGCCTAGAGGAGATGCGAGCCAACTCAGTTTCATCATGATCTGGCTTATCATCGTCATCATCGTCATTATCTCTACTCATTAGCTTGTAGAGTTGCCAATCTTCATCCCTTTGACCAAACGTATCTTCACCTTTCCCTCGATCAAATGCTGCCGTTGTTAACAGACGCATCCTCTCTCTTTGGGCAGCATTCAACCTCTCCCCGCGACCAACACCTCCAGAAACATTATTATTGCCATTTGCATGGTTACCATTTGTCTTCAATCGCTTTCGCTGCTCAAGTTTTTCAGAGAGCTCTTTGTATTTGGCTCGCAACTGCTCCAAATAGCATTCTGGGTTTTCCCTACACAACACAAGATGAATTTATAAAATAAAGAGATATTGAAACATGAAATATCGGAAACAGCCTCTCTACCTCCATGAGGTAGTGGTAAGGTTTGCTTACACTCTACCCTCCCCAGACCCCACTTAATGAGATTTCAGTAGGTATATTGTTGTTGGTGGTGTATTGAAGCATGAAATATACCAGGATGCAGCAAAACTGTAATTAAAGTATGTTATTTTTTGCCTCATCTTTATAAATACATATATCCATTTTGAGAAGAAACGGATACTACTGCACATCATTGTAAACAAGTTTAATTAATGCTAGAATAAGCTAGCTCAAGTATTATCTGACATGAAATACAACATACATGCGCTTTTGTTCCTCAAGTTTCTTTTCCTTCTCCTTTTCTAACTCCTCCTCCAGACGCCTTTGTTTAGCTCGTTGCCGTGCTTCAGTTGTGGATTTCAGGAACACTTGTCTTCTCTTCTCCTTGAGCTATTAACAAGTTTCAGTATTTCCATTTTCAGTTGAAAAGTTTTAATATAAAAAAATGAAAATAAGTGGAAGATGATTTTGTACAATGCTGGCCAAGAGAAATGGAAGAGACAATTGCAACAATAAATTTAGTTGCAACAGCTCTCTTTTTTTTTAAATCTACTACATAAAGTACCAGATAAGTTCAAGAGACAGCATACGGGAATTACAGTATAATATCTCACAAAAGTTGAGCTATTAAAACATTATGATGACATGAGTTTATTTCTCATACGAAGTGCATTAATGTAACACCACAATATTCAGAAAGTAAAGGGAAAAAGACTTGGATATCGAGTTCTTCACCATCACAAAATTTTTTTGATATACAACTGCCCAACAACAGTGACTACCAATATGGCGATATACGAGCATACCTGCTCCGCCGAAAGTTCATCATCAGGTATATCAATGAGATAATACTTCTCAGCTGCAGAAATATCCACTTTCTCTTCACTTGGAACTTGCTCACCCTTGGCCTTCCGAAGTGATTGAGTAACTTTTGCAAAAGCGGATTCCACTTCACGTTTAGCAGCATAACCTCTACTCACAAGGAACGACACAATTTCATCATCCTCCTCAATGTCCTTGAGCTCCTCTAAGAGGAATTCCAAACCTTTTAATTCATTTTCAAGTTCATTTATTTTTGAGGATCTTTTCGCTTCAGCCATCTCACGCAATCTTTGACTTTGTTTCTCCTTCAAAGCTGCCTTTCTAGCAATTTCTTCTTCTGATGGAGGTTCTTCGACTGGTGATGGAGTCCAAGGAAGTTGCCAACATCTGGTTTTATCTTCAGCTTCTTTATCCCCTCTCTGACACAATAAAATCAAATATTTTACCTCCGTTAAGCAGATTAGAGAGGCTGGGCAAGAGATAAAGTGCTAATTACCTGAAATAGTTGAACCTCTGAAGCATAGTCTCCAGCTATGTAACAGTGTTCCATCTTCAATTCTTCAACCCTTTCCCATGTAAGCTTTGATCTGTTTAAGCATTTAAGAAATGAAGCCTGAGAAGCAGCCAAAAGTTTAGCAACATCATGACTTTCAAAGAATTATAACACCTACATGTGATGAGGGTACTTGAGTGAAAGAAGCTGCTTCAGATAATCAGTGACATGGTAGCCACCAACGTTAGTTCGACAGCACGCTTCATAGACAGGTTCTCCATTTATAAACTGAAAATACAACAAATTCCATCATATATTTGAGAAATGAGAGCCTACCACTAGCAAAAACTGCATCATGATATGTGAAGCAGAAATTTAGCCTGAAAGTGCATGGGGTCTTAAATTGATCTCTTTCACATACTGGGACCTGCGCCAATTGAAAAATGCTAGAAGGGCCAAAATTTCCCTTCAACTATGAAAAATGGGGCAACTTTCCCTTCTTTGCAAATTGTCCCAAATTGCCCCTGCTGTTAATGAAGTGGGTCATTTTCACTCTTAAAAACTAACAGACCTCCGTCTCATTTTTTAACTCATCTTAATTTATACAAGTGGAAAATAAAGATAAAGACCCATGAACGTATCTAAGCCGTCCCACCAACCCAATTACCCATTCCAGTCATAACAACAGACAACTATTTTTTCTTTCACTATCTATCAAAACTTTTAATTTGATAATTGTCCACAAAGGCCTATTGCACTATCTGAACTGCAGTGTGAAAAATTCCAAACTCAGATGCGCTACTCCTTTCTCTTTTTAACTTTGTTAAAAGAATTGCTGATTACATTTTAATTCTTTGGGAAATATCTTAAAGTTCTTCGAATTAAATTAAAAAAATATATTCCAAATTCTACCAGCTTAGTAGACAACCATTTCTTTGACATAACTACAACTACTATACAATATACTTTTATCTTTGTCCCTTCTCTATCTTTGTTTTGTACTCTCATATATATAACCATGCCTAGAAACCAAACCAATGTTCTTTTCTTTTCTCATGAAGGGATAATTTGAAGCAGTGAATAAATTTGGTAATATTTAAATGTGACTTTTAAGTGGGGATTTTGAAATTTAGTTCATGTATTAACGTATTAAGATGGAGAAAAGTGTGACTGTGAGATCCGGGGGTGTACTGAAGAAGAAAAACTCTTCTGGGTCCGAGTCATTGAAATGGGTAATTAGGTTAGTGGGACAGGTTTGATGGATTTTTATTTTCCACCTATATAAATTAAAATGGGTAAAAAAATGACATGGAGGTCTATTAGATTTTAAGGGTAGAGACAGTCCAATTATTAACGGCAAGGGCATAATTGGACCACATGCAAATGGTGGGTAAAATTGTGACCCATTTTCGATAGTTGAGGGGAGATTTTGTCCCTTTTCATCTTTCAAAGATGACACCTTCTTGCTTTACATTTGGCATCGTCAAACAGGGACAAGGTTAGCACCTTTTAACATGTGATAAAGGTTTGCTAAAGATATCATTAAGTAAATAAAAGTGTGTTCTCTCTAACAAAACTTAAGCTTTTAGATGATATAGATGGTCACAAACTTCAACATGGTTTCAGAGCTTGAGTGAAAAAATATCACTATGCCACATACCAGCTACATCTGCCAAGAAAATCTTATCCTCGTGCAATTTCCGAGCAACTTAAGGGTTGTTAGCATCAAAAACGTTTTCGTTAGTATTGTGCAAAAACCAACACCACTCCAGGTTCCTCAGCCTGCGGCGACCGAACTCCAAAAAGAAGCTTCGCCAAATATGGAAACACCATCGTATGTGTTGTCACGCACAATTGGCAATTTCAAATCCTGTGATACGTCAGTCTCACACATCGGTGAGTAAACCCTTTTCAAACCACTTCTAGTCCTTAGCAGAGGCGTATCCAAGGGGGGGTCATTGGGTTCACGTGAACCCATGGTCCCCTCCTGAGATCATATATAGTAGTGTTATATTTTTAAAAAAATATTGAAATATAGATGTGTGAACCCACACTTGAAGTATCACATAATGCGATTATGATTGGATGCACCTCTCTCCGCGAGGTTAGAAATTTGAATTTTATATTTATCTTGTTTTATTTTTCTTTCTAAAATTAGATAGCACTTCTCTAAGTGGTAATTGCTATATATATAATTTTAGACCTAAAATTTTAAAATTTCAACGGTTTTCAATAGTAAAAGCCTAAATGTCGAACCGATCAAATTTATATCATAAATCAACCTTTTTTATAACAGTGCACCCATCATCTCAAAATCCTGGATACGCCTCTGGTCCTTAGGGTTCGCTAGTCTATTTTGAGACCACCCATCTAAATTCCTTCAATTTCCGACCACCGAGGTAGGGTTCCAGCGTTACAAACTTGTTTTCGGCCAGATCTCTCTTCTTTGACATCTTTTCTGCGAATTTACGTTAGTGGAGACGCTTTAGACATTGCATCCCCCCGTTTAGTTTGCAAAATATTTGTTGATTCTCTGGCAGTTCTCAGGTCATCTACCCGACGAGTTTTTCCAGCAACATCTGGAATTTACTTCCTGCCCAACCTTTTCGGCCATATTTGGTGGTTAGTTGTTTATTTTTGGTTAGAACTCTCTTCAATCCAACAATATGTAGCTTGATTTTGATGTTTCTTTTTTATGACAAGGAAAACCCGCAATCGCTACCCTTTCGATGCGCACAGGATGAAACCCCCGCTCCTATGCAATAGCTCACAAACCAACAAACCACATAGGAGAGGTAACCCGCACTAGGCAAGCCCGGTGCAACGAGCTCGACCCAGAAGACAAACCCCTTGCTTTCGCTGGCAAGGGGTTTCGAGCATCAGACCTCCAACATGGAAGTCCCAAGCCCAAACCACTGGGCCACCCCAAAAATACGCGATTGTGATTACTTTTTTTTTATAAAGTTAGGGTTAAGAGTTTTGTGATTACTTTGGAACCCTTACTTGGAGGTTCTAACTAGGGGTTGGAAAATTAGCCTATGAATACATGAACCCGCCCAAGCTTGGGCAGGTTAATTACCTGCTCCACCCATTTATAGCTCAACATTTCAACCTGCCCAATTCAACCCATCTAATTTGGGTTAACATATAGCCTAAATTAATCCACAAGAAACCTTGACAAAATATTTTTAAAAAGACTTTTTTGTGACATGTGTTAGATATGGCCATAATAAACGGAAAAAAGTTAGTAGTTTTATTTGAAAATGAAACAAGAAATTAAAACATGCTAATAGTTGGGTGGATCGGGCTATGACCCATCGTTTAGCCCATCTTGACTCAACCCATCTTATAGCCCCAGTGACCTCATTAACCAGCACATTTATCAACTCTACCTATTTTGACTCGTCTAAATTCAGCCCAACTCACCCATTAGTTCTAATTTGTTTGGGAGATACTGAACAACAGTAGTAGAATTGAATTATCTCATCTCCGTTACAACCTCATAATCTAATATCTACTTTTAAGTGAGTGAGAATCGTCATTCAGTTTCAAGATCCTAAGTAAGATGACCAGGATTGTGTTTATTTTTATTTTTTTTTATAACCGAGAAATCCGCATGTGACCCGCCCTTTGGACCAATCACAACCTTCAAAACTCGGTGGATAATGCCCCCCCCCCCCTCTACCCTTCACCACTTAAATATCGGGCTTCGCTTTGTATGATGCAGTGAAATTAAAAGCGCGCCTAAGCGCAAAAGCGAGGCGCAAATACACTTTGCTTCGCATGACCTAAGGCGAGGCTAATGTCAATGGGCCCTTCTAATTTTTTTATTTATTTTTAAAAAAAACATTAGTTTAAAAAAAAGGGTCCTTTTAAATTATTATAAAGTGTTTGTTCCAGTTCCCTAGACTACACTTAAGGAAGTCATAGAGTCTCTAAAAGACAAAAAAAATGATGAAGAACTATAAGAAGACAAGGAATTGAAGGCTTGAAGCACAAAAAAGAACAATCAGATTCTTATTCCGCTGGCAGAACAAGCAGCAAGCAAATACATGTATCTTCTTTCTCTTATTTCTTCTTACTTTTACTTATTTCATAAATTGTTGATGCTAAACATTCAATATTTCATACTCCTTTTTATCTTTGTAGAAAATTTAAAAATAAATGGGAATATGGGACACTTGTCCTTGTTTAATGACTGATGGTGTCTTAACTTTAATAATGATCAATGAAAATTTAATACTTGTAAGAGGATAATAACAAAGATAATTTTCTTAGAAGCCATATAGCCATAGTGGTGGACCCCATATATATGTAGTTGTATTTCATTATTTGCTGTGTTATAATTGCATGCAAAGTTCTTTTATACTTTTTTTGTTGCAACTTAAAAATAACAAAGAACTTGTCCAGTGTCCCCTTTTTTTGTTCTTGTTGTGTATTATTATTTATTATTTAAAAATTATAACTGCTATATTAAAACCTTCTTTTTTTCCAGAAGTAGAAATGGCAGAGGACTTGTCTAAAGGCAATAGAAGGGATCCTGGTTGGAAATATAACTACTTGAAGGACCCTGATGACACTACAAGAGTCACGTGCAACTTTTGTGGAAAAACAACCACGGGTGGAATTAATCGGGCAAAACAACATTTGATCGGAAACTTTAGAAATGCAGCAAAGTGTAAAAAATGCCCAGAGGAGGTTAGAGAGGAACTGAAAAATTACATGGAGACAAAAAAAAGAAGGAAATCTATACTAACGAGTTTCCCGAATTTGATGAGTTTGAATATCAAGACAATGTTGGTGGAGAAGATGAAGTCCAAGAGATCAATCATAAAAAAAGAGGCGGCGGAAGCTTTCCTAGTGGCTCTAATAAGAAACTGGCCAAAGGAAAGGGACCTATGGATGAATTTCTACAAAAGCGTGGAACACTTGGGCAAACAAATATCAAAGACTCATGTGATAAAGAAGCAAGAGCAATGACGATTCAAAAAGTAGCTCGCTTCTTTTATGATAATTGGATCCCATTCAATGTAGCTCGCTCAAAAAGTTTTAAGGAAGCAATTGAGGTTGTAGGAAGGTATGGTCCAAACGTGAAACCTCCAAGCTACCATCAATTAAGAGTTCCATTACTTAGGAAGGAAGTTGAGTTGACTAATGAGATTATAAACAAACATAGAGAAGAATGGGTGAAGTATGGAACTTCCATTATGGCAGATGGTTGGACAGATAAAAAAACAGAGAACTTTGATAAACTTTTTGGTGAATTCTCCACATGGAACAGTGTTTATTGAGTCGATAGATGCTTCCTCACTTGTTAAGACCGGAGAGAAGTTATGTGAATTGCTAGATAGATACGTGGAACACGTTGGAGAACAGAATGTAGTTCAAATTGTAAGTGATAATGGTAGCAACTTTGTGTTGGCTGGTAAGAATCTATTGCTTTAAAAATTTAAGTTTTATGTTTTACTTTCTAATATCGATCAAAGTTTTAATTTCTAAATTTTAACATATCTATTTACCCTTTTTTTCTATAGGTCAACTGTTACAGAGAAAAAAAGCACACATATTTTGGACGCCATGTGCAGCTCATTGTATAGATCTTATTTTGGACGCCATGTGCAGCTCATTGTATAGATCTTATGTTAGAAGACATAGGGATTCCTATCATCAAGAAGACCCTCCAAAAAGCAATTGCCCTTGTCGGTTTCATTTATAGACACTCAGGAGTCTTAAATATGATGAGAGATTTCACTAAGAATAAAGAGTTGGTGAAATGTGGGATTACTCGATTTGCAATGAGTTTTCTGACTTTGCAACGGTTGCATTGTCAAAAAACAAATCTGCGAGCAATGTTTACATCTGACAAATGGGTGATTAGTAGGTGGGCTAAGTTACCAAGGGGGGAAAGTGCAACACATACTGTCTTGACGGCAACATTCTAGAGTCAGGTTTCTAATATTTTGAAGATAATGGGGCCTCTTGTTAAAGTGTTGCGATTAGCTCATAATGAGAAAAAACCTGCCATGGGGTACATTTATGAAGCCATGGATAGAGTTAAGGAGGCTATTGCAAAGGCATTTGAAGGGAATACTGCAAAATATAAAGATATCTTTAAGATTATTGATGAAAGATGGCAATGCCAATTGCATCATCCATTACATGCTGCTGGACATTATTTAAATCCAGAGTTCTTCTTTCAAAATCCAGCTATTGAGAATTGTCAAGAAGTAACAGATGGGCTGTATCCTTGTATTGAAAAATTGGTTCCAAGCACTGAAGTACAAGACAAGATCATATCAGAGATACCATTGTACACAAGAGCTGAACAACAATTTGGCCTTCCTATTGCAAAAAGAGCTAGAACGAAAAGATCTCCTGGTAAGTGAAAACAATAACATTTAAATTCTTAATTATTTAGTTTATGTTTAAAAGTTTACTTAATACTTCTTACTTAGTACTTAGGTAATAACTTATACATAATGATGTCTACATAACACTTTTTACAGTTGAATGGTGGAATTTATATGGTAATTCAGCTCCCAATCTCCAAATATTAGCCATTAGAATTTTGGGTTTAACGGCTAGTTCTGCTGGATGTGAGCGTAACTGGAGTGTGTTTGAGCATGTAAGTACTAAGTACTCGTAGCGGTATACATCATATTTATTAATTTTTCTTTGCATAGTTAATCAATTAGACTAATTTACTAACACTAACCAATGCAACAGATCCATACCAAAAAAAGAAACAGATTGGAGCATCAAAGATTGAATTATCTAGTGTATGTTAAGTATAATCGTGCTTTAAAGCTCGTTATGACTTGCAGAGTGTCATTGATCCAATCTCGTTGGATAACATTGATCATAGTAATGAATGGTTGGTTGGGAAGATGGGTAAAGTTTGGTGATGACAACTTAACTTGGGGTGATGTTTCAAGAGCGTCGGGCATTGAGGATGTGTTGACATACACAAGGTGACAAAAGAGAGTCGGAAGTTATTACAACTAATGCCTCAAGCTCCCGAGCTCCACGTGTTGACATAGAAGATGAGTTGATTCAGATGAGTAGGGGAAGAAGAGATTGAAGGCTATAAATCTAGTGATACTGATACAATGAGAATCCCTATTGAGGAAGATGATATGGAAGAATATTATTTTAGTGATTAGAAGTAGAATATATAAGCAACATATGTTTTGATGAACCAATCTTCATTATAAGCACTACATATTTACTATTTTTGTGTCTATTATGCTCTCTCTCTCTCTCTCTCTCTCTCTCTCTATATATATATATATATATATATATTTTGAAAATTCTTCATAGTGCACTTTTATATATTTTAAAAATTCTTCATAGTGCGCTTTTTTTAGTGAATCCCGCGCTTTTAGTGCACTTTGCGCTTTAAGCTCCATCAGGCTTTAGCGCTTTTTTGCGCTTTTCGCTTTTGACAATACTGGCATGGTGTGGGACTAGGATTGTGTTATACTCAAGGTCTATTTAATAACATGATATAAAACCAAACATAGGTTCTAGGCTCTAGTCTCACCGCCATTCATTATCAAAATAAAAAATCATGTTTTTGACTCATTAAAATGGAATCAAGCCTACAGGTGAGGGGCATGGGGAAGATACAAAGGTGCTCTCTACCGGTTTAAAATTTTACATGAGATGGTCACACACATCAACACCACCCATAATTTATTTTCCCCTTTCAAATAGATAAAGCACAATGCTACTACCATGTCAATTCACTACAGCCGCATGATAGGACTCTAAAGCATACCGGGATGACATGAGATGTGGTAAATCCTGAGGTGATTGCAAGGCCTGTATCATTGCAAATTCCAAGCTGTTGGTTGTATTTGTAGCTGAATGCAGCATCTACACCGAATGCTGCAAGACAGAAAAAAATGCCTACCGTGAGCAACAAGTTCACATAAATGCCACAGAAAGTCATGTTCTCAATTATCAAATCAACAAACTGTTGTTTGGTGAGAAGTGAACCAAGTAACTATTGTCATCAATGAAAGAACTTTCAACAAGGTCATGATAAAACAAAGCAACCTTAGGTTTAGGATGATAAAAAAGACGACATGATTACAGGAACACCATACGACTTTATGAACAAAAATCCAAAGCAATACACAACAGCCCTGGGCAACTGATATGGGTGTTCATACCTACTGAAGGAACTCCATATGACTCAAAGAGAAGCTCAGCCATTTTGCCACGAGATTGAACTGGATTGCAAGCACATTCAGTAATTAAGATAGGATGGTCAATCTGCCCTGCCACAGATTTGAATAAGTATTGGTTTAAGGGACTGCAAGCTGAAGTTTAACAACAGGATATATACAACAAAAATTAAATGCACAAAATCATAGTTTGCCTTTCACCATATTTTAAATATCTTAGCTTTGCCAGTCCAAATTATTTTGTTCTCAATAAAGATAATGGTTCTTGTGATATAATAGGGAAACTGAGGATGTATACTTGGAGAATTCTACACAAGGATAGGGTTCTGCAGAAAGAGCATCTAGGCAGCTGACTGGATTATCATATGTGCTCCATAACTTCACAATGTAAAAAGAAAAATGTTTCATTCATGTCTACAAAAAAAAATTTCAACACCCTTTATTCCCCTCTCTATATATTGTCTACATAAGTGACAGAGCAGTCAAGTCTCATGCTCTCCTTATATTACAGTAGCAAATCTCTGACTGTCCGTCACATCACCCACTGAACCCCAAATATACATGCTATGCACCATAATCTATGCCATCATAATCAGTTTGGAAGTGAAAAGATGGATCGTAGGGCAAATAGCTTGAGTAGTGGTATCTCTGTGCATATATGGTATAATGTGTACGCCTTATGAGAAACAAAGGTATGCAAACTGAAGTGCATCTCTTCATTTATGCATTTGCAATGCAATCGCGACAATATATCATCACCCAATTGTTTAATGCCATGACTTCGAAAAACCTAGATATGGAGGCACATCAATTGACACGGAATATCTTACAAAAGGGGAAAAAAGAGAGATGAGAAAAGAGGATAATGTCGGAGATTCCCCTTTCCAAAAATAGTACATACCATACAACTTACTTGTGTAAAGTATAAATATTGATGTCGTTAAGGTCAGACAACTTTTACCATAAATATTTTTCTGCCAATTTTAACGAGTTTATGAAGTCTCTTTTTTATTCTGACATATATGTAAAACTATAAGGACCTTATATGATGCTTGCTTAGTCCATGTTTCTTCAATTTCTTTTCTGTGTAAGCATATCAATTTGCATCCTGTTTATGCTTCCTAGAAACTACAGTTGGATAAAAATTATGTGGTAAAGATAAAAGATAAAAAAGAAGACAAAATAATTTGACAATTGACAATGATCATCAAACCTCAAAGACCAACAAAGACAGTTTATATCAAAGAGAAGCCATAGTCAAAGCAAAGGCCACAACAATGATTTCAAAGTTTCTCTCGAAAAAGTAAGAACCAAAAGATTCTAATTAAACCAAGCTGAATATAGTTACATCAGATCTATCTCATCCTACGAAAAAGTTGGATGGAAGCTAGCATACCTGTGACTGATCAGCACCTAATCGATCAAACCCAAAGTCCAGGATCTACATACGGAAAACATAATGGTGACATGAGTACCTTTTCAAAAAACATAACGGCAACATGATTAATGCACACAAGACAAAGTAATCCGTAACCATCATTTGTTTCATATGTCAGACTCAGGTTAGCAACATAGCATCACATAAACCAAATTTATGCATCCAACTATCTACACCAAGAACACCACGTATGGCATCAGTGCCAGCAAAAAGTAGGGAATGAATCATTATTGAAAAGTGTTGCGCTACAATAGGCCGCGCATTAATATTCTAGTCAGATTGCACTGTCTTGACACTCTAAAATTAGATCATGAATTTGCCTTGCCACCTTGGCCTAACATCCCAAAGAGGTTACAGTTGAAATCCAAAGAGGGTGTTCTCTCTTGATAAATAGGAACGGGTCATAGAACACAGTAGTTAGACCTAATGTCTAGATAAATTGTCAGCTATCCTGATAGTTTCATACTCTGGTAGATGGTTTGATCTTTCTATCTGGGAGGGGGTTCGGGTATAAAATTTATTGACATCACAAATTTCATGGTCAAGCTTACAAACATAGAAAAACCATTTACCCAAATACTATCCCCACAAAATAGAAAACCCTTACATATTCCATTATCTCAAACTGATAAACAACATTGCTCTCAAATGCTGAACGAGGTCCTGAACGCGTGCAATCAAAGTACTTCAGTAGCGCAGGATTGTGATCACCAACAACTGTTACTGTTTCACCTGCAATATGATAAGGTAAGCATAATAAAACACTGAAGCTAGTATTCACCAATGAAATGATGATGTATTATATGCATTCAATATTTAAAAACATGTTCATGGTAGGTGATGTTTAGCAAGAAGTCATTTTGATCATTTCTTCACCAAACATCACTACAGACTGTTCATTGGGAACTTTTTTTCCCCTGAAAACAGTTCTGTCCAGGCCAGCTTGCACACACCTCGACAATTTAATAATATCTACATAGGGGTTGTTTAGCACGAAATAATTCAGATCATTTCTTCACCAAACACTTCACTATAATCTGATCATCTTAGAACTTTTTTTTTTTAATAAGATTGAGTTCAGATCAGGTCGCTCGCACCTCGATAAATCTACCAAATGCTTGTTAGTTGTTACCTCCCATTGGCACAGGTATGGAGTAACTCTATCCACCAAGACTTATACAAATGGGAAGAAATCACCTAACTGTTTTTTTTCTACAAGGATTTGAACCTTGGTCTCCTTTGGTGCATTTAAACTTCATTGACCTTAATGTCATACCCTTGTGTACTTCATTATGGAATATTATTAATCATAATTGGATAATTAAGCACTAGTCAAATTAGAAACTTACAGTAAACTCACCATCCAAACTGGTCCTGACATTGCTTCCAAATGAGTTATCATTTTTAAATCAACTACCAAAGGATCAATTAGTTACACGATCAGTAAAAGTTTGATGATTAGCCAAACAAGCCTTTAGAATCAATTCTATCCTTCATGTGCGGAAGAGAAATCCATCACAGAGGATAATATAACCAGCATAATGACTCAACCTAATGTTCCAGTTATGCAGAATGGAGAGTACTTTAGACATCCTGTTTGAATTGAACTGCACTCAATGAAGCAACTCTAACTCAAGACAACCTGATTAGAAGATCCATTTGCATAGTTAATAGATGCTACATGTGTCAGAAGGATATAGAGATTTAAACACCTCTTTTTTTATAAGGACATTGTAAAATAACAGCAGATAGTTGGAACATGTTTATCTTCTTTTGGACTCATCTGGGTTATGTTAGGTGGTATCAAGGATGCACATGTGAGCTGGAGCACTTGGCAAATTTAGTTTTGAGAAAAAAATAGTTAAAACACTAATTAGCAATCTGAACCAGTTTTGAATCCAACCCAGCCAAAATAGACCCAATAGCTGACCCGACCAATTCATTTTTATCCTAAAGAAAGCCGAAGTGCTCATATTTTCGTTCACTGGTGGTTTATCACATTTCATATGTTATATGTTGTTTTGATCGATACTAACTTACTAAGTGAATGTAATGTTATTTTTTTATGTGAAATTTGAGAAGTGAATGGTAACTAGCTTACCATTATGTTGTAATTGTTATTGGTTCCATGTACGTTAATAATTACTTCAATTTCCATGGCCTTCTGTGGAATCTTTCAGGGTTGACCCACATTTGTCTTGATCAAGAAGATTGTTTGAATTGTTGATACATGAATACATATTGTCAAGTACACTCGGAAACAAGAAAATGATTTATTTATTTTACATGGAAAAAAAACGTGAAGATTCCATAAGAGGTGTTAAGTTAAACCTCCTGAATGTTCCTTTCACTTATCAAAAGAAAGTAAAAGCAGCAGGATTAACATTTAACAAGATAGAAATCTAGAGGCAAGCCAAACAATTGAAAATACTAACATCACTCGTTTTATTGCCACAACCGGTAAACCCACTGTGAATAACATCCCCCCTTCTCAATTAGCTAACTTAGGGTGTGTTGGGTAGTTCCAATTATCCGTAGTTAAAAAAATTTAGAAAATAATTTCTCTAAGAAAACAAGTTCCTTAAAACTGAAGACAATGACTTCCCTAGTGAAAGTAGAAAAAATAAGTTCTACAAATAGCATTCTGCAGCGATTGTGTCCTCCCAATCCTCCAACACACCTCATTTTCAACCCCACTCCACTAGGTCAGACCCCTACCCAACCCAACTCCTCGAATAAATAGGGATGACAAGAAAATAAGTAGAAAACACACTTATTTTTTGCATTTTCCTTTATAATGAACAGACCCTTAATCTAAAATCTTGTTAGTTTAGTAAAATCATGAAAAATGTGGCTCCAATTAATACATAAACATACCAGTGGTTTTGTGACGAGGCCTCTGAACAATATTCCGGAAGATAACGCGAGGTTCATTCTCACCTGCCCACCTGTCAATTAACAAGAAGCGGAGCTAAAGCACACCAAATACAGATAGAAACAGAGAGAGAAATTGGGGGATTTAGGAGTGAATACCCAATACGGAAATAGGAAGCGCCATTGTCAATGACAATAGGGTGACTTGAGTTGAAGGAACCGTAATCTGATTGCCTCTCTATTTTCGATATGAAAGGCATTCTTCCCTTGTTTGCCCTATTCTCCTTCTCTTTGCTCTTCTTCCTCTAAACGCTGTTGCCCTAGAGCTTCATGGAGTGTCACCCCACAAATTAGTTAAAACACTCTCTACCGGCTACCAGGGTCAATTTTTATTTTTATTTTTATTTTTATTTTAAAGGAAATGGAACTCATATCTTTTTTCTTTATTTTCACCACTAAAAATTTCATTTTTTTCCTGATGAAAGTAGAAAAAATAAGTTCTATGATTTTCTTACATTGATTGTATACTCTTTCCTCCAACAACACCCCAATGTTGTAGCCCCATTTCCGTCACCTCATGTCCCTACCTCAACATCACCTCCTCTAATATTTTGATTAGATTATATATAAATAGTTTTAAAATAAATATATCAAACACAGAAAATAGGTAAGAGATTCACTTATTTTTCTAAAAAAATATTCTCATAAAAAACATTTTCCTTTGAACTTGTTTGGGCACAAAGATGTATCATAATTTGAGGCAGCATTGCTGGTGGAGTGGAATGATGAGAGATATCGCGGAGAATGTGTCTCATTGCTTGTGTTGCCAGCAGGTGAAAGTCAACTATTTTAGGCTTGGATGTGAGTTTCAGCGATTACCCATTTCGAAGTAGAAGTGGGAGTGCATCACCATGGACTTCGTTATTGTCATTACCCAAGATGACCCCCTGGACGTAACATGGAACCTAGAGCCATAAGTGACCCCAAGCTAACCACATTGTATAGCATGACACTAAGAAAACATACATAACTTAAATGACATGGAAAGGGGAATAAAGTCTCAAATGACTGACATAACATAATAGAGAAATCTGAATACGACGACTCATGTGCGGAAATACTAATGTCTAAAATAACATCTAAACATAGGTAAATTGATTGGACAAGTTCCTAGCTCACTAGAACAATCTAAAAAGTGATAAGGAAGTCTAAAATGAACATAGGAAACCATAAGTGGCATGTCCCCGAACCATGAGGATTCACCTAAGTAGTGTATGGCTAATAAGAGTATGTACTAACCACGAGCCTGATGGGATGCATTAGAATTTATATTATGAAACAATATAGGCCGGAAAGTATACGATCAGTACTCGAAATGTACTGTGTATAGGAAAGTGCATGAACATGCCATAATAACATGTGAAGTCTGAAAACATGCTAATAGAATGACCAAGTAAACATAACATGAAAATTGATGATCTGATTTTGAAAACATAGTACCAGGTCATGCATTAGTCTGAAAATCATAGTCATATATGGGAGATACTGTTAACCGACATAAACTATGTGAACTATAACATGGAGTTTAGTATTCTTCTCCCACACCAAAAAGAGAGTGTCCTACTAGCCAAGGTAAGGATTAGGAATTTGAGTCAAGGTGGATCCACTAGTTAAAGTCTGTAAAGTATAACGATCCGAGAGCACCCCCTAGTCGTTACCGGCGTATTCGACCTCTTGGAGGTCTTATACAAGCCCTTAGCATTCGTCATAGCATTTATTATAGAAAAATAACGGAAAATTTAAAACTTTTTCATAATATAACACATGACTTAAAAGTCACCTCATTTAAACCTTTAATACAAAATCGGAGTACTACGTTTCAAGGTAGCCATCTTAAAACATGACTACAACATAAGAGGGACACAACCCTTACAATACAAAAGAAACTACTATCTAGTATATAGAACTTAAGGAAACTCTTTAACATAAAGGTCCTTGAATCTTTAAGGACACACCCAAACTTGGGAATAGTAAGCCAAGCTCATCACTTCTAGGAAAGAACCTTTAGTCACCATCACCTACACTTGGTGTAAAAAAGATGAAGAAGAATGGTGTTAGTACAAGAATGCACTAAGTATGATAACCATGCAAAACATGCTTTTAAAAGGACTTTTTGTTGGAAACTATGCATCATGCCTTTTTAGAGAAACTTTATGAACATTTAGTACAATAGGCACAATATAAACCACATACATCATCATACACATGGAAACCATTCATAATTGCACATAGGGCCACTTATAACATTTTAGGCACATTCAATGCATACAATACATTACCTTCTTCTTTATCTTAACTCCTTTCCTCAAGCAACCCTTAGGGAATACTTGGTGCAATGTATCGCCTTAAGGTTACCAAAGGTGAACTTACATATAGCCTTCATCAATCCAACCACATATATTCATAGAGTCATAAGCACACCATAAGACATAGTCTTCACATAGGAACCATCACCTAAGACAACCCCTAAGTCACACTAGTGCAATGTGCAAGTAGCATCCCATAATACTACTCACACCAAGTGTTCCTAGGAAGCCACCATAGACTAGGTACATCATATTCAACAAGTCATAACATTTTCATCTAACATTAGACATAAGACCAACATACTTCATAACATCATATAAAGACTCATTCATTTACTACATCATTAGTCATAACCCATTTAATTCATATCATAGGTAAACCACCCTCACAACCCCTTCACAAGCTCACTTGTGCAATGTACACATGGAGTCCCATACCCCCACATATACTAAGCAAACTCATTAAGAAGTCATAAGTGTAATTCACATGCATAATCATACTTCATGTCTTGACATAAGTAAAGTAAACCTTAATATGATTTCATATTAACATACATAGACCATAGTCTTCATTACATAAAGAGCCTAATCATAACCTCCTTTAGAGTCCACTTGTGCAATGCATAAGTAGGGTCCATAGTCCTACCTATACTAAGTAACTCTTCAAGAAATTATGACTAGAGTTCATATTCTTATCTTAGTTCATTTCTTAACTTTCGGGAGACATTGCCATAACCGACATAGACCATGTGAGCTACATGGAATCCGGTGTTCAACTCCTACACCAAAAAGAGAGGGTACTACTTGCCAAAGTAGGACCTACATACATAATAGCTATCTAGTGGATTCACTAAGCTAATACCTACGGGGGCACGTAGTTATGGAACAAGGAGATTGCTACTAGAAAACCTTGACTTACTAAGCGTGGAGGTTTTCATCTCATGAGACAACATCTATGTTGGGAACCCGAACTTGCTAAACGTAAAGGTTCTCTTGTGGGAAGCCGGACTTGCTAAACGTGAAGCCCCCATTCTCATTTTTCATGCTCACTCGGTGCTAAGCTCCAACTCCCTTTTTAAACATCTTTAAGCCTTTATTTAACATTAGTTCATAAAGTAGGCTTTAGGGACTTAATCCCTCATATTATATAGCTTAAGGGTTTCTAAAATGAGAATGACCTTTCATCATAGAGCCTACATTATGTGAGAATGACCTTTCACATAGTCATACCATATTCATAACATAGTCTAGTTTAGAGTACAATTGAGGAAACCTTTCAAGAGACTCACTTTCACTAGATTATCATAAACCTTATTCATTCATTCATGTGTGTGTACATATGTGAGAAAGCCTTTCACATAAACACTTTTATACAACACATATTCATACCTTGCTAATCATACACTTTGCATGCATAATAAGATGTAAGGGTGCATATAAGAGATAACCTTTCAATAGGCACCGTAACACATCATATTCATAGCTATACATGTAGAGTGTGTGTGCGCGCATATTGGTCCTCATAGTGACATAATAGCAACAACATTGATATTGAGTGCACTTCCCTTCAAGGGATCACCACACATTCACAATGTCCCCAAATCATGAGCAATTCACATATAAAGCCCTTAGGGATTCTAGACCACATACCCACACTTCATCATAGGAGACAAGGACACATTCAACATTGAATAGGTACTCCTAACATGTATATGATCAAATATTCATATAGGGGTCATATAGGTAGGGGTCATTCCACAATAGTACCTAACATAATCAATCATGTAGACCACACCTTATCCCTAACATTATCATTCATATTATACTCCTCATCATCAACACACTTTAACATCATGCTAGCATTGAGGATTTCATACATAACCTTCATAGCGTAACTTCATAAACATATGCATCATAATCATCAATTCACTTCACATCTATTGCCTTCAAGGCCATGCTCTCAACATGCATAGATAGACAAGAAGTGAACACCTCCACCATAAGTGGATCAAACCACACAACATCAATTCTCATACTATAGACTAGAAGTTAGGTCAACTTACCAATTCTCCAAGCCATGATCACCATGGATCAATCCTCAACAATTCATAATCAATTGACATAGGTAGCAATAGGAATCAACAATGTAATTCAATATCATAAACATAGTCTAAGTACAATTCCATAAACAAAGGGATCAACCCATAACTTTGCCCATAAGGCCATAATCCTCAACTCATCAATATACCAACAATTCAACATGAATAAGTATAGATAATCATAAGAAACATCAATACAATCTAATCTAAACATAATTTCATCAATAGAGATCATATTCACAAAGACCCACATCATAGGCCAATTTTTGAGAATTTGGGGATCATGGGTTCTTCAAGAATTCCTTTGAAAATTGTCTTAAAAACATTAATTCCACATTAATTTATCAATAAAATGATTTAGAAAATCGTTTGACAAGGAACCCATTTAGATTGAAAATTGGGAATTTTAGTCTTTGAATCACTTTTGAAAATCTTTTATAGAACTCCTTAAATGAGAGGTTATTCAAGAATCAAGAGCCACCATACCTTAATTATTGAAGACCCATGAAATTGAAGAAGAAATCAGTTGAAAACCCATCTTCTAGCTTGAGCTTCATCAAGGTCTTCAATGGAGTTTTTGAGAGAATCTATTTTGAGAGGGAAGGGTCAATTTGAAGAATGGGGTCTAATTTTAAAATTTGGGATTTTAAACAACTTAAAATACCCTAAAATAGGTAGAATAACCGTTTATAATAATTCCCCAAATACCCAAACTACCCCTCACTTAGTTGGACCTTTTTAAATAAGTCAAACTTGAGTTTTATTTTCGCAGATTTCGTTGGGAAACAAGTTCGCGACGCGGAGGTGGTCCCACAAGTTTTCTGGAAATTAAATTCGAGACAGTAGAGTCCGCGACATGTCTGCGATGCGGACCAAACATTTGGCCCTTGGTAGAGCTAGTCTGCGACGGGGACATGCTCCCTCCAAGCACAACTTTAAGCTGCCTTGGCAGCTTGCTTGGCCAAGGTTGGGGTTGTAACACCCCAGAAATTCTATGACTTAAGTTAGAGCCTCACCTTATGAATAATGACTTAAAAATAGTTAAAATGATGTTTATAAACCTAAACTAATGTATTTGACTTGGTTTGGAAGAGTAAAAGTCTAAACGTCAAGAAACGACCACGACGTCCGGAAACTAAAGAAGAATGTGTTCTAGTGTGTCCTTAGGGTTTGGGCAGGTTTGGGAGTGTCGTATGATGGTATAATCTTGTAAAAAGAGTTAAAATAGGTAAATATATGATAATAGGGTCAAAAAATTTGAATATGATTCCCTGGGACCACCCTAAGGTGCCCCAAAGGGGACGCCAACCTTGGCCAAGCAAGCTGCCAAGGCAGCTTGCAAATTGCTCTTAGAGGGAACAAGGGCACGTCACGGACTTGCTCCCCCAAGGAGTAAAAATCCAGTTCGCGACGCGGTCGTGTTGCGGATTCTACTGTCTCGAAATTTAATTCCAAATATCTTCAGGGAACAGCTCCGCGTCGCGGACTTATTCCATGACGAAAATACAAAAATTCAGAAATCTATTTTTACTTCATTAAAGAGTCCATTTAAGTGAGGGGTATTTAGGGTACTTTAGGGGACGTGCATATAATGATTTTTAAGTCAATTTACCTCACTTTTATCACTCAAACACAAAACCCCAAAGATCTAAACCTAAAGTTCCTCATTCTCTCTACTCTCTCTCTTCTCAAGAACTCCATTGAAGAAGGTTGGAGCTTCAAGAAGAAGATCAACTCTCCTAGGTTTCAACTTGGATTTTCGTGGTTAATTCGTCAATAAGGTATGGTTTCTTATCACTCTTGGGATTCCTTTCCCCAAGAGGCCCCTTCAAGATGAATTTCAAAATCTCTAATTTCTAGGTTTCAATCCAAAAACGTGGGTCTCCTTTCTAAAGTAAAATTGATGTTATAAACTGACTTTGATTGATGTTATATGAACAATTATGGATGAATTTATATTTTATTGGTGGTTTCTTGAAGAATTCCCCATGAGATCCATGTTTCTCCTTCTTTTCCTAATTCTAACCCTAGTTTGTGTTGGATATTGATGGAAGGCTACGAATTGAATGTGATGTCATTTAATTCATGTTTGTATGATGATTCTACCCTAGGTTATGTATAATTTCTATGAAATTAGGGTTGGGTCTTTGAATAAAGCCTTAAAGGCTATGAAGGGAGTATGTCAATTGCTTATATTGATGTTGATTATGTTATTACTTCATGAATTACCTTGTATTATGTATTGGTTATGAATTGCTTGGTAATTGAAGTATGGATGTCCCACAAAGGGCAAAAAGGTATGAACGTTGGTTCTTCTTTGAACTCAAGTATGAAAGGTGAATTACTTAGATTGTAATGATGCTATACCTAATGTGTTATGGTGGTGTTGATGACCTAGTTTCCTCATCCTTAACCCTCTACACTTGAATTAGCTATGAAGTATGTATGTATATTATGGTATGATTGCTATATGATTGAAAGGTAGTTCTCATGATTATAGTGTAATGTAAAGTGAAAGGTTTACTCACTTGCTAAGTGTCTCTAAAGTGAAAGGATTGTTACTCACTTATGAACACATATGAGCTATTATGGTAAGATGTCTACATAAGGGTCTATTAAAGGCTAATGTGAACTTGTGTGATGACTAAAGATGATTTCAAAAGGGAATTAGATGCTTAGCACCGAAAGGGCATGTAAATGAGATGAGGGTCTCATGTTTAGTAAGTTCGGCTCCCCACATGGGTTTCCTCACGTTTAGCAAGTCCGGATTACCCACGGTATATGTTGTCTCATGAGATGGAAACCCCCACGTTTAGTAAGTTAAGGTTTCTAGAAACAATCTCCTTGACCCTTAACTATGTGCCCACATAGGACTTTAGCTTAGTGGATCCACTTAGATAACTATGTACAAATTGTTACACCTTAGGCAAGTGTTTACCTTCTATTTTCTGTGTGGGAGTAGAACACCAGATTCCATGTAGCTCTCATGGTCTATGTCGGTTATTGCAATATTTCCCTAATGTAAAAGTAAATGAAGGTATGAAAGGTGTGAACTCTTACTAGGACTTTCTTAAGGGTTTCTACATAGTGTAAGGGAGGGTATGGGACTTCTCTTGCACATTGCACTTGTGGGATCCTAAGGGATGGTTGTAGTAGTGTTCTCTTATGATTATGATGATTACAACTTATGTATGTTGAAGCTATGTTATGTATGATCATTATGAATATGGTAAGTTATGATGAAATATGATCTTATGAATGTATGCATGAAGTAGGTTGCTTAATGTGATACTTGGCTTTGAATAGGGTTATGGGGTTCTATTCTTTGCATTGCACTAGTATTGCTTGGGCTATCTACATGTTGGGATGATATTATGTTGGTTTGGACTATGATACTAAATTTGTGTGCATATTGGATTTACTTGGCAAAAAGCATGTTTTGAATAAAATGTCCTTTTATACATGTTTAAATGGTTTTTATGCATAGTAGCCATACTTAGTACGTGTGTTGTACTAACCCATATTTTCTCCATTTTTCCCCAAACATTTAGGTTCGGGCCGTTGAGGATTCAAGCTTACTTCTCAAGACACTTGGAGTTGCTTCCCCAAGTTGGTGAGTCCTTAAGTCCGAGGACAAGACCCTATGATCTAGCTTCTATGTTTAGTTCTTTGCTTATGTTGAAAGACATTGTTGTACTTTCTATTTTCAAGACTTCTTATTGATGTAAGGGCTAAGTCCCATTTTCGATACTTCTATGTCTAGATGGTGCATTATGACAAAGTTAGATTCTAATTTTCATGTATGAAGTGAAGTTGAACTTCCAAAGTAAAAGTTTTAAATTTTTCGTGATTTTATTCTATGATATATGCTATGAAGAAAGCTAAGGGCTTGTATAAGACCTCTTCGAGGTCGAATATGCCGGTAACGACTAGGGGGTGCTCTCGGGTTGTTACAGGGGTCCTTCTCGGGGACCCTTAGGGTGGCCCCTGGGGAGTCGTTTCCGAACGTTTTGACCCTAAAAACATTTATTAAGACATTAGGGTCACCTTCACTGATTTTAGACTCCAAACAACACATAAAAACATGAACAACATACTAGAACACACCAACACGTAAAAGACTAGTTTCCGAAGTCATCCCTTGACGTTTGACTTCCAAACTCTTTAAAACTGACTAAAAAGGCTATTCTTCATTATTTTTACAAGTTATTAATGCATAAAACCCATGTGAGGCTCTACTTTATCCTACTTTATTTTGAGGGTCGTTACATAAAGACTAAGTCCTAAAAGACACATAGTTCTGGACAAAGAGATTGCTACGAAAGGTCTCATGCCTCTACTAATTGGTGGTCCTTTATCCCTAAGTTCACTCGGTGTTAAGTAAACTTTCAACAAAAAATATGCATAGTCATGGAAATAGTAATAATTTGATAATACATAATCATTCATGGGAAAATACATAATCATAAGAGTAGCTCCTTAATATAGGATAACATAATATAATATGAGATATGCTTTATTTGAAAACATCTAAATCATGATAATCATATAAATTGAATGATACTTTACCCGAAAGCAGCCATAATTCATCAAAAAAACTTCATATCATAATGCATGCATATTGAAATAGCTTAGTCATGATCATAAAATACTTGCATAGCATGGGCTCACAAAAATACCATTGAAAACATTATTTTGATCAAATCATGCATAGTGAGATCAATCATAAAGAATGAACTGAAATTCTACTAGAACCCATAAGAAATCATGACCCTAGGTTTTGGGTAGATCATAAATTGAGAAATTTAGGTTTCTTTAGGACTCGATGTGTGAAGAAGAACCCATTGAGGAAGTTTTCACATACCTTGATAGAAACCCTAGGTGAAATCCTTCGATGGAGACTTGAAACTTGGAACCCTAGCTTTGCTTGAGGGAGAAGACTTGAGAGAGAAAAAACTTGATTTGGTAGAATGAGAGTGAATGGGGGAGGTTAGGGATCGGTTAAAGTCCTTTAAATTATCCCAAAATGACGTATTATAGGAATTAAAAGAGTAGGAAAAAGTCCAATTACTCTTGGGAAATAATTGTTGACCAGGTTCTACGGACGCCTTCTACGATCCGTAGAACTATCCACGGTCCATCAACGGTCTCGTCATGTCCAACCATAAAAAATCCAAGTTTCAAAACCGTCAATCCACGACAAAGTGTACGGTTCATGGAACCTTGAACGAGTCGTACAACCTCTCGTACATCTATACTTGAAGTCAAATTTCTTGAAGTCTTAACACTTGGATCTACGAACTCTTCCATGTTTTGTAGAATCATCCATGGTTCGTGAAACCCATCCGTCTTGGTCAAGCCAAAATTCCAACTTTCTGAGGTTCCATCCACGAGTGGATTCCACGGATCGTGGAACCTTGTACGGTTTATGAATTGTCAGTTTTGGAAATCTTTTCAAAATGGGCTTGGTACTCGTATTAAGTTTAGTATGACCTTTCATCCACAAATCGATGGGCAAGCGAAGTGTACTATCCAAACTTTGGAGGATATGTTGAGAGCTTCTGTGATTGAATTCAAGGGAAATTGGGATGATCATTTGCCTTTAATTGAGTTTGGTTATAATAATAGCTATCATTCAAGCATTGATATGACTTCATTGAGGCTCTTTATGGTAGGAGGTGTAGTTCTCATATAGGTTGGTTTGAAGTTGGTGAGGTTGTTTTGATAGGTCTTGAGTTGGTACATGAGGCTATGGAGAAAGTTCGGCTTATTAGAGAAAGGTTGAAAACAACTCGACAAAAGTCCTACGCTGATGTTAGAAAGAGAGATCTAGAATGTGATGTTGATGATTGGGTCTACTTGAAAATTTCACCCATGAAGGGTGTGATGAGGTTTGGAAAAAAAGAAAAGCTTAGTCCCTGTTATGTGGCCCATATAAAATTTAGAGGCGTATTGGTAAGGTTGCTTATGAACTTAATTTTCCTAATGACTTAGCATCGGTGCATTCAATTTTCCATGTCTCCTTGTTGAAGAAATGTGTTGGTGATCCGATATCTATAGTACCATTGGAGAACCTTGGTACAAAAAAGAGTCTTTCTTATGAAGAGGTTACAGTTGAGATTTTAAACCGACACGTCTGGAAGTTGAGAAACAAAGAAGTTACTTCCGTGAAGGTTCTTTGGATGAATTAGTTAGTTGAGGGTGCAACTTGGGAGGCTGTGACCGATAAGATGTCCCGATACCCTTATCTCTTTCCATCCGTCCCTACTCTAGCTTGAGGTATTTAGTTCCTCATGGTTCATTCTTTTGATATCATGTGTCTTAGTCATCCCCATGTTTCCTCATGCATGCATGATCATGAAAACTTGCTTTTGAGAAAATGAGTTAACTTGATTGATTTCTCTATGTTTTATGTGCATTTGAGTATGAGTTGCATATATGCCGTATGAAATGATGTTTTGGATATGCTTTAGCTTGGAACTGATTTTTCCTCCTCGAATATGTGTATTTATGTGATTTCATTCATGTTGGTTGTTAGATCTTGTTCCTACCCTCCATATGATGTCTTGAGTTCCCTTCGAGGACGAATGTTCCTAAGAGGGAGATATTGTAACACCTCAGATTCAAAAAAGAAGGAAAATACAGTTTTTGGGTTGAGGTTTGTGTCTATGGGTCCCATTTACGGACCATAGAAGGCAATCGTAGGTAGTCGAAAAATAATTTTTCAAAAATCAAGTCTCAGTACCCTTTTTACGATTCACCAGGATGGTCCGCCATTCCTTGTACGAGTCGTAGATAAGTCTTGTAGGTGAGCCCCAGACTTGGTGAAATTTTATGGGTCAAAGTTGGTTTCTATGATTGGTTGTACGGAACGTAGGGAGACATACGAGTCATACATGGGTTCCATCAAAAGTTGGATAAATTAAGGGTCCTAGTAAGATTTCTACGGGTGACCAATACGATCAATGAGTCGGTATGTATTTTAAAGGGGCTTTTGGGTCTTTTCCTAATTATTTTAACTCGATGCTACATCGTTTTACCCTCTACCTTAAGCCCTATATAAAGGTTGTAAGCCCCAAATCACCCACTTTCAACTCATTCTCCTAAATTTCCTAAAACTCCCCAAAGTCATCCTTTCAAATTCTCTCAAGGCTAAGGAAGAAGAAGAAGAGCTAGGGTTCCATTCAAGTCTCTAATTCACCATCTTTCTTGGGATTTTAACATCAAGGTATGCTAGTATTCACCTATGGAGTCCTTTCCTCCATAGGGTTCCTAAATTCTCAAATTTTACAAAGCTAGATTATCCAATCAAAGTTAGGATTTTATTCAATCTTCATGGGTTCATTTCAATTTTGATCAAATTGATTGTTTTCTATCTATTTATGCATGAATTGAAGTAATTACATGTTTTGAAGTTAAATTCATATAAACCCATGCATGCCCCCACAAATTTTAGACTATGAGCACATGATCAAGTTTATGAACTATGGAAGATGAATTTATGAAGATATGTATGTTCTTTCTATGGAATTTATATGAATGATTTAAGGTTGCTTTAAGAGTAAAGCATCGATATTGTTTTTGTGAAAGGTTATTCTCACATAAAGGATTCATAGGGTTGAAAGGCGTTTCTCAACTAAATTTGAATCAAGATTTAGGAGCTATTCTAAATGAACTCTAGCTTGGATTGACTACTTAATTGTGTCTTTTCATAGATGATAAGATGAATATGATTAATGACTATTTCGTGGGATTTATGCTTAGCACCGAGTGAACTAGCGGCAATTACCCATGTCCCATAAACTATATGTCACCATAGGATGATTGTCTTAGATAGACATTAGCCAGTGGATACAATTTAGCTTAAGTTTATGGTTCTTACCTTGGCAAGTAAGGACATCTCTTTTCGGTGTGGGATAGACACCGGATTCCATGTTATAGCTCACATGGTCTATGTCGGTTAATGGAAAACTTCCCACAATAACGAATTAAGGTTACTTTCTAAAAGTACCTCTCAAATGTGTTTTAAATATGTTTAGCGTGCATTGACCATGATTATGACTTACGTTTTCTAACATGTTATTTTATGATTTAACTTGGTCATTGCATGCCATGTAAAGTCCATTTTATCATGATTTCATAACTCTTATGCATTGATATTATACTTAGTACATTCCATGTACTAATGCATATTTGTGCCTACATTGTTTCACCAATGTAGGTTCTGACACTTTTATTTCGCATACTCGTGGCTAGATATCCCTTGGGTGCTTCAGTTGAATATTGGTGAGTCTTTATGTTCCGATGACCGAGACTCCTTTATTACTTTATGTCATTTTCATTTCACACTTGTGTGTTATGTATGTGTTACGTCCCAATTAATATCCTTATGATGTACTAGATGGCTTTGAGATTTATGTTAGACTTTCGCTTTTGTCAAACTCTTTATGATATAAGACTGTCTTGTTGAATTCTTTAAAATTCTATTATATTGTATGATGTATGCTAAGTGGCTTGTGTAGGGCCTCTTGGGGTTTTATACGTCATGTTACGCCTAGGGTATACTTTGGGTCGTGACAAAGCGAATCGATTCTTTAACTCTTGGAAACTTTTCTCACAAGCTTCCAACCATTGAAATTTCACCTTTTTTCTGAGTCAAAGTAGTCAATGGCAAAGCAATAGAAGAAAACTCTTCCACAAACCTTCTATAATAACTAGACAAACCCAATAAACTTTGAATATCTGAAGGGGAAAGAGGTCTAGGCCTATTCTTAACTGCCTTACCCATCTTAGGATCAACCTGAAGACCTTTACAGGAAATAATTTGGCCAAGGAATGCAACAGACCTCAACTAAAATAGTCACTTGCTAAACTTAGCAAACAACTGATAATCATCCTTGAGGTATTTCAATACAATCCTTAGATGATCGACACGCTTATCTTTGTGAGTAAATCAATATATCATCAATAAACATGATCACAAACATATCCAACCATTGCTTGAACACTTTGTTCATTAGTCCATGAAAGCTATGTGGGCATTTTTCAAACAAAGTGACATCACTAAGAACTCATAGTGACCATACTGAGTTTGAAAAGTCATCTTTGGAATTTCACTTTCTCTTACTTTCAATTGATGATACCCTGATTGAAGATCAATCTTTCAGGAGAAACTAGCACCCTGGAGTTGATAAAAAAAAGTCATCAATCCTCTGTCAGGGATAATTATTCTTTATAATGACCTTGTTCAATTGTCAATAATCAATACACATAGGTCTATTCCTAGCTACAACTAATGGAGATCCAATTTATCATTTGAGTGCACAAAGTTCCTATATGTCCACAACTTTTCTCATACCTTAGTAGGAGTTATTCACGTCTAAATGAACCATGTGATTGGTCGAGAGCATCATATCCTGAAGAAACAAAACTAGTAGGCACATCTTTGAAGATGAATGCATGCACATTTATGTCATTGATCATGAACTCAACAATTATGTGGATTCTTTGCACAATGAAGATTTGGATCTTTGCCTTCTTTGTGTTGGGTGGTTGATAAATAAATTGCTACATGAGGAGGCGAGAAAAAAAATGATGGATGTAATGAAGCTATGTGAAGAGGTCACAGGTTCTTGAAGATATTTCTTCCAAAAGAGGGCAATGATGAGACAATGTAGCTGGGGAGCACATATATGAAAGTAAAAAAATATATGTAAATCATATTTATAGGATCTTGCACTTTGATTTTTTGTAGATTTCCTTTTATATATATATATATGACATAACAAATCTTAGCTTTGGCATATTAACAACTCACATGGTGTATATTTTTTTCATTACTCTTTTACCTAAATGACAAACCACGCCCTTGCGATCAATTTTTGGAGTCAAGGTAGAATAAGTGCAACACGTGCATCTCGTGTTCTATACGTGCATCTCATGTGTGATACAAGCATTTCGTGCACTGTACGTGCATCTCGTGCGTGATATTTTAAATGTTTTCATTTTATAACCTAGCCAAGTCTGATTTGACCCTTAAAAGTGCATCAATTTCAATTAATCCTTTTAATTTCACTTTTTCATTCAATATTCTTATTTTTTCCTTTATTTCTCTTTTATTTTATTCCATTTTCTTAAATTATCATCATAAAACTTCAGGTTAATTATTCTTAATTTATTGAATAGTTGTCATGGATTATAATTCATGTAATTTTTTATGCCTTGTATGTCTCATACTTTTCTCGATTTTTCACACTAAATATTTATGGTTTTAACTATAATTAAGGTGGTACTACCATCACGAATGACTTCTTGGTCACATTCTCAGAACAAATCCACTAAGAGTAAAGAAGACCACGACAAATAACTTTTGTGCTTATCTCATTATTTGTCTTATGCTCTTTACATCTATTGTGTAATTATCATTCATTGGCTACGACAAATAATTTTGAGTTTATCTCTATATCCGGTTCATGCTCTTCAAATTTATTGTGAAAGCCTTGTTCATTCCATTAGTAAGGATTTGCTCATGCACTTATCAAATGTTAGGGAAAGAATCCAGTACTTATTATCTGATTTGTCCTTCTCCTTGTTTGAAACGCCTTTTGTGGCTTGATTCCCAAATGAGCCTGTGGCACTAGTAGACCTCTCAATCATCGGATGTAGCATATCATTCATATAAACAGTTGAATTTTTTACTTTTTGATTGTCTAATTTTATGTTTTAGAAGTTCTTAATCTATTTACATTGCATATCATGCTTAGGAAATTTAATGTTTTACAGGTGATTTTCGTCATATGCCGTGAACTTAATGTAGGAGAAATGAAAGACTGGATCTCACTTACATTTAGAAATTATGTTGCAATGTGGATAAATTCTTACCAAAGAAATCAATTGTCTACTTTCCATAATCTCAAATAGGAGTTTCAGTGTAGCAGCCATTTTTCCGTTTCAGTAATTTCATGTCTCTTTCTTAATGAGACGCCAAGGTTTCTCATTGAGAAAAGGAGAAAAGGAGAATGAACAATGCAAAAGTATCTCTCGGGAGGATAAGAAGAAGTGGAGTGGAAGTAAAGCTGCAAGACTTAGCAACCTCGATAGAGAGAAGAGAAGAGGCAATATAAGAGATTGTCGCATTTGCCCCTTCTAATGGTTAACATAGTGTCCAAATTAATACAAGAAGTCATAGGTTTAGACTCGATGGTATACTTTTGGCCTATGTTCCTTCAATCTATATGATATTTCTATCACGACTCTTTGCTAGAGTAAATCAAATTGTAATCGTCGAATTTACCTATAAACTACACCTTCTTTGGATGACAGAGGATATTAATTTCCACATGTGTAGCATGTTTTTGGCTCAACTACTTTATCATTTTTTTTGTTAGATTTTTCTTAAAGACACTTTTATTTTTGAAATAATATATATAACGTTTCCCAATATTTTCAAATTTTTTTATTAGGTCTATTCATCTGTGGCTACTATTTTCTACATGTGTAGGCATGGTTTTGGCTCGGGTACATCGCTATTTCTTTTTTTAGTGGTTAAATTTCTCTTAAAGACATTTTTATTATTGAAATAATATATATATAATTTTTCCTATATTTCTAGGTTTGTTTATTAGGCCTATATCTAGCTAGAGCTAATAGAGATCCTATCAATCATTTAAGTGCAAAAAATTCTTATATCTCCACAACTTTTTTCATACCCAAGTGGAATTTTATTTAGCTCTAAATGGACCACGTGATTGGATGAAAGCATCATATCCTGAAAGAGCTAAACTACTAGGCATATCTTTGAAGATGAATGCATGCTCATTCATGTCATTGATCATGAACTCGAAAATTAAGTGTATTATTTGCAAAATGAAGATTTGAATTTTCATTTTATTTGTGTTGGGTGGTTGATATATATATTGCTAATTGAGGAGGCGAGAAAAAAAAGATGGTGGATCACATGAAGCTATGTGAAGAGGTCACTAGTTTTTTAAGATATATTTTCCAAAAGAGGATAGTGATGAGACATTGTAGCTGGGAAGCACACATAAATGAAAGTAAAAAAAAAATGCAAATCATATTTTTAACATTAAAGCAAAAAAGCAAAGCAAGTTCCAGGGATGCAGGCAAATGGGGGTTTCTCGATAGTCCAAAACTAGTGATCTAGGCTTCTCCAGCAAAGAATCGACGTATGCTGAGTAGACTACAATTTGTGGCACCATATCCTATTTATCCCGAAGAGAAGTCTCCAAAGTGGGATTGTATATTAACTTAGTCTCCGACGAAGAAGGTTCATGCATGCTTCGACTTAGCCCTATGATCCGCTAATTCATCTTTTTTTCTGGTATTCTGCAAAGGATATGCATATATATATATGTTGTATGACAGAACACATCTTAGTTTTGACATATTAACAATTAACATGTTGTATGTTTTTTCTTATACTCTTTTACCTAAATAACAAATCACGCCTTTGCAATCAAGTTTTGGAGTCAAGGTAGAATAAGTGAAGCACGTGCATCTCGTGTGTGCTACATGCATTCTGTGCGCTATACGTGCATCTCGTGCATGATATTTTAAATGTTTTAATTTTTTAACCCAACCTAGCACGATTTGACCCTTGAAAAGTGGATCAATTTCAATTAATCCTCTTAATTTCATTTTTTCATTCAATATCTTTTTTTCCCTTCATTTCCCCTTTTTTTAATTCCACTTTTTAAATTATTTGATAAAAGTTTAGGCTAATTATTCTTAATTTTTGAATAGTTATCGTGGAATTATAATTCCAATAATTTATGTTGCCTTGTATGTCTCGCACGCTCCTCAATTTTCCACACTAAACATTTATGGTTTTAAATTATAATTAAGGTGGTATTACCACCACTGATAACTTCTTGGTCACATTCTTAGAAGAAATCCACTAAGAGTAATGAAGACCACGACAAATATCTTTTGTGCTTATCTCATTATCCGGTTCATGCTCTTCACATCTATTGTGCAAGTCTAATTCATTGGTCATGACAAATAATTTTTAGTTTATCTCAATATCTGGTTCATTCTCTTCACATCTATTGTGCAAGTCTCGATCATTTCATTAGCATGGATTACCCGTGCACTTATCCAGTGCTGGGGAAGGAAGTCGATACTTATTATCAGGTTTGTCATTCTTTTAGTTGGAAGCAACTTTTGTGGCTTAGTTCCCAAATGAGGTTGTGGCATTAGTAGACCTATCAATCATCGGATGTGGTATACCGTTCCTATAACATGTTGAAATTTTTACACTTTGATTGTATATTTATATTTTTTAGAAGTTCTTAATCCACTTACATTGCATATCTTACTGAGAAAATTTAAAAAATTATAGGTGATTTTCATCATATGTCATGACCTTAATCTAGGAGACATGAAAAACTGGATCTCACTTACATTAAGCAATTATGTTGCAATGTGAAAACACTATGACCAAAGGAATCAACTTGTCCATTTCCCATAATCTCAAATAGATTTTTTGGTGTAGTAGACTTTTTTCCATTTCAGTGATTCCGTTATATAATTCTTACTGAGACCCCAAGGTTTCTCATTGAGTAAAAGAGAATGAAAGAGGCAAAAGTGGCTCTCAAAACGATAATAAGAAGTGAAGGGAAAGTAGAGATGCAAGACTTAACAACCTCAATAGAGAGAAGACAAGAGGTAATGGAAGAGATTGCCGCATTCACCCCTTCTAGTGGTTAACATAGTCCCAATTAATACAAGAAGTCATAGGCTTAGACTCGATAGTATACTTTGGGATTATGTTCCTTCAATCATATTTCTGTCACAACTCCTTGCTAGAGTAAATCAGGTTGTAGTTACCGAATTTACTTGTACGACTTACACCTTCTTTGGATGACGAGAGATATTAATTTCCACGCGTGTAGGCATGTTTCTTGCGCAGGTACTTCATAATTTCTTTTTTAGTTAGATTTATTTTAAAGACATTTTTATTATCAAAATAATAAATAAATATATATATATATATATATATATATATATATATAATTTTCCCCTATAATTTTAGGTTTGTTTATTAGGTTTATTCGTCTGTGGATACTAATTTCCACATGTTTTTGGCTCAGGTATTTTATCATTTCTTTTTTTGATGGTTAGATTTCTCTTAAAGATATTTTTATTATTGAAATAATATATATAATTTTTTTCAATATTTCTAGGTTTGTTTATTAGGTCTATTCCTAGCTTGAGCTAATGAAGATTCTATCTATCATTTGAGTGCACAAAATTTCTATATTCCCACAACTTTTCTCATACCCTAGTAGGAGTTTATATACGTCTAAATGGACCATGTGATTGGATGAGAGCATCATATCCTGAAGGAACATAACTACTAGGCACATCATTGAAGATGAATGCATGTTCATTCATGTCATTGATCACGAACTCAATAATTATGTGAATTCTTTGCACAATGATGATTTGGATTTCCTCATTTTTTGTGTTGTGTGGTTGATATATAAATTGCTACCTAGGAGGCGAGAAAGAAATGGTGGATCAAATGAATCCACATGAAGAGGTCACTAGCTTTTGAAGATATCTCTTTCAAAAGAGGGCAGTGATGAAACAGTGTAGCTGGGGAACTCATATATGGAAGTAAAAAAATAATATGTAAATCATATATTGTATATAGTTGTACGAAAGAATGCATCTTAGCTTTGACATATCAATAAAGCACATGGTGTATGTTTTTTCTATGCTATTTTACCCAAATAACAAACCACACCCTTGCAATCAATTTTTGAAGTCAAGGTAGAATAAGTGCAACACGTGCGTTGTGCGTGCATCTCATGTGTGGTACATGCATTTTGTGCATGATATGTGCATCTCGTGCTTTGTAGGTGCATCTCGTGCATGGTATGTGGATCTCATGTGCCATACATGCATCCTATGCATCAATATAATTTTTTTTGAATTCATCTTATTTCAACAAAGAATGTTTTATTTACAAAGCAAAAACTACAGCTTGCAGTGTATGATATTTAGAAAAATATTATCCGAAGATTTTAGTCATCTTTAAAAATCTATATCATTTTTCATTATATATATCTTGAATATATACAAGAATTATTAATCCTTTTATGATCTTCCAAGAGAGGTTAGGGGACACTTTATAATGGACAAGTAACAAATTTTTCAGCTTTTATATTAGACAAATTCTTCAACTTTCGTATTAGATAATTTTTTCAACTTTCGTATTAGACAAATTCATAAGGTATTTGAAGTTTTAGAATTTCAAATTATATCAATTCGTCTATTCTTTCATACATTATTACAACTACATACCAACATATATAAGGAATACTATAGAAAAATAAACCACAAGATCCTAAATATGATTTGCACAGTTTCTTGACTTTAATATGTATCATCCCCTAACTATACGATCTCATCAATACTATCATTTGGCAGAAATTTCCTCCTAAACTAGTCTCCTTCTATATATCTTCATTTGATTCTCCATTCTTAAATGTATATATCAATCACCCAATGTAATTTTTATATCAACATTCCAATGAAAAGAACACCAATATTAAACAAGACGAACTTTCCATAACGCAAAAAATTAACATAATTGTTAGGTACCTAATCACAAAGTTGTCTACAAATGTGGAAATTAGGGTCTTCTGTCAGCCAAAGAAGGTGTAAGTTGAATAGTTAAATCCGTTGACTCTAATTTGAATGACACTAACAATGAGTGGGGCAAGGATAGAGATCACATGGTTGGTATGTCCTATGGACTGATGGAACATAGACCTGAATTATACCATAAAGTTTAAACCTAGGAATCGATGTATAAATTGAGATGCTACGTTAACCACTAGAAGAGGTGAATGCAACAATATCTTCTATTGCCCTTGTTTTCTTTCTCTATCAAGTCTGTTGAATCATTCAACTCTTCTTCCACTCATTTTCATATCCTCCTAAGATTCAATTTTGCCTCGTTCAGTTTCTCTTTTCAATGAAAAACTTGATATTTCAATAAGGAAGAAGAGAGATAATGGAATGACAAAAAGAGGACAACACTGCAGGACCAGTCATTCAAATTTGAGATTATGAAAAGTGGCCATGTTAATCCTTTGGTCAAGTATTTCTATATTACAACATGACATAAAAGGTAAGTGAGATTCAATCTTTCACATCTCTCACATTATCTCGCGTCACATAATTGAAATCATGAATCAAAAAATTGATATAAAGGTAGAAATTATTTATTGCGGCCGTCACTACTCTTTTGTGAATTGCTTCTAAGAATGTGAACAAGAAGCCATCCATGGGGTAGAACCATACGAATCATAATTTAAATATTATCATTTCAGATAGGTTTATTGTGAAGAATCATTTGTATTTGTTGATTAAATTAAGTAAAAAGACTTTTTCTTTAAAATATAAATAAATTTGAAGTAATATTCATTTTTAAGTATGTGCTTATCCTCCTAAGTTTTTTGGAATTATAGGGATGTTGTTCTAGATATTCTTGTCATATGAATCACTGATATGTTTGGACAGATAAAGAATGTAAGTTGAGAATATTATTATATTTTTAATTTTTTTATCTACTTTAAAGAAGGCGTACTAATTTTCATATGAAAATGTTTTATGAGGAAATACTTGTTGAAACCGTGACATCATTCCGCTGATACCAGACACGATAAATAGCAGTGTGTCTGACATAAAAATTATGGTGCGCCAGACACAACACATAGCGTTGCACTAGCATTGCATCATCAGAGGTGAGTTTAATAAATTATTGTGACCTAGCCTAGCTCGACATGACCCCTTGACAAATGGAGAAATTAAGAAAGTATTGATATAGCTAACATTTATGCAGTTTCATTACTAACATAATTTTATTCTTTTAGGATAGGATGCTCTAGTGCAATCACAAGGTCCATTTAATAATGAATAGAACCCTTTTAAGGAAATGACAAATAACATACACATTTTTTTTTATAATGAGGATGAATTGATTTTCTAATTTTTTTTTATAATGAGGATGAATTGATTTTCTAATGAAAATGTTTAGGAAGGAAATACTTTTTGAAGATAGTTACTTCGTTTCACTGGATTCAGACATAACAAATAACGGTGCTCTAGCATTGGAACGTCAAAGGTATATTTTAGTTCTCACCGATCCTTATTAAATAGTAATGCATAAACCGATTTGAAAAAAAACCAACTCTTCCTAAACTTGAAATATTATATCTTTTACAACTTACCAATGAAGTGTAGATGTTGTTATGAACCTTATCATAATATGGTTTCATTTGAATAAATAAACAATGTAAGTACAAAGTTCATCGATTATAGGGATAAAAGAAGAAAAAGTGTTGTATAAGTGTACACATGTATTCAGACTTGATTCACACCATGTTCAAATATATAATTAGCATGTACAATACAAACTTAAATAATGAAATATGAATTGGCCTTAATTTATTTGTTCTAATTAAAAAACATGCTACAATATGCCTTAATCGACACTAAAGAATCAGCCACGATGTTACTTTCAATATAGACATGAACAAATTGAATAAAATCTACCTTCAATAACACTCTTCAGCTTTTAAAAATAAAATCTGCAAAATTGAATCCTGCTACCTAACTCTCGTCATTTATTTTAGGTGAAATTATTTGGGAGACCCCTATACTTAGTTTCGTTTGTCAGTTGAACCCTCTTACTCATCACTTTGCCAACTAAACTCTTAAACCCATCAGAACACCACATTTTAAACCTTTTTCTTCTCCGATGTGCGTGTAAGAGACTTGATTACACATAAAATTCCACATCATTTTGTTTGCCACGTATGAAAATTAAGTGTTAAAAATAAGCAAATCAAATAGATCAATTTTGTAATTTCTAAAAAAATTCAAATAGTTCTCTTCTTCATATTTGGTCACAAATTAAGAACCAAATTCATTCCCAATAAATAAATTTTTTCTCAATTTAACTTGTAAATTCAACTACAAGTTCACAAACACAAATCCAATGAACCCCAATCAAAATCTATATATATCTATATAATAGTAGATGTGATAACACATACGTGTCAGCACCACAAAATTTGTAGATATATTAAATAATAAATAATAAATAAAAAAATAAAACATTTAAAAAAACATAAATTAAAAAGTTTTTAAATTTGGTTTACCTTAAAAACTGTTGACTGTTTTAATTTAATTTCTTTAAAATTTGTTTACGTTAATTTTTTTTAAAAATTGAATCATTGAATGTATTTGTTCCTACTAAATTGCTAACTGCAAAATATTTTTTAATGAATTTTAAAAATGTAAAAGTTAAAATTAAAACTATACATGATATATAAATAATGGTGCTAAATTTTAGGAGCACGTAACAATAAAATAACTTATTTTCAATTCAAATTTAAAATTAACTACAATAATTCTAGCAAACTAATCTGTATCACCATTATTTATTTATTTATTTATCACATTCGTCGATATTCCATTTCTTGAAATGATTAATTGGTAAAAATTAATAGTAAAAAGTTATTATATTTTAATAATAATAATATCTTCTATATCTATCTATATATATATAATAATAGTAAAAAAAAAAAACAGTGCCACATGTCAGCACCATCAAATTCAATAATTAAAAAATTCAAAAAATAATTTAATTTAAAAAAAATATGTATCTAAAATTAACCAGAAAGAAAAAAAAGTAGTCAACTAAAATAATTCCATGTTTCTTTTTTCCTAAAATTAAAATTGGTTACTGTTTTTTTAATTTGAATTTTAAAATTATTAAAAATAAAACAAAATTTGAAAATAATTAAAAAAGAAAACACGTGAAAAATAAATTTAAAACTGAATTTTAAATAGTTAAAAAAGAAAACTAAAAGAAAACTAAAAACTGCAAACATAGAAAAAGATGGAAAAGACGTTATAAAAAAATTGAAAATAACTGCTTTGACTTTTGATTAATTAAAAATTTGAATGGTCTTTTAAAATTAAAAACTAAAATGCTTTAAAACATAAATTCTTTATTTAAATAAAAATTGAGTAACTAACTACATATTACCATATTTCCTTATAGAAAAGGAACAATAAAATATAATATGTGGCTAAAGTAACTACTCCATGCATGATGGAGTCTTTTAAAACATAATTTATATTTAATTAACAAAATGAATTTTAAATACGAAATTAAAAACTAAAATATTTTAAAAGATAGGGATACTTTTTAATTTTAAACAAAAAAATGAATACGATAAAATCATAAAAGTTGCAAAAAAAATGTTAACTAACTATTTAAATATCTGTAGCTAAAATAATTACTCCACATACACACGATGGCGTCTTTTAAAAAAAATTTAAAATCTAAGCATTTTAAATCTAAAAATCTTTTTAAAGGAAAATGATACTTTACAATTTTAAACAAAGAAAAAAAAAGATAAAATCAGAAAAGGGAAAAAATAATATTAACCAACGAAGGATAAATATGTGGTTGAAATAACTGTTCCCTGCATGCACGGTGAATTCTTCTTCAATTCATATTTATCTTTTTCTTTTTATAATATTTGTAGGTGTTTGACCTTTTTTTTTCTTCTATTTATGTTATATATAATTAAAATAAATAAAAATAGTTATGTTTTTAATTCTTTTAATGTATGATTTATACATTATATTTTTAATATCAAAGTAAGATATGCTACTCCTCCATTAGTGAAGGAGATTCATTGAATAATGAAATTAAATAACGATAATGTGAGGGTCTTTATGCTTGCTTTTTCCCTAGAAAAACAACAATATCCTTCTATAATATAATAATTAACTTAATTAATTTATATATTTAAACTACTCATTAACACCCACTACTAAACAAAGTAATGAATTAATAATCATTTTTTATATAAAATGATTATTAAAAATTACAACTTATATATAATATAATCCTTTTAGATTTATGTGAGTTTACAGTGAAAATAAAAATAAATTGACATTTAAAATTAAATTTATAGATTTAAAACTACGATGTGTGTATATATAATTCTTTAAAATTTACTTGAGTTTATAATAAAAAATATATAAATAATATTTAATTGATCACATATAAGGTTTGTTTGCGTTTTGTTAATTAAATTAATTGATTTTCTGTAATTGTTACAATCCTAATAATAATTAAATATTTGTAATTGTTATATATATATATATATATATATATATATATATATATATATATATATATATATATAAATTAATCTTGACATTATCTTTTCCACTAAATTGCACATTAAAAAAATAATGAAAAGGAAAAAAAAATCAATTTCTTTTAACTGTACATTAACTTCCTATTTCTATTTTATCTAAAAAATAATAATAAATGTTAAAGTCTATAAAACTTCAACATATAGACCAGGTTATTCAATTATGATTATGAATAGTACATATTCTTAAGTAAACATATTAATATTAATTCTGAATTTAGTTAATGTAAAATTTAAAATTAACTTTTTAAAAATATGATTAATTGTCCATATATTAAACTGCACATTAAAAAAAATGAAAAATAAAGGCCAAACACATATACAACCCCTCAAACTTGCCCTCATTTTTCATTTTGGCACTCCAACTTAGCCTTGTTCCATTTTAACCCTTAAACTCCCTTTTTTCTGTACCATTTAAACACTTATACTAATTTTTATGATTTGTTTTTATTTATGTTCTTCAATTGCAATTTCTTATTTTAAAAAAATAGACGTGTGTCTATTAATTAAAAAAATTAAACATTCGCGAACGAACATAAAAATTTTCAAACAATAATATTATTTTTTGATATTTCTCTGTATTTTTGCATGAAAATAAATTGACGAAAGTTCTTTGATTTTCTTTCTTAAACATTCAATCAAATTTAATAACACTACTTATTTATTTTTTCTTATCATCTAGGCTATCTAAATTTAACGCAAATACTCACTTTTAATTTTTAATATAAATCAATACGAATAAAAAAACCCATCTTCAAAAAGACTCGATTGACTTAGTTAATAACACTACTAAAAAAAGACTCTTGTTCATTGCTAATAACACTACTAAACAATGTTAAAACTCGACTAACTTTGTTAGGTTGTCAGTGATTTTAAAGAAAGAAAACCAACACAATTTCATCGGTTATTTTTCACACAAAAATACATAACACTCTTAAAAAGAAATTATTTTTTGTTAGTTTTTAATTTTTTTAACTAAAATTAAATGACACATGTCAATTTAAAATAAGAAGTTGCAATTGAAGAATATATATAAAAATAAATAAATCATAAAAATAGTATTTCGTGTTAAATGGAACATAAAAAATGGAGTTCAAGGATTAAAATGGAACAAGGCTTAGATAAAGTATCAAAATGAAAAATGTGGACAAGTTAGAGGGGTTGTATATGTGTTTGGCCAAAAATAAATAAACCAAAAAAATTCATAATACTCATATTAACTTTCCACATCATGTATTTTATGCTTTCTTAAAAACAAAATAATCAAATTTTGACATAATTTAACTGAAAAGAAAAATAATTAATACTTAAAAAAATAGACACGTTGAATCAACATTCTTCCAAAAACAAAAATTGGAATGGTTCCACAAATTTATACTCAGAATTACTGAAAAATAAATTAGAAAATAAAAAATCAATGTCCAACAAAAATATTTAAAAAAAATAAACTAGACAATTATTTTTACAAAGTAAAAATTTAGGTGAGTTTATAATTTTAAAAAATATAAATTGATATTTATTTGAAAACTCACTAAATATGGTTACTACAAAATAGTAAATCAAGTTTTTTTTACCCCTTTTTAATTGCAACTATAAAACAATAATGAAATACCTTTAATTACCGCTTGAACTTTTAAAAACTAATTAAAAAGATATATATTACTTTTTACTTCTATTTTATCTAAAAATAAGGATTAAAGTCAATAAAACTTCAACATATAAATCATATTATTTAATTATGAATATGAATTGAACATATTCTTAAGTAAACATATTAGTTTTAATTTATAATTTAGTTAATTTAAAATTCAAATTCAAATTAAACTTTTTAAAAGATGGTTAACTGGCCCTTTATTAAACTCCACATTAAAAAAAATGAAAAATAAATAAACGAAAAAATTCATGTACATTAACTTCCTATTTGTGGCTATAATAACTACTCCATGATGAAGTCTTTTAAAACATAATTTATATTTAACTAACTAATTATAAATATGTGGCTATAATAACTACTCCATGCATGATGAAGTCTTTTAAACTTAATTTATATTTTATTAATAAAACTATTTTAAAAGCCAAAATTTAAAATAAAAAATATTTTAAAGATAATTTATATTTATGACAATGAAAGTGATCTGTTCCATTCACTTTCATGCACCTAATATGATATTTGGTTGTATCAATGATTATATAAATCTCTCCATTTGTAAGGCCCTATAACAAATGAGTAGTTATTGTGAATATCACAGTTAATACCATAAAAAGTTCTAACAAAGGATGATCTCTTATTGTCATACTTGGCACTATACATAATTTTCCAAAGATTTCAACAAATTACAATAGGCATGATTTGAATAATAAACTTTACCGTAAACAACACATATTTGTTTTAATTTTTTAAATTATTAAAAATATTTTGAAATTTTAATATTTTAAAGGTAACATTAAAACTTAAAAATATATTAAAGATAATATTAAAAAAAGAGAGAGAAAGATAAGTGCTCTTTTTTTCATCTGAGATTTACCATAAATATTTGAAAATATTGAATTCAAAATATTAATTTAAATTCTGAAATTAAACATTAAAAATATTTAAAATTTGAAGATCCTTTTAAAAGATAAGAATATTTTTTAATTCTATAAAAAAAGATAAATTAGAAAATGAATAATAAAATATTATATGTGGGTAAAGTAACTACTCCATACCGATGAAGTCTTTTAAAACATAATTTATATTTAATTAACAAAATGAATTTAAATATGAAATAAAAAACTAAAAATATTTTAAAAGAGAGGGACACTTTTTAATTTTAAACAAAAAAAAATGAATAAGATAAAATCATAAAAATTACAAAAAAAATGTTAACTAACTATTTTTAAATATGTAGCTAAAATAATTACTCCACATACACACGATGAAGTCTTTTTGAAAAAAATTAAAATCTAAGTATTTTAAATCTAAAAATCTGTTTAAAGGAAAATGATACTTTTCAATTTTAAATAAAGAAAAGAAGAAGATAAAATCAGAAAAGGAAAAAAAAAAAATTAACTAACTAAGGATAAATATGTCGCTGAAATAACTCTTCCCTGCATGCACGATGGATACTTCTTCAATTCATATTTATCCTTTTCTTTTTACAATATTTGTAGGCCTAAAATTTATGAATGTATATTTGTTTATTTTAAAAAAAATTGTGTTTGACCTTATTATTTCTATTTATGTTATATATAATTAAAAATAAATAAAAATAGGTGTGTTTTTTATTCTTTTAATGTATGTGTAAGAAATATAGAGCAAAATCGACGAATAGTGTACCTTAATTTTGCATTGGTTGATTTTGCTACTTTGATAGGATTGCACTCAAGTCCCTCTTTGAATCACTATGAAACAAAGTTTGATTCACAAACTAAATGTCCTTTTGCATTGGATGCCTTTGATCTAAGAATGATATTGTTTACTGTTCTTGTTTCTGTTCTTGATGTCTTCTCTCTTTTTTCTGAAGAGCATAAAGCTTTTATTTAAGATAAGGGACTGTGTACGTTGGAGCAGTTACTATGTAACTGTTCCCACCCTTATTTTAAATTAACACTTATCTTCTCTTTTCTCTTTTTTTTTTACAAATAACAACTTCGGGTTGGGTCAATCCACATGGGTGATCCATGACTCAAAACTTACATCTCCCACTTCGCACATGGCGGACAAGACCCAAGCCACCATAATATCAACTAGACACACAATTCATACGACAAATAGTTCGTGCGACTTGTGAGCATCAAGAGCTTACCCTTAAGGTTTTACAAGCCCCACATAGGAATCCAATCACATGTGGAAGGAATTCACTACTCATATTTGGATACTATTACTCACAATACCCCAAACTCCATTCACTACTTCAGTAGTTACTTATTCAATCCCTCATCCTCTTAAAGAGGTTAACTCGAGTTCATATTGAACTTCACACACATAATTACACTATATACCAATATGATTAGTGCAATAGCCGGTTTGTGTGTACACGTTTATTATTTAATGAATACTTTTCTTTCTACTCGAATCGATCTGTTCCAATTCAACTGCTTTCCTAGACATGCACCGCATTGCTGAATCATTCATGGCTATTAGTAACATGCTAAAGTAGCAACATCAATTGAAACTTCAAAAAACAACAAAAGGTCAAAGGGTATTTGATACGCTCAAATTATACCTCCCTAAAGAAGTATAAGCGATCGTTGTCAAATAAAGAACCCAACTTGTAGGTTGTGGTCGATCCCACGAGGAATATAGTTCAGACTTAAACTTAACTCATTATTATATCCGTTTAGTCAAACTATTTTCGAGGCAAGTAAATAAAGGGGGAGGGGGTTGTAAGCAAGTAACAAATTATTGATTAAGTAACAAGTAAGCAAGATTCAAACTTTGAGTTATCAATATGAGAGAGAAACTAGGGTATATGTGTTCCCCATAAGCTCTTAACACAATAATCCTAATAATAGTAATCTTTTCCTAGTGTTTTGCATGCAAAGTTGATAAGTTAGGTATTCCTAAGTGATTGGTCCTCCAAGTAGGGAATTTCACCTCGCACCTGGTCTGGCTACGTGTGTATGCTTTACTAACCTTACCTTTACCCCAGATTAGACATCACATCAATGTATGACTTAGTTTTCACCCTAGCACCAATTGACAGTAGACTATTAGCTAGCATCCACTAAATCACTGTTGTTAATTCTTTTCTCATTCACTACCTCCTTGGTCCGGCAAGTAGGAACGAGGCGATTTCTAATGTTTGCAACTATTAAAAAGACTTTTAAACGAAAGAATTAACAATACATGCATCAACACTATTCAGAAATTACTTAGTTATTATTTATACTTTGTTAATTTCTCATGGTTCCCACAACCCTAGTTGTGGATTTAGCTACTCATGCTTGAGAGTTCACAATTCATGTTTAAGAAGAAAGAATTCATGAACTTACAATTAGAATAGATGAAACCCAAAATCTTCAATTGAATTGCAAAGTGACAATCTTATAAAACGAAATCCAGAAATCAAATTGCTAAAGTTTGCAAATTAATTCCAACAAAACACCAAGAACTAAAAATATACAATGTCGTCCAACCCCCAAAAACGAGGTTTATAACTCATATTTATAGAAAACAAGTCCTTAATAAAAAGGAAACAAAACAAAGAAATAAGTTGTCTGAAACGCCGCTTCAGTTGACGACTCGACCTACGGACCGTGGGTCGACCTACGGTTCGTAGGTCCCCTTCCTTGGCTCCATATTTAAGATTTTTCATCAGGTACTGGAACTTCAACTCTCTGAATCCATCGATGGATGTGCAGGACGGCCCGTGGGTCGACCTATGGTCCGTCAGTTGCTTCGTAGTTCCACACTTAGTTAGAATTCCCTAATGCTCCATCTACTCCTGCCCAACGATGGTCCGTCAAAGGACCTACGGTCCGTGGATCACTCCGTGGGTGGCTTCTTCTGCATAATTTCAGCTCTCATCTCCATCAACTACATTCCAAGCTTATTTCATGCAATCATTAGACACAAAACATTAATTCTAACACAAAATAGCCCAATACACATACAAACTCTAAGTGAAACGTATCAAAAATACCGTAAATTCATGGTATATCAACACCCTCAACTTAAACTTGTTGGTTGTCCTCAAGTGACTCACTAAAACTCTAAACGACACTTGTGTAGAAGCAGACATACAAACTTAAGCAATCACATGGCCTTTTCAATCCATTCCATTTCCTTAGTGCAAATCTTTTCCTTTTAGACTCAACAAGCTAACTCATACGGATCAAAACATGACATAGATCGACCAACAAACATCACAATATACACCTTTCACAATCACCAAGGTATCAATTCTCCAACAATGTAAATAGTGTCGTCATTTCAAAAGAAATCCTTTTTCATACACAGTAGATATGCCTTTCAAGTTTTAGGATTCATTCAGCACTCACACTTAGAAGTGACTTCAAGTACAGTTCGTGCTCAATACCATAGGCTTACCCTTATTTTCACTGCTTAGACTCTCCAAACTAGTTGCTAGGATCACTATAGGACTTTCTTAGCTTGTAATGTAGACGCAGGGTCAGGTATGGTACATTTGGGTACTGTTTAGTAACTTTATACCCTCCTTGACATTACATTGGCTTTCTTTTACCTTTCTTCTCAACCAATTCTTGTCATCTTTTTATTTTTCTGCTCTTTCCATTGATTTTTTTTCACACAGATGTGACTTTTGACTTTATAGATCTTATTTTTCACTTTCTTTTTTTTCTTTCACTTTATTTTTCTTTATTTCTTTCAGCACTTTTGTTATTCATCTTCTTGCTTCTTTTGCCCGGAGTCATATCTTTGTCTATCTTTTCTGTTTCTCATTTAAACACAAAACTCTTTTCATACCCTTTTTCTTTCGGTTTCCTTTTTCATAGCCACCCTCAACTTATGTGTTTAGCATGAGTTGAGGTGCACAATATCCGATGTCAGACTAGTGCCAAGATCAAGGTAACTTTTGAATTAGCCACCCTCAACTTAGGCTTTTGGCCTAAGTCAAGGTGCACTTGTCCAAGGAGGGACCGGGGCCAAAAAAATTATTTTAGGGAAGGTGAGTTAGGTGAATTGAAAGAAGTGGTCTATATTAGGCTCAAACATTTGGATCAAAGGGAACAATTCTTTCATTTGGTTGGATCATTTTAGGCTTAAGTGGACTTATTTGAACAAGGGCCTATGATCATTTCCCAACTTCTAGCCTAGATTATCTTAACAGGACCAACGGGGTAAGTTCTAGATTGGCACATACTATATGAACATTCAAGCTTTTCTCACACATACTTGGCACATTGTTTCATTATCAAATTATTAGATTACCCAGCTCAAGTTTTAGCTTAAGTCATGAGGTCAAATCGGTTCCTTATCATGTCATATTGAGATCCAGCAAATTCAACTTATCAAGCCTAAAAATCTAGCACATTTCAAACTTTTGGACGGGAATCATTTTTTCATGTTTTTTATGCCATCACCTTTCATTCTTTTACTAACTTCGACACCTATATTCCTAAACATGCTGGTTCACTATAATAGTGAACAGTTCTTTGGGGGGAAAAGAACACAGGCAAGAAAACCCCAAAGGAGGGTTGTGAGTTGGGTTACTTAGACTTCACCCTACCACTCATAATCCATTTATCCCACCCCAACAAAATAAGGTGCAATTTCCCTCAATGCACAAAAATCAAGAGTAAGATTTAGGGTGAAGCAAACCTGTGGCGCAAATGCGCTGAAGACCTCTCAAGAAGTGAGTGGGTTCGGTTTCTCGAAGCCCGCTGGATCAACACTCAAGATGCCATCAGTGGCGCCCTCACCAACAAAGTTAGCACCCTCAATAGTGCTCACACTGCCAGATGGGCCAACACCTATATCTCGGGCCTGCTGCTGTCTCATCCAGTAATGACTCCCTTGTGGCCTCCTCCAACTACATGCGCTCCTTATTCTTCAATCTCTGAACCTCAACATCATCAGAAGTACGATCGAAGTGGTAGCGCTTCTCAGCAACACGAGAAAAATCTAGTGACGGCATAACATCACCAAATAGGGCAGTCATCACCACCTCATCGTCCAATGCCGTAGGGGAAGACTCTGGCTCAGTCTCTAGGGGTCTGGGAGTGCAGAAACATCAACACGGAGGCTAGCCAACTCTTGTTAGAAAGTGGTCACATCAATGGTCAGGGTTGGCGGCCTCTCCAATACTCTCAGCTCAAAGATATCCAGACGCTTATGAATGGCCTGAACCTTCTGATCCATCATCTACTCCATCCTCGCCTCGGACTCCACGATAGAACGTTACATCCATGGTTTCACATGCTAAAGTAGAGTGGCCATCTGTGCCTCCAGCTTTTGGACTGGGCTAGAGGAATAGCGGTGGACCCTGAAGAGGGAGTGGCTCGGGATGAGCTAGGGGCCTGACCGGTGGCTGGAGATGGAAGAGCCTGAATGTCTGTTGTAGTTGCTGGAACAATGGTCTCATTGGCCTGCATGTGCTCAACATCTGCAGCAAGATCATCACTCAGAGACGGTACCTCAACCTGTGGCTCTCTTCTTGGTGCAGTGAGGTTGGCATCTTCTCGAATGAGACCAATGTATAGAGACTTGGTCGCATCAAGCAACTGGTCACAATGCCACACTAGAACAAAAACATCCATGCAAAGTTGCAAAATAAGGCATGGGAGGGGAAAGGTTGTGGTGGCCTTGAATGCCCTCTCATAGATCTCCGAAATCAGGATGTGAGCAACATCGATCTCCAACCCCGCCATAATGGCTGCCAGCATCATGGATCGGTTCCATGTAACCACATTGTCTGCCTGAGTCGGGGACAGTCTATTTCGGACCAGCAACCAGAAGAACTTCACAACAAAACTTAGTGTAGCCTTCTTGATACCCAGGCTAGGAGTCCGCACCCAATCAACACGCTCACCATCTGCAGCAATATGTTGTGCTAGCCACCTCAAAAGTGCCTCGCTCTGCTCAACATCCCTCTGGAAGGCCTCGCTCTGGATAGATTCTCAAATTGGTAACCTTGATTGTTCCTTTTGTTTACTGCTTGAATTTTAATTTGGTAGTCTAAACAGATTATTTTGGCCCTTCTTGATTCGTATACTTGGTGTTCCTTGTTTATCCAACTGCAGAATAGTTTTTGCTTGTATTGGTAGATCATTAGTATGATTAAAGTGAATGGAACATGTCCCTGCAAAATTAACAACTATGTTAGTTAAATAATATGCGAGCTTGTTCCCTTCTCGAAATGTATGAACTACTGTCACAACCTTGTTTTCCATAATTTCTCTAATGTCTACAAAAATAATCCAAGGCACCTCCCAAATTCCATCCAAAATCTTCTTAATGGTTACCAAATCAGTTTCCATAGTCAGAGGGAGGAGATTGTGACCTAGGCAATACAGTAGACCCCCTTTAAATCCTTTTACTTCAGCCTGTAATGCAGAACAAAACTCAGTTTTCCAATCTTCAACATACACCAACTCTCCTTGACCATTTCTGATGCAAAAAGCATTTGAACCTAGGCAAGACCCATCTGAGTTGCATTTGTAGCTTTCCCCTTCAGGAAACTTCCACCTCACCACTGTATTGTTAATTAGTGTTGTGTAGTTTTCCAGAAATTGTACAATGGATGGCCAAGTATTAGGCATTTATGCTAACCAAGAATATCTTGATTTTGCCATCAGATGTATATTCCTATTAATCTCCAGCACCATAGTATGTCTGGTCATGCTACCCCCATGTAAAATTATATTTCTCATTTTCCATATTGCCAGATGATAAAACTTGGTACTGCCCTACACAAAGGTTTCAACTTAGTTGCACAATCTTATTCCCACCACTTATAAATAGTTTGTTTCAGTTGAATGAATGGACCTTACATTCCAATAGCCCCTGCAAACAACTTCCAGAGATATGTAGCATCCGGACATAGTACAAACAAATGGTTAAATGATTCTCGACGATTAGTGTCACAACAACAACACTTTATATGATTAACTATCCTACTTCTAACCAGGACTTCTCCAATTGGAATCCTTTGAAACCATATCTTCCACATCAGAAAAGAAAACTTAAAAGGCAAGCACCTCTCCCATATAAACATTATATCCCTGCTTCGGATAATTTCAAAAGCACTCCCTACATAAAATTTTCCTTTGTTGCTGGGCATCCACCACTGTTTATCCTTTTCCTCTATCTGTTGAATTGTACCCATGACTTGATTCACTTGATCACAAATACTTGAATCAATAAGTTCAGTCAACAAGTTATTATCCCACCTTTCATCCACTCTTAGTTGATTAACTTCTTCAAAATTCTCATCAATAACATAATCAAGAGTCATGATGTAATGTAAGGCTCCAAGTTGTGTCCAATTGTCATACCATAAGCTAGCATGACCACATCTAGGTTCCCACCATATTTCTTAATCAAAGCTATCTCTTGCCATTAACATCATCTTCCAAACTTGAGATCCTCCCCTCCATTCCACCAGTTGAGGTCTATATCTCTTGCAGTCTTGTTCCACATAAAGTGAGACCATAAAGAGCCTTTAGTTCTAAAGTTCCACCAAAGCTTTGCGAACAAAGCTTTGGACACATCAAAGAGGGATCTAAAGCCAAGAACCCCCTCCTCTTTAGGCAGACAAGTGTCATCCTAGGCTATCCAGTGCTTTGCCCTACCATTTTCTTTGAAATTCCATAAAAACTCGGTTAATGACAAACTTCCCACAATAATGAACTAAGATTACTTCCTAAAAGTATCTCGAATGTGTTTTAAAGTTGCTTAGATTACTTTGACCATGATTACGACTTATGTTTTCTAACATGTTATTTTATAATTTAGCTTGGTCATTATATGTCATGTAAAGTCCTTTTAGCATGATTTCATAATTCTTATTTATTTCTATCATACTTAGTACATTCCATGTACTAATGCACACTTGTGCCTACATTGTTTCACTAATGTAGGGTCTGGGCGATCCCATTCTTCACACTTGTGGCTAGTTGATCGTTTTAAGCTTTCGAAGATTGGTAAGTCCTTATGTTCCTAGGACCAAGACTCTTTTAGTGTTTTATGTCATTTTCATTTCAAACTTGTATGTGATGTTTGAGTTACGTCCCAAAAACTTTCCTTATGATGTACTAGATGGCTTGAAGACTTATGTTAGAGTTCCGCTTTTGTCAAACTCCTTATGATTTAAAATTTTCTTTTGAATTCTTTAAATTCGGTTATCTTGTATGTTTTATGCTAAGTGGCTTGTGTAGGGTCTCTCGAGGTCCTATGCTCCATGTAACACCTAGGGTATACTCTAGGTTGTGAAAAACTGGGTATTCAGAGCACAAGGTTTAGAAAGGTCCTAGGAAGTCTCACAAGCCATGTCGAGTAGAGTCTTATTCATGAGTGTGAAGCACACCACATTTATGAATAAGAAGCTAAACGATATTTAGGACACTCCACTTCTTCATTACTCTAAAGTTGTGCGATAGAGTGTAACTATATATGTCTTTCCCCTAATCCTTATTTGATGCTTTTCAGGATATGTCCCCTCGAAGAGCATACATTAGGATGAATGTGAATGAGAATGTTGAACGAGAAGCTCAAACTCCTCAAGTTCCGGTCGACCCTTTGACCGAACAAGTGAATAATGCGGAGTTTAGGGTTGCTTTGCAAGTGTTGGCTCAAGCCAATTGGGAGGTTGTGGTCCCTGTGAATCCAAATGTGGGTACAACGACAACTAGAGTAAGAGATTTCACTAGGATGAATCCTTTGGAGTTTCATGGTTCCAAGGTTGAGGAAGATCTTCAAGAGTTCAACGATGAGGTGTATAAGGTGTTGATGATCATGGGAATGACACTGGTGGAAAAGGTGGAATTGGCAACTTATCAACTTAAGGGTGTTACTCAAGTTTGATTCAACCAATGGAAGAAAATATAACATTAATTAATATACTAATTTTCCTCAATGGTCCTAATGGGGCAGAAATTTGCAACATTTTACGATTAACTCGCGGTCTACGGGAATTGAACCTATGACAAAATGGTTAAAAACAACGCACTCTACCACACACTCTATCACTTCATGCAAATATTTTGTAACGATCTGACCCCGTCGTTATGAGTAGGCCAATGATGAAATGAATCAGGTTAGAAAAGTTTTCGGAAGGTGACATAATTTTTTTAGGCTAGGCTAGTTTTAGATGGAATTTGGGCGATGTGAGATATAGGGACATCCAAGTATGGGTTGGGTGATACGTCTAGGCTTGGATTATATTTTCTAGTACCCAGATATTAGGAAACTTGTAGGGTTTCACAGAATCGAATTCGGCGTGAAAGGGATAGTTCGGGACATCAAGGGAAAGAGGTATGTTATGAAAAATGAGATTTTCAGGGATTTTTGAGTCTTTGAAGTTTGTGTAATCTTCTATAGAGGGAGGTGTCCGCTATTGTAGGCATATACATATATGCATGATAGCGGGCTTAGTGCCACTATAGCGGGTCAGGGCCGCTATAGCTAGGGATAACAATGGGGCGAGGAAAATGTGGGGTGGGTGGGTTTAAGCTATCCGAGGAGGTGTGGGTTTAAGGTTATGTGGGGCAGGGAGGGATGTGGGGCGGGTTGAAGTGGGTTTTTAAGAAACTAATGTAAGGAGGGGCGGGTTGCGAGTCTATGCGGTTTTATGCTGGTTCAAACTTAATTTTTAACTTTTTACTTGTTAGAAGAGTGATAGAACATTATCTATTAATATATTTCTTTAAATTTACTAAAATATTCAAGATAGTAAATGAAAATGGTACAATCAAAACTAATACAATTTCTTACATGCTTCCATTTGGCCTCTAAAAGAATAAAATTTTAAGTCATTATCTATTAAATTAATATAACTTAATGTAAAAATAAATTTGTTTTTATGAGTTTTATTTTTAGTATCAAACTTACCTAGAAAAAAATATTAAAAAATTTATGCGGGAGGGTTAAATTTTTTTGCGGGTTAAGTTCAACCCGCCCGCCTCTGCCCCATTGCCATCCCTAGCTATAACAGGGTAAGTAGGGGTTTTATGTAGAAAAAGTTTCAAGCCATCTTATTTTTTGCACTATTGTTTTGGGAATTGAGAGAGGCGAATTAGAACTGTTCATAATTGATTTTCACGAAATTCATTCGTAAATGTAAGTTCGTCACTCCCTCATCTTGAAAATTGATTGTTAAATATTAGAATCTAGGATAACACTCCTTGGGGAGGTCCTTCACTGGAATTAACGGTGGGAAAACCTTAGTTTTAATAGAATTATCATGAACCGGCCTGAGGTTAGGGATTTGGTTATAATCCAAATTTAATTAGGTCATTTTTTATTGATTGTTGTAGGTATTATTTGTTTTAGATCAAGAACAAGCCAAAACACTTTAAAAAGGAAAAACCCGGATTCTTTAGAATTTCAAGAGGCTTGAATCGAGGAAGCTGGTGGTTACAATTTATGTCAGTATGCATGTGTACTGCATTATAACATCACTTGCATAATTTATGCTTGGTAAGACATAAGGATGTATGTGAAAAGACATCACGGTGATACTCTCATCCAGTGAACTTATTTAAATTACTTGTGGTTTTCAATTGTTACTGTTCATTGTGATTGTGATTGTGCATGATTGTTGGCTGGCTCGGGTACTACGTTTGGTACAAAAATACTAATTGTCTGCTTGTGTACTACGGCTGATATGATTACTAACTCTGGTTGGCTTGGGTACTGCACCGTTATACTAATATCTAGTGTGTGGGTTCCATGATAGGATCAAATATATGTATTGTGGTTTCATAAGAGGATCAAGTATTTGTAATTGTGACCATGTGGGACATGCATCCATGTATTGGTTGATTTTATGATATTGTGATTGAGAGTTTGTGTATCGGTGATCATGGTTATGTGTGTTGTATTGTATTTTCTGTATGGTGGTTAATTATTTACATTAATAGTTTGGACTAACCGTGTGATCCTACCAGTACATTGTGGTTGTGTACTGATACTGAACATGTTCTGTTCTTATTGAGTACAAGGCATTTTCCAATGGCTGATACGAGACCTTAGTTAAGGGATGCTTGACTTTAAATCCATGTGTGAGTTACTCTTTCAGACTGCCATGGGTTCCTTTTCATTTTCTTTTCAATCGTTTCAGACAAAGACATTAGACTATTAGTTCGTATGTTCTAAGTTTTCGGGGTTGCATCCCCACTCTTGACTTATTTAGATTTTTGATACTATGACTTTCTATTCTTAGGGGTTTATTTCCGCATAAATGTTCCGGCTATTGATAAAGTTTATGGGGACTCCATCCTTTGTTGTTTGAAACTATTTTCTTATTATTTATTTTGATGACTTAATTTTCCAAGGGATGTATTGGTCTAAGGTTTGGGTTAGAAGTTGGTTCTCCTACCAGGTGAATTAGCGTGGGTGTCATTCACGACGATTTGGATCATGACAATGTCATTGAACTACAGTAATGAAAAAATTAATACATAAGAAAAACAAAATACGAAAGTTTCTAGAATGTAAAAAATTCCACAGAGATTAATATAAGCAAATACTAAAAGATATCATAAAATTAAAAGTTATACTAGACCGCATTTCCTTTCAAAAATAAAAAATCTAATGAGATTTTTTAAAAAGGAGTATGTGTACACTAGATTGGACTGCAATAGTAGAAAAAAAGAAATTTAAATCATACTAGACCCTATTAAAATATTGAAAAAAGATTAAATGTTAAACAAAATCGCATAATAAAATTATAATATGTTGAATTATAATATCAAAAATATATATTTTTTAAATACGAAAAAGTCAAAAGAGATATAAATATCGATTTTACAATGGCGAACAGTATTTAAAAAGTTCAAAAATAGTCAAAAAAGATATAAATGTTACCATTAAAATGGCGAAAATCATTTATAAATATTTAGTAAAAATCATAAAAGATATACTAGATTAGATTAGATTACAATATCGGAAAGTATGAGACGAATTTCGAGATGGTCCCTTATGTTTGAGGTATTGAAAAATAATCACTTAAATATACTCATGAACGATTAAGTCCTCTAAGTTTGTCAATTGTGAACGTTTGTCCTTATCGTAAGATATTTTAACTACTTTTGATTTAACAAAAAATATCAAAAAGTAATTAATAGAAACTCATATTCATGAGGCGTAATGTTTGTAGTTTTTAGAATTTTTGATATCTGGTGTAGTTTTTACTATTTGAAAAAAATATATGTTTCTAGCGTCTGACGTATATTTTAAGGTTGCAGTGTTTGAGATTTGATGGAACATGCAACTCTTTTTCCCACAGTTCTTGTTATGTAGTCACCAGACTTCATTCTCTCAACACTTGCATACTTTATAAAGAGTCAAAAATTCCTATATTCATGTCTCCAAGTATGTGATCCATTGACTCACTGAGTGACTTCAACTCAACTCTTCATTGGAGTCCCTATGTCTTGAAACAATTCCAATGGAAATATAATTTTTTAAATACATAAGTAGTACCAAAATTTCACTTTTATTAACTTAAAGGACTTAAATTGTTTTAAAATATATTCAAGGGATTAATTCTTAAAATATTAATTACCATTTTATCTCTTCCCTTCTCTTTTAAACCAATTTTCCCCTCACATTTATCACATTCCCCTGCCTTTCTCCGTTTCTCTGCTCTCTTCTACACCCAAATTTACTACACCATTTTGCTGGAATGTCTCCATTTTCCATCAACAACGACAACACCGCCACCAATAAGCGTAAGAGTGATCTTGTCATCGCGATGGATCAATTGAATGACTTCTCTTCAAGAATTTTGGAGCTATGCAAAAATAAAGATAACTCGATTAAGCCCTAGTTGGTCTCAGATCATATACAATGCGTGCTTATGAATTTTTTGAGTATGACACCAAATGATTTTGATCGAGCATCAGAACATCTCGAGTTATTTATTTCCTCCTCTGTTCCAAAATCTTTGGTAACACTTTATATGACTCACCCTTATACAAAGATTGCTTATATATGCATTCGTGAATTTATTGATTCACTTAAGAGTAATTCCCTTACACCAATATATGCTTTTATAATTTTAAATTTTTATAATATTTTGCGAGAAGATGTGGGGACTAAGGATGGATTGTATTGTATTTGTCGGAGTAATTTAGGGCCTATGATAGAGTCGCGAGGTGTAAGTATGACCCGAAAATGTTGGTATATTTTAACAATGTTTTTCCATGTCTCATGGAGATATCAGCTGAGTTATCCCATGAGTTAGACTCGACTATGGGAACAACTTGATATGTGGGGTTATTGTTTACCCTTGTGCGTGATTTTACAACATTTGTGCATCCAATGTGGAATGTCTTACGGTTGATGGACAACGACACTCATGAAGCAAAGTTTTATAAAAATATTGGTTTACCCTTGTGTAAGATGTTCTATGATTTTCTCGCAAAAATAACGCGATCTTTAAGGTTATTGGGTTAAATTGATAAAAAAGGAGATGTTTTAATTGTTCCTTGGTGGTCTTTATATCTTGACATTCTGAAGGACTTACATAATATATCCAAACTATATAAGGATACAGAGAATGATTTTTGGCAGATAATGAAGCAAGTAAAGGTTTCATTATGCATTCTGATCGCTAAGTTTGCAGAGGAATCAGAACATTATGATTGACTTTTTGAGCACAAAGAGCTAACAAACTTTTATATATGGAGGAGAGGAAATTGGCAATGATGATGCTTCCAAAAGTGGAAGATGATGAACATGATCAGTATTACATGCTCATTGATAGGTCCAAATTGCTGGTAGACTCGTTCGAGTATATTGCCAAACTCAAAAATATGCCAGGCAGTTTCTTTGTGGAATTCAAAGAGGAACAAGCTACTAGGCCTGGTGTATTGAGGGCATGGTTCTTACTAGCATCCCAGGAGATTTTCAACCGAAACAACGGGCTTTTTGTTGCTTGCCCAGACGATAATAGAAGTTTTTTTACCAAATCAAGGTAACCTTTCATTTCATTTATGCATTATTACTCAAATTTGAGGGATGTGACTTATCTCCAACAAATAAGAAAAACATTTTCCACAACTCTTTTTCAACCTCACACCTTAGTTTTCCACACTAACTTAAGTCTCGGGTAACGATTCTCGATACTAATTAGGAATTCGACTCTTGATTGTTAATTCAAAACCCAACTCTAGACCTCGATTAGAGACCTAACTTCTAAGTCTCGAATCAACTTAGGGTTGAATCTCGATTTAAGTGTCATGTCGTAGGTAAGCATTCCAGGTCAAATCCCGAAGCAAGGTCGGGTCTTGTGTCAGATGTTAGAGTGGTGTTTCGAGTCAGCTATTAGAGTCGAGAGTCGAGGTCGGGTCTCAAGGCATGTATTAAATTCAAGTCTTGAATCAGTGGTTGGGGTTGAGTATCAGGGTCAGACCACTATTCAGAAACCAGATCCTAGGTCGGGTGTTAAAGTCGGGTCCCACATAAGATGTCAGGGTAGGATCCTAGTTTCAATGTTGAGTTCTGGATTAGGTGTCGGGGTCGGGTCATGATTTTTAAAACGAGTTTATAGAATATAAAGTTCATTTTTTTCTAAATTTTTCTAATCATACCCTTCTCTCTCGAGCAAGTGATGAATACTGTCAAATTCTAACGCATGCACTTGTTAGAAAACATTCAAAAGAAAAATAAAAATGAAACATGCATGGCATTAATCGACAATCATTTGTGGTTGATCCTACAATTCCTACATAGTCAGGGCTCCCACAACCCAAGTTGTGGTGTTTAGCTGCTTATACTCTCGACAAAATAGTAGTGAAATATTGACGAAGAGTTAGAAGTGAAACACTCACGATAATGAAATTCACTAAGTTTCGATTAAGAATTCAAACTTAAGATCAAAATGTTGATTAGTTATCCAAAGAAAAGCAAAAAAGGAAAGTTATCGTCTTGTCGATAAAAAATTGTCTCAAAATAGGAATAATAATATAATAAAACCTTAAGTAACTATTTATAGTCTCAGAGATGAATCCTAGTTGTTATTGTTTACGGGAGGGTAAATGACCCGTAAAGCTCTGCACGGTCCGTTAATCCCTCCATAATCTTTCACATAAAACAATTTATTCAACTTAGTCTCATCTTCCCATGAGCCTAAAAACGGACCATATAGGTCTCCACGGCTCGTACGAAGTCCCGTTCAACTGTCCTTCTGATTTAGTCTTAAGCTTCACAAAATTCGTCCTCAACCACTTCATTTCTATTTAGGCTTTTCTCCTTCAACTGCTTCCAAAACCTCTTTTCCTGCATTTTACACCAAAATGCATCATATTGACAAAAACATGCTTTGTTACTTGCAATAATCCTCTATTTTGGGCGTCAAATGTGCCATAAGTTCATGACACATCAAACCTCGAGTAGATAGTCGGGGTCAAGCCTCAATTTGGATGTTATGTCCTGGGTAGGAAGTAAGGTCGGGTCCCACTTTAAAAATCATGATCTAGTTCAGATGTCAGGTCTCGATTCGAGTGTCGTGTCCTGAATCGAGTGTCAAGATTTAATCCCAATTGGTTGTTGAGGTCGTGTGTAGATTTACGTGTTGGGGTAGGTTCTTAGTTTAAAAGTCAGGTCCCGAGTCATAGTTGAGGTCAGGTTCTGGACCAATACTCATTGGGGTTGTGTGTCGGGGTCGGGTTTTGGTTCAAAATTCAGGTCTCAATTTAGGAGTCGGGGTTCGATATACGATTGGTCATCGATATTGTGTCCCGATTCGGGTGTTAAGATTAGAGTCAGAGTCAAAGTTGGGTCCCAGATTGAATATTAGGTCCCAGGTCATAAGTCAAGGTTAGTCTTACGTCATTTTTCTGGGTCAGAATCTGAACCTGACCCAGTCATTGGGGTCCTTAATTCGGATGTCGGGGTCATGTCCTGGATCAATTTCCAAGATTGGTTTTTGGGTTAGAAACTATTTCTTAATATGTATTTTCTACTCTCTAGCCAAATAGAAAAATTATTTTCTCCAAAAAATTTTATCATCAATCAACCAAATATTAGAAAATATTTTCTACTCACCAACCAAACATGAGAAAATAAGTTAGAACCACCTTATTTTCTGAGAAAAGATTTTGAAAACATTTCACATAGAAATACTTTCCTTCATTCCAAACACCACTCTCAATGTCTATGAAGGGGTGCTTGTACGTAATCTCACTGTCTAATAATTGGTTCCTATATACCTTTGTTGTCTAAAAAATGATTCATAGATACACTTCGCCGTCTTAGTGTCTTAAAAAAAAATTCACACATTTTTTTTAACCCTCCAGACCCAACCTAACTAATAAACACCTTATCCTTCTATTACTCATACCCGACCCTATATCATTTTATGAGTGAGTAGAAGAGGGATTCTTTTTTCAACAAAGGTATATCCACTCTAAATCACAATGTTGATGATAGGTATATTTGACCCTTTTTTCCTTTTATCTAGTGTAGAAATATTTCTCATCTACCATTTGTGCTTGCTGGAGCATTTGAAGTGAATCCGTTACACCTTGAGTATTTTCGGTTCTCTGGTAGGATGACTGCGTTGGCCTTAGCATATGACGTACAAATCGGAGTTGTTTTTTATCGCATATTTTTCTTACAATTGGCTGGAAAGGGTGTATTATTGGAGGACATTAGAGATGCGGATCCGTTCTTGTACTGTGGCTGCAAGGAGATACTGAATATGGATGCAAAGACAGTGGATCAAGATGTGTTAGGCTTAACATTTGTTTGTGAAGTTGAGTCATTGGGTTTGAGGAGAGAAATAGAGCTCTGTCCCAATGGGAAAGATACTGTTGTGGATAGCAAGAACATGGAGACCTATGTTAATCTGCTTATCCAACATCACTATGTAACATCAATAGCAGATCAGGTCACGTATTTCTTAGATGGATTTTCAGATGTAATAACTATGTCAAGGCTCCCGACCTTCTTCCAGTGTCTTAGTCTTGAAGATTTCAACTTGATGCTTGGTGGTAGAAGTGATATTTCTGTCGAAGATTGGAAAGCACATACTGATTACCATGGCTATGAAGAAAGTGATCTTCAAATATCCTGGTTTTGGAAGGTACGCTGAATATGTCGATAACCCATTAAACTTGTCTTTAAACTTCATTTAAAAATCAAACTATAGCCTGTTATCTACCGGTAGCACACATTTAATAAAAGCAACACAATTGAAGCATAATTTTATGAGTCTCTACTTGACTGTTTGACTGCTCGACTGCTCGACTGCTCGACAAACACATCGATTATTCAGAATTTTCTGTCATTATCGTGGATCCTTCACTTTCATTACATCGACGTGAATTACTTTTCTTTCTTTACGTGCAGATAGTCGAGAGTATGTGTATTGAGCAGAGAAAAATGCTCATTTTCTTGTGGACTTCAATTAAGTCTCTGCCTTTAGAGGGCTTTGTTGGTCTTGATTCAAGACTATCAATCCACAAAACCTCCGAGTTTGATGATCACTTGCCATCTTCACATACTTGCTTCTACCAACTATGCTTTCCAGTTTATCAATCCATGAAGGACATGGAAGATCGACTCAAGATGATCACCAAAGGATACATTGGATCCAGCTTTGGTACCGTATGATTAGAGGTAGAGACGAAGCCAAGATTCTGAGTTTATGTATATGAGACTCTAGTTCTTTAAAGTTACTTGTTCTAAATTTATAATAATACCTTGTTTTGATGGTTGTTACCTGTTTTAATGTAATATTAGTTTAAATACAATGTTTATTTTGATTGCTACTTAAATTTTGCATCACAATTTTTCTGATTGTGATTAGTCGTTGGTTGTTGACTCTATCTTTATTTCGGAAACCTAACAGGTAAGAGAATGTGCAAAAAAGAGTGATGGGAAATACGGGTGTGCACTGGCCAGTTCGGTTAAGGAAAAATTAACATGTATATCTTCAAATAATTATTATTTAATTATTGTGCTAATAATCATTTGACTCTAATTAAGAAAAATAATAAGAAGAACAAGGAGAACCAAGCCTTATTAAAAAGGATTACCAACACGTTCAAAGACCTTTTTTGGGGCCTTTTTTGGATGTTTTTTATAAGTTTTTTTTCTTATTATTTGAAGGTTATTTGGCTACTTTTTTTGGATCAAGTTTATTTTAATTGAAAAAAGATCTTCATGTAGGAATTTAGTCGTAATAAGAAATTTTTTATTTAATATTTATTATGTTTATTATAGTCAATATTTAATATCATTAAATAAAGGTTTAATAATTCAAAAAATGGTGATTTTTTTATTGTCTAAAAGAGAATCTTTTTATGAAGGGAAAATTGTTCAAATCATATTTCTAAGGACCTTCAGCGAGATGATTTCCCCACAATTCTAAGGCATATTTTTGCATTTACAAGTCAACTTTTAGTAATTACGTGACTCTTGGTTGATCGTGTGAATTAGTCCATAGATTTGGGGTCTTGAGGTACCCCAAAATGTTTTTAGAAAAAAAACTTTATGAGGACCTCTGTAATGAGTTGGGGGAGCAATACGTCTACTCCCACAAATTTTTAAAGCATATTTTTGTATTTACGAGCCAACTTTTAGGAATTAGGTGGATTTTTATTTTATTTTTTGTGTGTATTAGCCCATGGATTTAGCCCGTTGGGCACCCCAGAATTTTTCTGAAAAAACTTTATGACGACCTCTGTAATGAGTTAGGGGAGCATTACGTATAATCCCACCATTTTTAAGGCATACTAGCCCATGGATTTGGCACCATGGGGCACCCCAAGGTTTTTTATGGATAAACTTTATGAGGACATCCGTAATGAGTTGGGGGAGCATTATGTTTACTCCCACCATTTTAAAGTATTTTGCATTTCCGAGCCAACTTTTAGTAATTACACGACTTTCTTGTTTTTTCGTGTATATTAGCCCATTGATTTAGCGCCTTGGAGCAACCGATTTTTTTTCTCTATAAAATGCTTTATGAGTAACTCCTTAACGAGTTGACGGAGCATTACATATACTCCCACCATTTTAAGTCATATTTTTGCATTTACCCAACTTTTAGAAATTATGCGACTTTTTGATTTTTCGTGTGTATTAGCCCATGGATTTGGCATGTTGAGGCACCTTAATTTTTTTTCCAAAAAAACTTTATGAGGACCTTCGTAATGAGTTTGGGGAGAACTACGTATACTCCCACAATTTTAAGACATATTATTATATTTACGAGCCAACTTTTAGGAATTACACAATTTTCTTGATTATCAGTGTGTATTAGCCCATGGATATGACGTCTTGGAGTACCCTAGAATTTTTTCTGAAAAAACTTTATGAGGATCTCAATACTGATTTGGGGGAACATTACGTATATTCCCATTATTTTTAAGCCTATTTTTGCAAAAATATGCTTTAAAATGGCGGGACTATACATAATGCTTCCAAACTCATTAAAGAGGTCCTTATAAAGTTATTTTAGAAAAATATTTTGGGTGTTTCGAGGCACCATATCTATGGGCTAATATATACAAAAAGCTGAAAAATTCATGAATTCTTAAAAGTTGGCTGGTAAATGCGAAAATAAGTTGTAAAAATGGTGAGACTATACGTAATGCTTCCCAATTCATTACAGAGGTCATCATAAAGTTTTTCAGAATTATTTTTGATGCTCAAAGGCGCCATATCCATGGGCTAATACTCACGAAAAATCGAAAAAGTCACGTAATTTCTAAAAGTTGGGTAGTAAATGTGAAAATAGGCCATAAAAATAGTGGGTCTATACGTAATGCTTCAACAACTCATTATGGAGGTCCTCATAACTTTTTTTTAGAATAATTTTTAGGGTTCTTCTAGGCGTCAGATCTATGAGCTAATACGCACGAAAAACCTTGAAAGTCGTGTTCTTTCTAAAAGTTGGTTGGTAATGCGAAAATATTCCTTAGAAAATTATGGGACTATACATAATGCTCTTCAATGTAGTTCATTTGTTCATCATATGTCAGATTTGGAAGAGGAGAAAGACCATTAATCATGGAGGAAGAATGACACATGTGGGTATGGAAATAGAAATAAACAAAAAATTGTTTCCGTTAGCCAAGTATAACTACCCTTGGCTAAAAATATTACCAACATCTTGGCCTGGGTTGATAAAATTCTTTGAGGAGTACACTCCCACTCTTGGTTGCAGAATAGTAGTGTTGAATCCTCCAGTGATGGGTTCCTTTAAGTGTAACTATGATGGTGCATCTAAAGGAAATCTAGGCCCAAGTTCTGGGCCTTTTTCTATTAGGAATGGAGAAAGGAATTTAATGTATGCTGAAGTCAGGAGATTATTTGATGGTGCTAATCTAGTGGGAGAGGTTGTGGCATTATGACTGGGTCTGGAGTACTATATACAATATAATCTTCTCTGTGTTACTCTTGAAACTGACTCTCTTTCTCTAAAGAATATTCTGGATGGAATTTGGGAAACCCCTTGGGGCATTGTGATGGAGATCAAGAGGATTAAGATGCTTATGGAGGACAAAGAAGTGTCAGTGGAACACATACTCAGAGAAGGAAATCAATTGGCTAACTTTTTCTCTAACCACATTTTCTATTTTGCAGGTACTCAAAGACTAACATACTCAAATTTTCAGGTATACCAACTAAGGCACGAGGCATCATCATTACAGAGAAAGCAAAACTTCCTAGATTTAGGATAAGAAGAAATCAAAATGGAGATTTTTCTAATTCATGATCATACGTAGAGAAGATAACATGAAAATATACATTATAATAGTGAATTCACATAGCTGGAGTTTGAACATTCGGTGACAATAAGGGAGAATATTTTTAGAATAATAGAGTACCGATATTTCTTGAATTTCAAGCAGTGGTATCAGTTTTTTAAGCTCAATTTGCTGGGAGTCGAGGAGGATAGCGAAACATTGTTCTAGAAAACTGGGTGGATAAAGGCATGAAAACAATCAAAAGGAAATCAATAAGAGTGAAATGGATCGAGAGGAACAAATACTTACCCTGTTGGAACTCTCGGTATAAGCAGGTATTGGAGTAACATGCTTCCAGCTGGAGCTTTGGTACCAGAATCGATGCTTACAAGGGACATGAAGATGGAGATTTACCACCAGTTCTTTGATTAATGGACAACAAAAACTTCATAATCATCTATAGAGCTCACTAGATCTGCCATTGTTGAGTGAAAAAAAACTTCATTAAGATTGTTTTCATGGCATTCGTGAGATTTAGAATCTCTTAGGTGAAAACACCTTAAGCTCGACAACTTTAAGGTTTTGGAGTGGAGTTGGATACTGAATTTAAAGTTTTTGAAGTCTCTCCAGCTCATCGATGCTTCTCTCAATTGATTACCATGGTTGTTTCGCTTGTGTTTTGAGGAAGGATATGAGACATTTTCCCTTTTCCCCTTTTTCTTTGATGTCCGGACATTTAAGGTATTGGACGTCTTTTATTTCTCTTTGTTTTTCTTATTGTATTGTTATTGGACGTGGGTTGGATCAGGCAATGTCAGATGATTTTAGTTATTCAACAAAGTCATGTATGGTCTACTTCACTTAAAATAAAGACTATATGTAATGCTTCCCCAACTCATTAAAGAGGTTCTAAAAAAATAAAATTTTTATTGGATGCTCCTAGGCGCCAGATCGATTGGCTAATACGCACGAAAAAACTGGGAAAGCCGCATAATTACTAAAAGCTGGCAGGTAAATGCAAAAATTGGCCTTAAAAATGGTGGGACTATACGTTATGCTGAAAAGATGATCGGTTCACATTTCCGGTCTTTTGTTGTTCAGACTCATACCTGTTGTCTTAGCCCTCTATCTTTCATCTTATCTTCCTCAAACTGCTGCACATCGATCATAAGCCTTCCTATGTCCATGTCTCCTATCAACATAGCTTTCTTACCCTCCTTGCTTGACAAGCGACATAACCCAAACACAAACAGACTCATCCTGCTTTTTATAGCCGCCACCATCTCCGAAGAATAATAGGACAACTGGGTGAACTTGGGGCTATACTCATGCACACTCATGGATTCCTGCTTAATATTCAAAAAGTCTCTCACCTTTGCGTCCTTTAGATCACAGAGAAAGAAGCTCCCCAAGAAGGCATTTTCAAAGATAACACAACTCAAAAGTGGTGCCCCTTCAGCCCTTTTCTGCTTCCACTGGCCGTACGAAATCCTAGCAACACCCTTGAGTTGGTATGAAGCTAACTCCACACGCTTAGCATCATCAATACGCATAAGCTCAACTACTTTATGTAGCTCCTCCATAAAGTTTTCCGTATCCTTAGTGATGTTTGACCCTGTAAATTCTGGGGGATCCATTCCCAAAAACTCATGGGTCCTTGATGTATCAACCACACCATGACAAACCACTCTTTGTTAACCAACTTGTTTGGCCACAGCCTAGGTCAACATCTGAATAGCATTCCTGAATTTAACATTGGTGACATCTCCCTGAGGGGGTTGCACTTATTGTTCATTGGGAATCTCTTGATCTTGAGGGTTGACATTTCTCCTAGCAGGACCTCCTCGCACACCTCTTCATGGAGGCATGATCTAAAGAGATACAAGTAAGCACGAGTTAGAGGAGGCTTTTATAAAGTTGAAATCTATCACACGAAAAAGAGTAAGAAGGAAGTGAAATAGTTTCCTAAATGTTTAGCATAGAGAAAATTCAATGTACTTACATCATTCGACTTGCATCTTATTATGATGAAGATAGAAGTGCTCAAGATCATCAACAAGCATTTCATTGAGATTAATATTCACTCGCAAACATTAATTGGTGAGGCCTCTTTGCTTCTGGGAGATTCTCATTCCGTTCAGTTTAGTAGTATATGAGGTGTCGCGAGTCTTGTCCCGACATCTATCTTACATTGCTAGAGGCTTTATAGACATATAGTACTAGATGTTTCCATTGTTTCTTAGAATATTTTGTTACTTTATAACTCATGTAAAGTATTTGCAAGACAATATTATAAGACTTTTCTTGAATGTCTAAGTGTTCGTCTATTTAAATCTTCCCCACATTGTTTAGTGTCATGGAAGTCAAGCAGCCAGGCCAAGGGTTTTCTTGGGAATCAGAAATGGTTCTTGAGTGCCAGTCACGCCAGGGTGTAAGTCTGGCTTGTGACAAACTTGGTATTATAGCCAAGAGTTCAAGAGTCCTAGAGAGTCTATGAAGTCGTGTCTGTAGAGTCCTTGTTATCGGTGTGAAGTGCACCAATCTATAATTAGGAGGCTATAACATTTAGGAAACGTTTCAGCTTCTTGTTACTCCTTTTTGTGTGATAGAGTTCAACTCTATGAAAGTTTCTTCTAACTCGTGCTTACCCGTATATTTGAGATCATGCCTCTACGAAGAGCTATTCGAGCACGTTCTTCTAGGAGAAGTGTTAATCCTCAAGATCAAGAGGTTCCCAATGCACCGGAAGTGCAACTCCTTGATAACGCTCAACTACACTTCATCCAATTCTAAGTGTAGGCAGTCGCTAACAAGTATAAACCCAACTAAGAGTGGGGATAGATCCCACATGGAGTGATACTATAGAGAATTTGATTAAGAAGTAAAATTGTGTCCTAATCATTTGTAGAAGCAGAGGTTTCACAACATTAAAGTAAATCACAAAGTTTCAATGATTAATATCAAATGGGGGGATTTGGGTAACAAATTTACGACAACTAAAACGGGAAGTAAATAAATAGAGAATGGTCCTTAGGAGTGTGATAAGTTGAATGCTAAATTCGCGTAATGAGTGATTACTAGTTACTCAAAGATGTTGAATCTCAGTGGGTAGGCTAGGTTTTGAGTGCAATAGCCATTTCTCAATCAACTATTATGTTTCAAGTGAGTTCTTTCGAACCTCAACAAGCAAAACACAATCAAACAACCCAATTCCTTATTTAATCCACTTTCTCAAGTTAGATTCTTAAAGATGCAATCAATACAACAATCAACTAATAATTCGACTCTAATACTACTTTCTCAAGAAAGTATAGAGTACTAACCTAGAATTGCATTTGCAACTACAATTCCTCAATTAAAACATGAAAAATTAATTGAACCCACTTCAAAACAACAATAACATCAGTAACTAACAACACCTATTAGCTAATTAACGCATTCAACTACATAATCACACCCCATGGAAAGGGATTTTAGTCAAGCATAGAGGAAAACAAGAAATCGTTACCAACAAAGTTGTACATCTGATTTGACAATGATTTGCAATTCCTAAATGCTGAAATTTAAGCTAAAAATCTGACAATCTCTAAATCTCTACTCCAAAATGTAAAAACAATGTTCTAGAATGTAAAAACTCAAAAATCTAGAAGAGAATAATGTGGGAACTTCTTCTCTTCTATCCCAAATTATATTTATGTGTTCCCAGAATTTCAGCAAGGAGTCAACTCGACGAAGTTAGTCCGGTTCACCGAACTGGTTGGTGATTCGATGAGTACTCCTCTTTTGGCCTTTTTGGCATAGAGTTTTCATCATATCTTTCTGTAACTCTCGGCGAGCCAGATTTTCATTGCCGATCTCTTTGGCGTGTCGTCACTTATCTAATCGCCAAGTTGGTTTTATCCATGGGCTGGCATGATTGAACTTTAGGCGAGTTGAAGGTCCACTCGGCGACTTGCCGATTGGCTTTGGTTAGTACCAACTTTGCTTTCCTTCAACTTTTTCAGCTTTTTCGCTCCTATTTGCCTCGTAATGTCCTTTCCTTACTCTCTAGCTTTCTTTGCTGCATATCAACATAACATTAGTTACGAGCATAAAATAGGCATTGAGGACACCAAATCCTTTAATAATAAGCCCTAAATGAGTCGAAACCTCCAACTCATCACCCCCTCAGGGAGATGTCACCAATGTTGAGTTCGGGAATTTAATTTAGATGTTTACTCAAGTGGTGACATCAAAAGTTTGTCGCCAAGGAGCCGAACATCAGAATGGGAATGATGCATCCAGAGTTCGAGAATTTCTAAGAATGAGTCCCCCGGAGTTCACTGGGTCAAAGATATATGAGAATCCAAAAAACTTTGTGGATGGACTTTAAAAGGAGTTTGAAGTCATACATCTTGCTGATGCTGAGTGTGTGGAGTTGGTGACATACCAACTCAATGGTATTGTTAGGATATGGTATGGTCAGTGGAAAAAGAGCAGGGCAAAAGGGGCACCACCATTGAGTTGGGATGTGTTCTATGATGATTTCTTGGGGCGCTTCTTTCCCCGAGAGCTAAGGGAAGCTAAGGTAAGAGAGTTCCTTAATCTAAAATAGGAATCTATGGGTAGACAAGAGTAGAGCCTCAAGTTCACCCAACTATCCCGCTATGCTCCGAAGATGGTGGCTAATATGAGGAGTAGAATTAGCTTGTTCGTGTTTGGAGTTTCCTGCTTATTGAGTAAAGAAGGTAAGTCAACTATGTTGATAGGAGACATGGAAATAGTCAGGCTGATGATTTATGTGCAGCAGGTTGAGGAAGACAAGTTGAAGAACATGGAAGAGTTTTGTAGCAAGAGAGCTAAGACAATAAGTAAGGAGTTTGGCCAAAGAAAAAAATAGAAATATGAACCGTTCATCCTTTCAGCTGTGGTCATCTAGACCTGCTGCATTGTCAGCCAGTGCGCTTGCACCAATGAGCAAAACTGATTATAGAAACCAAAATTTTTAAAATTTCAGAGGTCAAACTTCTCAATCGCAGGGAAATGTGGCACAAGGGTTCACACGCAACCCACCCTGCGGTAAGTGTGGTAAACTCCATCATGGAGAATGCCATGTTGGTACTGATCTTTGCTACAAGTGTGGAAGGAAATGTCACTTTTCTAGGGAATACCCTAAGAATAGACAGAGTAATGGGGGGCATAGATAGAAATACCGAGAGATGAGCTACTTAAGGATCAGAAGGGGGTACAAACTATCTATATGCTATAGCTAGTCACGAGGATCAGGAGAACTCACCTGATGTTTTCATGTGTATGCTTAAAGTCTTTACTTTTTATACTTATGCCTTACTTGATCCTAGTGCAAGTTTGTCGTTTATGACTCCTTATGTTACAATGAGGTTCGAAATTTCCCCCGAACAACTTCTTAAGCCTTTTAGTGTTTCCACACCAGTTGGTGATTCTATTCTAGCAGAAAAAGTCTATCGTGATTGTGTCATCCTCGTTAATCAAAGGACACCATGGTTGACTTAGTTGAGCTAAATATGTTGGACTTTTATGTAATTCTAGGTGTGGATTGGCTTAATGCTTGTTATACCTCAGTTAATTGTAGAACTCGAGTAGTCAAGTTTCAGTTTCCTAATGTGGCGGTTTTAGAGTAGAGGAGTAGTTCACCAGTGCCTAAGGGTCATTTCATTTCATACCTTAAGGCCATAAATTTAGTCTCTATGGGGTGCATCTATCACTTAGTCCGAGTTAATGACTCTAGTGTTGAGACACCGCCTATTGAGTCAGTTCCAATTGTGAATCAGTTTCCTGAGGTTTTTCCAGTTGATCTTCCAGGAGTCCTTCATGAGAGAGAAATAGACTTCGAAATAGTCACTCTTTTTGATACTCAACGTACCTTTATTTTGCCATATAGAATGGCTCCAGTTGAGTTAAAGAAAAGGTAAACTAGTAGTTGTCATATCTTCTTGATTAGGGCTTTATTCGACCAAGTGTCTCACCTTGGGGAGCTCCAGTCTTGGTTGTGAGAAAGAAAGATGGTTCTTTTAGGATGAGCATTGATTACCATCAGTTGAACAAGGTTACCATAAAGAATAAGTATCCCCTTCCAAGATTTGTTGACCTTTTCGACCAACTTCAGTGTGCCACTTACTTTTCTAAGATAGACCTCAGATCCGGCTATCATCAGTTGAGTGTAAGAGAAACTGACATCCCGAAGACAGTATTCAAGACCAATTATGGTCATTATGAGTTTCTTGTTATGTCTTTTGGTTTGACTAATGCTCCTGCAATGTTCATGGATCTTTTGAACAGAGTATTTAAGCCATAGCTCGACATGTTTGTGATTGTATTCATTGATGACATACTGATTTATTCAAGGAATGCGAAGGATCATGCTAGTCACCTCAGACTAGTTCTCCAAACTCTCAAGGATAGAGAGTTATAAGCTAAATTTTCTAAGTGTGAGTTTTGGATTTAGTTCATGGCATTCTTAGGCCACATTGTATCTGGTGAAGGGATCCGAGTTGATACTCAAAAGATTGAAAAAGTGTAGAACTGGCCCAGACCCATACCTCCAACTGACATAAGAAGTTTCTTGGGATTGACTGGTTACTATAGAAGGTTTGTCGAGGGGTTTTCATCTATATCTTCCCCGTTGATTAAGTTAACTCAGAAAATGGCTGAGTTTCAATGGTCTGAAGCTTGTGAGAAATGCTTTAAGGTATTGAAAACCCGATTAACTAATGTTAGTGTTGATCCTACCGGAGGGTACAAAAGGCTTTGTTGTGTATTGTGATATTTCCAGAGTTGGACTTGGTTGTGTATTGATGCAGAATGGTAAGGTTATAGCCTATGCCTCCAGACAACTTAAGGTTCATAAAAAGAATTACCTGACTCATGATCTCAAGTTGGGAGCTGTAGTATTTGCTTTCAAAATATGGCATCATTATCTTTATGGTTTTCATGTTGATGCGTTCACCGATCACAAGAGTCTTCAATATGTATTTAGTCAAAAGAGCTAAATATCAGACAAAAAAGGTGGTTAAAGTTGCTCAAGGATTACGACATGAGTATCCTTTATCACCCTGATAAGGCTAATGTTGTTGTTGATGCTTTGAGCATGTTATCTATGGGAAGTATTGCCCATGTTAAGGAAGGCAAGAAAGAATTGGCTAAGGAAGTTATTAGACTTGCTCGACTGGGAGTCCGTCTCTTGTATTCCAGCGAAGGAGGAATCGTGGTGATGAATGGGGTTGAATCATCACTAGTGTCTGAAGTGAAGGAGAAATAAGAACAAGACCCTATGTTACTTGAACTAAAAGCAAATGTACATAAGCAAAAGGGATGGCTTTCGAACAAGGGGGAGATGGTGTGTTGAGATATCAAGGTAGATTATGTGTACCAAAGGTGGATGAACTCCAAGAAAAAATCATGGCACAGGCTCATAATTCAACCTATTCAATTCATCCCGGTTCTACAAGGCTTGAGAGAAGTCTCTTTGTGGAGTAGTATGGAGTGGTGCATTACAGACTTTGTCGCTAAGTGCCCAAATTGCCATCAAGTCAAGGTAAAGCACCAAAGACCAGGTGGTATGGCTCATACTATAGCTCTTCCAAAATAGAAGTGGGAGATAATCAATATGGATTTATTATTGCCTTGTCATGATCTCGTAAGTAGCATGATTCGATTTGGGTGATTGTAGATCAGATGACTAAATCAACTAATTTCTTGCGGTAAAGACCTCAAATTCAGCAGAAGATTATGCCAGATTATACATTCAAGAGATAGTCCGACTACACGAAGTTCCTATGTCTATTGTTTCAGATCGAGGTGCAAAATTCACTGCTCAATTCTGGAAGTCTTTTCAGAAAGGTTTGGGTTTGAAGGTAAATCTGAGTACTTCTTTACATCCTCAGACTGATGGCCAAGTAGAGGGCACAATCATGAATTTAGAAGATATGTTGAGAGCATGTGTCATAGACTTCAAAGGTAATTGGGATGATCATTTGCCTCTCATAGAGTTTGCTTACAATAAAAGTTATCACTCTAGTATCCGAATGGCTCCCTATGAGGCTCTTTATGGGTGAAAGTGTAGATCTCATATTTGTTGTTTTGAGGTCGGTGAAGCCAAGTTGATAGGAGAAGGTGAAGATTATCCAGGAAAGGCTAAAACAACACAGAGTCTTCAAAAATCCTATACATATGTTAGGAGAAGATACTTAGAATTTGAAGTTGATGATTTGGTCTACTTGAAGGTTTCACCAATGAAGGGTGTTATGATATTTGATAAGAAGGGGAAACTCAATCCCCGATATATCACCCAGACACCAATCATGATTTATTCAGCGTAATTTCGTTCTTGAAATTTAAGGATTTAAGTTCTTGATGAGTTCTTGATAAGTGTTCTTGAAATTTCCTTATCGATTAAGTTTTGATGTAAGATTCAACTTGGGTCAACTTCAAATGACCATATCTCTTAGAATATAAAGAGTTACGTGAGCTATAACCTATAAAATTAAAGGTATTTGAATCTACTTTCCAATGCCACCAACTTTGCGTCAATCCAATTTCATGGGTAATACGTAATACTCAAGACTTAGAACTTGAAGATACTACTCCTCTCAAAGATACTCAACTAATGGACTTCATGCGGAAGTTATGGGCATGAACGACTCGACTCAAGTGTTAAAATATCAATAAGGAACTCATGTATATGTCTCTTCTCATTCTCATACTTACTTCCTCAAAACTCAGCTCAAATCGACAGTTGATCTCAAAGAATTCACAATTGAACTCAAAGACTTTCTTGAACTCTACTCTTAATTCTTTCTTGAATTTAAATTATGAATTCAAAAGTTATGATTCATGATAAGAAGGATCTAACAATATAGCAATTTGATAATTAGGAATAGAACTTTTAAAAGAAACATGAACTCAAGAACTCAAAATCAACTTTTCTCAAGAATACTCAAATCTAGGGAAAGTATCTTAGATTACTCTTTTACTGATCTGAAAGTAGATGTAGGGCATGAGGGTGAACTACTTCAACACTATGATAGCCTTACATACTTGAAAAAAACAAGGTTCTTGAAAAATCTTGAAGAAGAACTTGATTAGAAGCCTTGAAACCATAGCTTGAAGATAAACAATCAAGAAAACCTTTCTTGAGATTCTTGAATTAGTTTCTTGAAATCTCTATGGCCAAGATTTATTAGTTTCATTGGTGATTCATAATTGTTTGGAGGAACTTGAGTTATAAAGAATGGAATTCTTGGAGAAAAGACTTACCTTGAAAAAGATTGAAAGATTCTTGAATGAAATCTTCTACTTTGATTTTTCCATAGGGTTTTGCCATAGGGTTTGAGAGAGAAGAGAATGATGGATTAAAAGATGAAAATCTAATTCTTTAGAGCCTTTTATTAGTCAAGAATTCGTTTAGAATTTCTTGGAGGTAAAAAAATAAAAACAACCCTTTTTAATGTTTTCCCATCGGCTAAATTCGTAACAACACTATATAGGTTACTAAAACAGTAATAATATCCTCCAGAAGCAAGGAGATTCACCATAGCTATCTCGAACTCCATGTGGTATCAACGAAGCTCATGTTGATGATCCTAAATACCTGAATCTGCATCATGAAAGGATGCAGGCCAAGTGGCTCAGTACGTGGAATGTACGAGCATGTAAGGGGAATTCTAAAACATAAACATAAGCCTGAACTTGATAAAAAAAAAACATACTTACCACTTTTAAAACTTACTCAACTCAACAAATACTCAAGGATACTCAAAACTACTCAACTTACTCAACTCAGAAGTACTCAAGAATAAGATACTCAACTCAGAGATTAGATACTCAACTCAAAGATATGATACTCGACTCTGAGTACTCAACTCTGGATACTCAACTCAACATAAAGCAACAATACACATGCAATATATGGAAAGCTTTTAAAACAATAGAAATCAACTCAGTGTATTGAAGAATACAATAACAACTCAATTTATATATAATAAAATATAATATAACTCTGTGGGAGTTTCTCTAACCAACAAACACCACTATAAGCCTAAGTGATGATACAACGTCTGGCCCACGCTGCCAGAACTTTCCTATACTTTGCCTTCATATAGAATGTCTTAACTAAGTGGATCCACTAGTCTATGCTAAAAAGCACTAAGGAATCATCTAAAAAGTATGATTCTTTCTGCCCATGATGGCTACATGGTTTATGGAGACGTGGGTTATCTGAACTCAGACTCGTCCCCATTTCGGTGCTCAATACTACTCCTAAAATACTCAGCTCATATGTTTAAAAATATAACTTTTTTTTATTTGAGATAATTACTCTAAATCTTTCTCTTAAAAGTGATGGTACTCAAAATTGCTCAAAAATCTTTTGGAAATCTCAGTTTACTCTCATCTTAAAGGTGAAAACATTTACTCTTGGGAATACTTAGTTTCCATATATCATTTTAAAGAAAATGAACTTTACTCTTACTTTTTACTCAACTCAAAGCTTAAGTCTTCAAACAAAGTGAAAAAGTTTGTAAAAGACTTCTTAAAATATGGTTCAAGCTGAATTATGGACGTGAACGACTCAATTCAAGGTTCTTAATAACCATAGATAGAACTCAATACTTGGAACTCAAGGGCTCAAAGGTTCTTCTCATCTCAAGATTGTTTGACTTATAGAGTTCATGCGGAATTACGGGTATGAACAAATCAACTCATGGACTTCACGGGTAATAGGTAATAGTCGCATGATTAGGATTATAATCTTAGAAGGGTTAGGAACTCAATACTCAAGACTTAGAACTTGAAAATACTACTCCTCTCAAAGATACTCAACTGATGCAGTTCATGCGGAAGTTATGGGCATGAACGACTCGACTCAAGGGTTAAAATATCAATAAGGAACTCGTGTATACGAGTCTTCTCATTCTCATACTTACTTCCTCAAAACTGAGCTCAAATCAACAGTTGATCTCAAAGGATTCACAATTGAACTCAAAGACTTTCTTGAACTCTACTCTTAACTCTTTCTTGAATTTGAATTATGAATTCAAAAGTTATGATTCATCATATGAAGGATCTCAATAACAATATAGCAATTAGATAATTAGGAATAGAACTTTTAAAAGAAACATGAACTCAAGAACTCAAAATCAACTTATCTCAAGAATACTCAAATCTAGGGAAAGTATCTTAGATTACTCTTTTACTGATCTGAAAGTAGATGTAGGGCATAAGGGGGAACTATTCCAACACTATGATAGCCTTACATACTTGAAAAAAACAAGGTTCTTGAAGAATCTTGAAGATGAACTTGATTAGAAGTCTTGAAACCCTAGCTTGAAGATAAACATTCAAGAAAACCTTTCTTGAGATTCTTGAATTAGTTTCTTGAAATCTCTATGGCCAAGATTTATTATTTTCATTGGTGATTCATAATTGTATGGAGGAACTTGAGTTGTAAAGAATGGAATTCTGGGAGAAAAGTCTTACCTTGAAAAAGATTGAAAGAATCTTGAATGAAGTCTTCTACTTTGATTTTTCCTTAGGGTTTTGCCATAGGATTTGAGAGAGAAGAGAATGATGGATTAAAAGATGAAAATCTGATTCTTTTGAGCCTTTTATTAGTCAAGAATTCATTTAGGATTTTCTTGGAAGAAAAAAAAAACAACCCTTTTTAATGTTTTCCATTCGGCTAAATTCGTAACAGCACTGTATAGGTTACCAAAATAGTCATAACTTTTTACTCACAAATTGGATTCACGCGAAATTGGTGGCATTGGAAAGTAGATTCAAATACATTTAATTTAATATGTTATGGATCATATAACTCTTTATATTCTAAGAGATATGGTCATTTGAAGTTGACCCAAGTAGAATCTTACATCAAAACTTAATCGATAAGGAAACTTAGAACACTTATCAAGAACTCATCAAGAACTTAAATCCTTAAATTTCAAGAACGAAATTACGATGAATAAATCGTGATTGGTGTGTGGGTGAATGAACCCAACACTATGGAAGCTTACATACCTCTTAGGGATTAAACTCATGGCGAAAATCCACAACAACACGCAAGAATCTCGACGAACGCTTGATCCTCTCCTCTTTTCTCCTCCTTTCTCTTTTTTTCTCTTCCTGAACTCTCAACTAAAACCCTAGGAGTATTTTAGGATTATAAAACTGAACCTAATAGGTTTAGACCCTTAAAACCTTACTAAAAATGAATTAAATCTGATTGGGTAAGGAAAGGACCAAAATACCCTTCACTATTTTCGGGTAACTTTCCTTCACTGGACAGTTTAACTTCAAAAGGGTATAGCTCACTCATCCGTACTCGAAACTTAGCAAACTCAGTAGCGTTGGAAAGATAACTCAAAGTACTTTCATTTTTCATTTTATGGCACACCTCAGTCATCTTGTACTAAGATTTATTGTCGTTTGAAGTTGACCCAAAACTCATAACTTAAACATAACTTGCAAAATTTTAGATTTTGGTATTTCCAATTTAATTCTTTTTAGAACTCAAGGTGCTTCATCTAGTGACCTGACCTTAATACTTAAGAAATTTTAAATTCCTTGGTAAAATCCTACTCACAATGAAGGATGATTCGAGTCTCAATTCGAAAATTTTCTGGGGTGTTGTACTCTTGATCTCTGACTTTTCCCCTCCTGGATGGCTGTGGTGCCAGGATCGAGAAGAAAGATTTGAATCTCATAGATTGATATTGGTTTGGATTCATCAGTAGCAATCTGATGACATCCTCGAGTGAGTCCATCTTCCGCATTGATAAGGCGATATTGGTAGGCACCATCACCGATCGAGAGAACATACATGTTGGTGTCATTATTGCTGATGAGATGCTAATAAGGACGAGACAGGAGCAGACATCACTCCTATTTCCAATTTTGATCACGTAGTTATATGAGAGGGCAGAACTCGATTTTTGGGGTGCTAAAGATGTGAGAGTCATATCTGCCTCATCCAGTGATATCTGAAGGATAGAGGCATAGTGTTTGAGAGATGATGCAACTCGGAGAAAGCCACCACCACCAGACTCCACTCTAGTGGTCGACCCTGCTACTCTGGCACCTGAGACTAGCACACATACTCTTTCTATAGAGCAGGAAGGTATTTGCACACTTTCCCCTACTCCTGGCTCTTTTGTTTCTGTACCTGTACAGCCTTCTGTTTCTTCCACTACTATTGTGAGGCCTCCCCCTTCTCATGTTTCCCGTCCCCGTTTGACCTAGACATCAGTATACTATATGGGCAGCCTTTCCCAGTCAGTAGATGTGAGAGTTGCCCGAGTTGAGAAGGACTTGCCCAACCTTATTGACCAGGCAATTCAGAAGGTTGTGGTCAAGTGTGAGGGGACTATAGAGAGCCACACTTTGAGTATGGATGATTTGACAAGAGGTTCGGGAGAAGGTTGAGGGTAATTCTAGTGCTTTAGACACCCTTAGGGCTGAGGTTGCTACTTTGAGGGTGAAGTTGGTCCAGATACAATCAATGGACATCTCCACACTTTGGAGTGAGGTTCCCCTTCCAGATGTGCCCAAGATGCCTAGTGTTGTGCCTTCCTCTACTGTGCATGAGGTTGTTATGGATGTTGAGATTATTGCTGATGATGAAAGAGAGAGGGTCGGGGAGAAATTGGCTGAGGAGACTGATGAGAAAGAGCTGGGATCTGAAGAGCACGGGATTGCTCAGACACTGACAGAGCTGCATGAGACCAAGGAGGTCATTCTTCAGGCTGCACTAAAGAGATCTCTTGGACAGACTTCAAATGTTGAGTCTAGTAGAGTCACCCAGACTCTACCATACCTCATGTTGCTGAGACGGGCAATGATGCCCATGTTGCGTCTCACATGCCACCTCTAGTGATCTTATTGTCGGGTATCGATGCCCCTCTTGAGGCTTCACCTCCCAAGACTCCAGATGAGAGTACACCATAAGTATAGCCTGCCAGGGGGACTCTTTGTCTCAGCCTCCCAGTATTTTTAATTATTTTGCATTGAGGACACTGCATTCTATTTTTGGTGGGGTGAGGGCCTTTGTGCCAATATTCCCATTTTGCTTGTATTTTGTTATTTCTTGTTTTTAGCAATTGTAGTTTGATGTTTATTTATATTAGAATGATCTTTTGAGTAAATTTCTATGTCTTTATTTCTATCTCGTTCTCCCTTGATATTGCAACCCCCCATGAGTTCAAATCATGAAATGATTGAAATTTTCATTGATAACAATTTGAGAATCGATTTTGTTCAGTATCGATGTGTTTAACAGTACTCATGATGAGCATGATGTGTCGTTTTGGTGTTGCGAGAACGAAATCGATGTGGTTACACCTTTGAGAGCATGCATGTTGAGTCCTAAAATTTGCCTTGTTAGTCCAATTGGGTGAATCTTGGTGAATGTAAGACATAATCTTGGGCAAAATTCAATGAGGGAACCAAAGTGTCCACAAAGCCTTTTGTGACTACCTTGTGACCAATTAAGCCTAACTTATTTGTTGACACCCAAAAAAAGCTTCTTAAGCCAAATTATCCGTACTTTCTCACCAAAAATCCTTTTGAAACATCGTGATGTTTGAATAGCAAACTTCGGCTTTTAGCCTAAGTTGGGGGTGTTGAAAGGAAGGATGAAAGAAAGTCAAGTGAAGGCAAAAAGGAAGAAATGAGAATCAAATCTGAAAGTTTTGCAAAAAGAAAGAACCCATCCTTATTTTAAAAAAAAAAGAAATGAAGCAAAAGGTTTTGATGGAAACAACTTGAAAAAGATGAAAATGAAAAAGAGAAGTGAATGAAATAAAAAGGGATTCCAAATAAATTGAGTGGAAAGTCAAGATTTGAGTTCTCAAATGAAGAAAAAAAAACAACTTGAGAAAAGGTGATGATGATTGCAACAATGCTTTGAAAATGTATAAGTCACTGATCCAAATTGATCATACCTTAACCATCAGCCCCATTACAAGCCTAAAAGACCCTTAAGATCTTGCATTTAACTAGGTTGTGTGATGATTGAAAAATATGGACAACCCTATGGACAAAGCCTGCATGTGTTTCTCTTTGAGAGAGTGAGAGTTGCATTAATTCCTATTACCTTTGCTGATTTGCTTTGTGAGAGTATGAAATCGTTCTTGATGTGAGAGCACTTGAATGCATTTGTTAAAGCATATTATTGCATTAGACAAGAAGCTAAAGTGAGATTGAGCTTGTGTTGAGACTAGCTAGTCATTATTTGAAGTTTTTTTTTATCATGCTTTAGGGTAACATGCTATTGAGAGTAATCTTGCTATGGCGTTTGCATGCTAGCTCTCATTGAGTACTGTTGTAGACACCCTTATTGAGTTTATTGTGTTGTTGATTTACTTGAGGACAAGCAAAAGTTTAAGTTGGGGGTGTCGATAAGTGGTAGATTTGCACTCATTTAAGGTCTATTTAGCTTAATAATTAGTGTCTTTAATGCTTAAATTTGTCATTTTCTAATCAAATGTTGATGATTTGCAGTTATGAAGTCAATTAGATAAGGCAAGGACTGATATGTGAAAGAATGAATAAAAATATAAAAAAAAAGTGCAAAGTGAACATTGTTGATCGCCTAACATGAAGGGCGGATCACCAACTAAGTATGATCTCGCCCAAATTGATAGTGCATAGCACTTGTGTCTACCAAAGAAGGTCAGCAAACTCCAGTAGAAAAGGCGATACGCCGAGTTAGAACAACGGTCTTGATGCACATTGTCCAAAGTGACAGTATGCAAGGAAAAGATTTAATGCTCGAACGACGGACCGAGGTGGTATTCGGCGATTTACCGAACGTGAAAGGTTGACTCAATCAAGTATGCCAACTGAGGTTCAAACACCTGAAGCCTAGAAAATCACAAGGCGAGCTGAGGAGCAAATGGCGAGTCACCAATCAAGCTTGGCAAACCCGACTAACGTCGCAGAGTTGGTTACGAAGTTGATTTTGGGCCAAATTTTGGGAAAGTATAAATAGCCCAAAGGTTGCAATTTTTAAGAGAGTTTTGAGGGTAGAGTTTGAGGAGTATCGAGAGTACATATACTGAACGATGAGAGTTGAATAGTGAGTAGAACATTTTACCTTTGAGAAGAACATTTTTCTAGTTCTTGGGGTTTTACAATTTGAAGCTTGAATTTGATAAATTGAAGTTGAATCCCAAGTGGGTTTACTCTTAATTGCTTGAATTTAAAGTTACCCATGGCTACTTTAATGGAAGGTATACTTTCTTTACTTTTTGTGATGGATGGCTATACCCCAAGATCTAGGGGTGCTCAATTGGGGTTGGGTGTTAACTTAATGTAATGGGTATTGTGTTATGCTCTGTTTTGTTGTTATTCATGCATGAATTTGGTCTAATTACTATAGGGTTAACTTATGGGTTAAGGTTGCAAACTTAATTCCTACTTTCGATCTCCGTTTGATGCTCGAAAGAGATTAATTAGAGTGGGTAATTAGTTCGATACTAGCAATTTAGGTTTGATGTTTATGGCTTGAAAGAGAGGTTATGGGTCGGATTTATTTGCCCTATTCTTGAAAGAGAGAATAGAGTAAGGTATTTGGTTGTTTAGAAATGGCATGTAGATGAGACCGAAAGGAGATTTTATGCATAGATGTTTTGAGATCGAAAGATGATTAGCGTCAATAAAGATGCTTAGCTTATTCATGATTGTTCATCACTATAGATCTGTACAATCACCCCTATGTGACACTGATTTCCGATCCCCGCACACCTAGATTGCTTGTTAACTCTTGATTTCGTTTGAATTTTAGTTTAATTGCGATAATTGGTAATCAAAGCTTTAAAACCTAATATCCAATTTCCTGCACTATCACGAATGACACCTCCGATTCTATATGTTTGTGTGTCAGGATTGAAGGCACCATCAATGTTAAGTCTTAAAACCCCATTGGTGGAGAAACCCAATCTAGATTAATAGTCATATGAGTAGATTTGCTATGGTTATTAATTCCTAAATGGTAGTATTCAAGTGATAACTTGTAAATAATAGAGATGTTGGGTCGAGAATGTTTGTTTAAAAATATGTTATCATTTTGAGATTTCCAAATATGACATAAAGTGAAAGAAAACGATAGAGATTATTGATATCAAAAGTTAGAACGTGAGAGGTTGTGGTTTATTTTCAAATCTGTCCAACAATGAACAACATAAAATAAAATAAAAAGATAAATAGATTCTACCTCACCTAATATGCGAACTTTACATATAGTATGATTATGTTTTAATTGATTATTTAATCCAATTCTATCTAGCACAATATTTTCTCAAGAAAATATATATAAAAGGGGGGGAGGGTTGTGAAACACTAAAAGTACTCAATTGTAAGAAACAATCGCAAGAAGTCAACACAAACGAGTTTTCACCAAGATGAGAATGATTAGGGATATATGCATTACAATGGGATTTCAACACAATAGGCAAAGATTGATCAAATCCAAATTGGTCAACACATGAATAACGCTTGGTCTAAATTATATTTGATATTCTCCCAAACTACTAAATATATAGATTCTCTCAACAAACTTATGCATGTAAAATTTCCAAATCTTACCCAAGTATGGAAAATATTAAACATTGGCCTCTAAAGGCGTTATTTTGCATTTCAAAACATTGTCATTTGTCTTGGTGAATTTGTTATCATCTTCATAAAGTTTGGGTGTAAAAATAACACCACAATATTCTTGTTAATTTTAGCTTCACAATCTTTATTTTTAACCAAAATTCACCCTCTTAAAAATAAAATTGACATGCGTAGAAAGAAGAAAAGCAATGGTCAAAATGGAAGAACAAAAGTACCTCTCTGATAGATATTTCTACTTGCTTGTTCACTTTCTCTATATCAGTTTGTTTATTATATATTTTTTATTTGTATAAAAATCATTTTTTTGTTAGTCTTAAAATTTTAATTTTTTATATAATATTTAATCAAATTAAATTAAAAAATATTTTAATACATCACAAAATTTTTAAAAAAATATTTTTTTACTTTGTTAAATTTCATATAAAATTAAATGAAAGACAAATATTTCATATTAGTTGATCATTTTTTACACGCATATTAAGAAATCATAAATAAGAAGATAATTTTACAAATATATCTATTGAAGAACTTTTTGAAAATTTTATAAATAAATGTGAACACTTTGAAAACAAATTAGTTGCAAAGATAATATAGAAAGAGATGAATTAATACTTTTTTTATTTAGTACGATGGACAACTAATATAAAATAATTATTTTTAGTAAAATGGTTAAGAGAGTGTTTGGATTGGCTTAAAAGTTGGTCAAACATACTTTTAAGTCGGTTTTTATTTTTGAAAGAGTTTGACAAATATAAAAAAATAAGTTGAAATAAGTCAAAAATAACTTAAAATTAGTTAGGAAGTATTTGACAAGGTCAAAAATGACATAAAATAAGTTTAAAATAAGTCAAAAATCAAAAGTAGATCTCCCCCTATTTTTTATTTTTGACTTAAAAGTCATTTAAATTTGAATTTTTATTTTTAATTTAAAAGTTAATTCTTTTGTTTCTAATTACTTTTATATTTTTGAATTGACACACCTATTAAAAAAATAATGACTGACATAGTGAGTTTACCATTATACCTCTATTAATTATGAAGTGGAGGAATGAAAAACTTAAGATTTTCAAGAAGTTATACATTTTTCAATGTAATTAATTGAAGGTATAATACATAAAAAAATTATACTTGTCAAAATGAATAAGTAATTAAGCACAATAAAAAAAGAAAAATAAACAAATAATTAAGGACCGAGAGAATATTTTCTTAAATGAATCAAACAGGCTCTAACTAATACGGAAAGAGTATATCGAAGTTATAGTGGAAAACATTGGGAACATTTCAAATTATGACTTTTTGCACTTTTTAATTATTTTAATACCGTCCAATAAGCCTTCGTAATAAGATATTTTTGGCCAAAACTTACCCGAGCTCCCTTCCTCTGCGCGTGGCCAGCAATGATTCCCCTTCTCTCTAATATCTCTCCTTTTGGCCAAATCAAGGATGTCACGTGAATGAGCACAGCCAAGCCAAATCATGGTTAGTCATCTCTGTGAGCTGCAACAACCACAACCAAATGAAAAAAAATATCTAATCTGCACAAGCTATGTATGCACCTCTGACCTCACCTCCCCAAAGACTAGAGAGAGTGTGTGTTTCTCTCATGTCAGAAATAAACGTTTGATTATATGATTGAATCGACATCAGCAACATGGAAGACACTTTTAAGCGCCATCGTCAAACCCTAGACAAACCTCATTCCCTCACCACTAACGACCGCCGGCGCCCTCATGACAACGGAGATCTCAGTACAGAGGAAGGCAACTCCGAGATGTGGAACAACTTCTCCAACAGATTCCGACAGGTGCAATTGGTGTTGAATCGGAACAGATCCTTGACACAACAAGTCAATGCAAATCATCAGTCGAGAACGAATGACAATATGGTGCAAAACGTGAGCCTGATTCAGGAGCTTAATGGCAACATTTCTAAAGTAGTTTCTCTCTATTCTGATATTTCCACCAATTTTTCAACCATGTTTGGTCAAGAAAATGACGCCATTGGAGAAGAAACCAACAACCAGAGACATCATTGATGCTTCTCTTAATTGAATAATTCCCTCAATATCTTCAGAGGTCAAATTTATCTTTAACCTTTTGGTTGGCTCATAGCGTGTGTATTTCATAAGCATGTTTGTATTAAGGTTTGGCCATTTATACCGAGTCTTCAATAATGTGATGATCTGCTGAAGCTATTTGTCTACACTGCTTGAATATGTAAATATATTGGTGTGGCAACTTCAACCACACTGCACAACTAATACTTGTTTGGCATAATCAATAATAACATTGCAGAACCTTCATATGTAACAAAAGACATTTTCTGGTGATGAGAACAAAATGGAAATTTCAACAACATATCTTTCTATGGTACATACAACAGAGAATTCATTCAAAATCCTTTACGAAAATAAATGTAAAAGCAAAGGTTTTATTACAATTTTAATAAAAAAATTGAACCTTGTGTCTATTCTACGCAGCAGTTGTGATCTTGTTTCAAGAGGGTTGTTTTAACTTTACAAGCAGTGAAAGTCACATTGAACATTTCTTGACAGTGCATGAAACTGGCTTTTGCACGAGGTTCAACACTTTAAAGCATTTGAGGCATTATGGTACATGGAAAATTGAATCACTGAGGTAGTTCACTACTATTTGATATTCTAACTTTGCTTTTCGGGGTTCCACTTTGTCTGCCTTCAGCTTCAATTTTGTGGACAACATCCATCCCAAACAGCACCTTGCCGAAAACAACATGATGCTTGTCCAACCTAACCATGGGACGGAAGTAAACATTTTGACAAGTAGCCCAAAATTGTAAGTTCAGTTGAAGATAAGTTGCACAAAATCAAGGACTTAGTTGAGTACCAGCTAGTGGTCACAGTTATGATAAAGAATTGAGATCCATTGGTGTCTGGTCCAGCATTCGCCATTGACAAAATACCTTTTCCCAAAACAAGTCTTTCAGTGGATAAAAAACATTCTGGCCAAAAACACTTCCTATTAAGGGAAGTACAAGATTGAATAAAACACAAAAGATGGCAACAACCAATTACTATTAAATAGTCAAATCTCACCAGGTCCAGTGTGTTTTAGATCATAATTTCATCTTGAAAGCTTTCACCATTTATTGACTCCGCCTCGCCCATCACCACTGGTGAAGTCACCTCCCTGGATCATGAAGCTTGGTATGATCCTGTGGAAACTGCTACCTTTGTCTTGGAGAGGCTTCCCGGCTTTCCCTATTCCTTTTTCCCCTACAAGTTGAGTGATAACTTCAGTGTTAGTGGTCACAATGGATGTTAATGCAGTAGAAAGATGCTGAGGCTTCATCATCTTTATGCATTATTTTTCCATCTATACGACCCTCCTTGTCTGACGTCATTCTAGTCACAAGACCCCCCACCCCCCTAAATTGTTCTATTCTTTCTTGCTGCAACTTCATTTTGTTGGGGAGAGTAAGGTATCGTTAGAGGGCGACAAATTTCATGAGATTGACAAAAGTCATTAAATTCTTTTGAAGTGAATTTGCCTCCTCTATCGGACCTTAATGTTTTTATTTCGCAGTCACTTTCTTTTCTACAAGTGCTTTGAATTTTTTAAAAGCAACAAAAACTTCAGATTTTTGCTTGAATAAAGAGCAAGAAGTATTTACTTTTACCAAAAGAAGGTGGATCGATTGGACCACACACATCGATGTGTACAAGTTGAAGTGGCTTACTTGTTCTTGATGTAGTCTCCTTTGGAAAACTCCTCCTTGCATATTTTCCAAGAAGACAAGCTTCACACAACTGATTTGGATGGTTGATTGACGAAATCCCATCAACCATGTTCTTGTCTCCCATTGATTTGAGTGTTTCAAAGTTCAAGTGCTCAAATCGCATATGTCAACACCATGAGTCATCTTGCACATTAGCCTTCAAACACTTTGCATCGATGATTTTAAGATTCAAAGGGAACGAACTATGCTTTGCCATATGCACTTTAGCAATTAAGTTGTTACTTGTGATATACCGTGAGTTTACGGTATTTCTAATACATTGCACTTATAAGTTGTGTGTGTCTAGGTCTTTTTTGTATTGGTTTTTATGTATTTTTATCATATTTTGCAGGAAAGATGTTCAGGCGCGGAAGTAAAGAGTCAGTTGAAAGAAATGCATAAAAAGTGCTTTCACGGAAGTGATCCACGGACCGTAGGTCCTTTGACGGTCTGTAGGTGATGGTCGTAGATCAGCAGGCAAGGCATGGAAGGCAAATCAGGGAAATCTGACCAAGTGTGGAACCACGGTGGCCATTGACGGTCCGTAGATTGATCCACGAACCGTACTGTTGATCCGTAGATTGATACTGTGAGGGTTCCAGTACCTGATTTTTGAAGATTCCAAGTGTGGAGTTACGGAGGGGGATTGACGGACCGTAGATCGATTTACGGTCCGTACTGCAGTTCCGTCGTTTGCTTCAGAGAAGCTGATTTTTGGAAGCTGAAATATTTTCCAAGTCCTGGCTGACGGAAGGGACTCACGGACCGTAGATCCATTGACGGTCCGTGAGTCAATCTCGTGGAATGAAGACGCGTGCCTGAAGAAACTTTCCTTAATTTGTTTCCCTTTTAACTTAGGTCTTGTTTTCTATAAATAGGGTATGTAAACCTCGTTTTTGGGGGTTAGACATTATTATTCTAGTTTTACTTTGTGACTTGGGAGATTAATTTGCAAACCTAACAATTATTGATTTCCTAAGTTCGTTTTGAAGATTTTGGTTGTGCAATTCAAGTTGAATTTCTGGGTTTATCATTCTCCTTACGTAAGTTCATGATTTCTTCGTCTAAACCTATGAATTGTGTTCGTGCTAATATGGGTAACTAAATCCACAACTAGGGTTGTGGGAACCATGAGCGATTAACAAAGTATGAATAGTAAATAAGCAATTCGTGACTAGTATTTTGCATGCATTGATAATTCTTTCGTTTAGAAGTCTTTTTAACGGTGGCCAATGTTAGAAGTCGTCTTGTTACTACTTGCCGGACCAAGGAGGTAATTAACAAGAAAAGAATTATCAACATAGATTTAGTGTGATACTATTTAATAGTTTAGTGTCGATTGGTGCGAAGTAAGAACTAAGCCAAACATCGATTATGATGTCTAATATGAGGTATAGGTAAGGGTTAGTAAATTATACACACGTAGCCGGACCAAGGTGCGGGGTGAAATTTTCTAGATGTCGGACCAAGGATTTAGAGATACATAACTTACCACTTTGCATGTGATATACTAGGAAATGATTGTTATTACTAGGATTACTGCGTTATGAGCTTGTGGGAAACACGTATACCCTAGTTAATTCTCTCATCTTGATAACAACAAAAATTGACTTTTGTTTGTTGATTACTTATTGAATTCTTACAATTTGTTTCACAACACCCCCCATTTAATTACTTGTTTCTGGAAGTAATTTGACTAATTAAATATAATTGTTGGTTAAAGTAAGATCTAAACCATTTTCCTCGTGGGATCAACCCCAACCTACAAGTTGGGTTCTTTACTTGATAACGATCGCTTATGTTTCTCTAGGGAGATGTAATTTGAGCGTATCAACTTGAATCTCTAAGCAAAAGATGCATATTTTTCATATGAATATCATATCCTTTTTCAAGAAGTTGACCCAAACTCAAAATATTACTTTTCAATTTTTCCACATAATAAACATTGTCAATCAATTTTTGGCCACCATCTTTACAGGATATCAGAATCGTACATATCCCTTCAATTTGGATTTTTGAGGTATCTCCAAAAGACATATTACCTTTCATCGTCTTCTTTATCTCCACAAACTTGTCTTTGTGGCCACACATATGATTGCTTGCCATTGTTAAAATACAATGAACTGGTCTGCAATCATATGTATCTTTTTCTATGAATGCTTATAACAATGTTGACTCATCTTCGTCTTGTTGTTGTCAACAAGATCAACTTTCTCTTCCACATTATTATGACATTTCCAAGAGTAATGTCCAATTTTATGACAGTTATAACACACAATTTTAGATTTGTTATACTTCATTTGGTACTTTGATAGGCTCCACATCCTCTACCTACTCGTTGACCACGGTCACGACCTCTAAATGACTGGTGACTTTTATCTTCATAATTGAATTTGTTGATATAACTTCTTCCTCTTCCACGGCCTCCACGGCCTCGTCATTGTCCATTTCCTTCGTAACTTTTCTCACCTTCAAATCCTTTGAAGGATGCCTGAGTTTTAAGAAGTTGCTCTAGTGGCTCTTCTTTTCTCTTTTTCATTTTTTCTTCGGGGGCTTGTATAGAACCTTCCAATTGCTCTATCATAATAGAGTCTAAATCTTAAACTCCTCAATAGCACTTACCACATAATCAAATTTAGGTGTTAAAGAACGAAGGATATTTTCTACCACACACATCATCTACTTCCTCCACGTATCTTCTCAGTTGATTCACAACACCCATCAATCTTGAACCAGAAATTCAAAATGGATTTAGATTCTTTCATTTTTAAAACTTCAAAATCAGCCCTTAGAGTTTGAAGTTTTATCTTCTTTACTTTATCAATTCCTTGGAGAGAATTTTGTAAAATCTCACAAGCTTCTTTTAAGGTGGTTGCATCAGCCACCTTCTCAAACATGCTATCATCCAAACATTGATGGATGAGAGTGAGGGCTTGTTGATCTTTCTTTCTTGTCTTTAACAAGACTTCCTTTTTATTTGGAGACAAAGTTTTCTCATTAACGGATTTTGTATACCTTTTGTCCACAATGTCCCAAACATCTTGAGAGTCAAGAATGACTTTCATTCGTAGACACCATTTGTCATGATTTTCTCGTATGAGACGCAGGTACTGAAAGGACAACGGACTATTATTTGTCATGACTCTGATATCACGTTGTTGGAAAAAATGATAATCACACACAGGATAATGTCCAAACTAAATAGCAATAGGAAGAGAGTAACGACACCAAATATTAAAATTGGGTAAATATCATACCCGAATAAGTAATACAATAATATTGATGAAAACTTAGTAGTGTCAAAAAACTACTACTCGACACTCTTCTATTTCTTAAAACTCACAATAATATTACTTCCACACTATTTCTCACAAACTAAGAAATAGCTTGTGGATTACTCTCTCTACTCTCTGTTGCTTCTTTATTTTAGTGTGTCTTCAAGTATTCAATTACTACTCTATTTATAGAGTTTTTAACCTCTTGATTGCATCATTAGTGACATAAATGTGGCAGTCAATTTCTACAAAGCTTGGCTGTCAAACTCTACCAAAACTCTACCAAAACTCTACCAAACTTTGATTATCAACTTCCACGAATATGGCTGTAACTTTCACATTTGTGGCTATTAATTTCAACAAGTGTAGCTGTCAAATTAGTTGCTGGCAAGTTTTTGTTCTCACATCTCTCTGATAGATATTTCTACTTGCTTGCTCACTTCTCTCTATTTCAATTTGTTTTGTTATATATAAATAATATTTTTTGTTAGTCTTAAAATTTTAATTTTTCATGTAATATATTTAATCAAATTAATTAAAAAATATTTTTATACATCACAAAATTAAAAGTTTTGCTCTTTTGCTTTGTTAAATTTCATGCAAAATTAAATGAAAGATAAATATTTTATCAGTCTCATATTAATTGATCATTTTTTTATATGTAAGAAATCATAAATAAGAAGATAATTTTACTAATATATTTCTTTAAGAACCAAATGTGAACACTTTCAAAAAAATTAATTGCAAAGATAATATAGAAAAAATAATTAATATTTTTTTGATTTAGTAAGCTGGACAAGTAATATAAGATATTCCCTTCGTTCACTTTTACTTATCACGGTTTGACTGGACACACCCATTAAGAAAATAATTGATGATATCGATATTTTATCAAACTATCCCCTATTAAATCATGTTTTGTAAAATGATTTGAAAAATAAGTATTTAATGCTGAGGGTAAAACATAAAAAATAAAATTATATTTTCTTGATATTTCAAAAGTAACAAGTAAAAATAAAAACATATTTTAAATATAAGTGATAAATAAAAATAAACAGATAGAAATAATTGTTTTTAATAAGATGATTTATTAATACGGGAGGAATATAATATTGAAGTTATAGTGGAAAACATTGGGAAGATTTGAAATGGTGACTTTTTGCACTTTTTCATTATTTAATACCGTCCAATAAGCCTTTGTAATAAGATATTTTTGGCCAAAATTTACCCGAATTCTCTTCCTCTGCGCGTGGCCAGCAATCCTTCACCTTCTTTCTAATTTCTCTCCTTTAGGCCAAATTAAGGATGTCGCGTGAATGAGCACAGCCAAGCCAAATCATGGTTAGTCATCTCTGTGAGCTGCAACAACCACAACCAAATGAAGAAAATATCTAATCTGCACAAGATATGTATGCACCTCACCTCCCCAGAGACTAGAGAGAGTGTGTGTTTCTCTCATGTCAGAAATAAACGTTTCTTCGACATCAGCAACATGGAAGACACCTTTAAGCTCCATCGTCAAACCCTAGCCAAACCTCAATCCCTCACCACTAACGACCGCCGACGCCCTCATGACAACGGAGACCTTAGTATAGAGGAAGGCAACTCCGAGATGTGGAACAACTTCTCCAACAGATTCCGGCAGGTGCAATCGGTGTTGGATCGGAACAGATCGCTGATACAGCAAGTCAACGAAAACCATCAGTCCAGAACCAACGACAATATGGTGCAGAACGTGAACCTCATTCAGGAGCTTAATGGCAACATTTCTAAAGTTGTTTCTCTCTATTCTGATATTTCCACCAATTTTTCAACCATGTTTGGTCAAGAAAACGACGCCATTAGAGACGAAACCAAAAGCCGGAGACACCACTGATGCTTCTCTTAATTTTATTTTATCTTCTCCGATCTACGTACCATTAATAGTTTTTAACAGTTGATGTTGCTCATACTCTTATCGAAATGAAAGTATAGTCGAATTTATGCGTGTGTATTTCATAAGCATGTTTGTATTAAGGTTTGAGCATTTATTACTTAGTCTTCAAGAATGCGATGATCTGCTACTTGTCTTCACTGTTTGCATAGTCATGAAAATATTGCTAAACTTTAGTATGTAACAAAACATTTTCTGGCAATGAGAACAAAATGGAAATTTCAACAACATATCTTTTTATGTTACATACAACAAAGAATTTATTCAAAATTCTTTACGAAAATAAATATAAAAGCAAAAGTTTTATAACAATTTTCATAAAATGAGCCTTGTCTATTCAGAGCAGCAGTTGTGATCCTATTTCAAGAGGGTTGTTTTAACTTTACAAGCGGCGGAAGTCCCATAGCACATTTCTTGACAGTGTATGAAACTGGATTTAGAGCGAGGTTAAGCACTTTCAAGCATTTGAGGTATTCTGGTACATGGAAAATTGAATCACTGAGGTAGTTCACCACTATTTGATATTCTAACTTTGCTTTTCGGGGTTCCACTTTGTCTGCCTTCAGCTTCCATTTTGTGGACAACATCCATCCCAGACAGCACCTTCCCAAAAACAACATGATGCTTGTCCAACCTAACCATGGGACGGAAGTAAACATTTTGACAAGTAGCCCAAAATTGAAAGTTCAGTTGACGATAAGTTGCACAAAATCAAGGACTTAGTTGAGTACCAGCTAGTGGCTACAGTTGTGATAAAGAATTGAGATCCGTTGGTGTCTGGTCCAGCATTCGCCATTGACAAAATACCTTTTTCCAAAACAACTGTCTTTCAGTGGATAGAAAATATTCTGGCCAAAAACACTTCCAATTAAGGGAAGTGCAAGATCAAATAAAACACAAAAGATACAAAAGATGGCAACAACCAATTATTAATGAATAGTCAGATCTCACCAGGTTCAGTGTGTTTTAGATCAAAGTTTTCATCTGGAAAGCTTTCACCATATATTGACTCTCCACCTCGCCCATCACCACGGGTGAAGTCGCCTCCCAGGATCATGAAGCTTGGTATGATCCTGTGGAAACTGCTACCTTTGTAATGGAGAGGCTTGCCAGCTTTCCCTGTTCCTTTTTCCCCTACAAGTTGAGTGATAAATGTTTGCCAAATTGGTAACTTCAGTATTCGTGTGCATAACAGATGTTAATGCAGTAGAAAGGTGGTGAGGTTTCATTATCTTTGCATTAATTTTCCATCTATACAACCCTCGTTGTCTGATGTCATTCTAGCCACGAGACACCCCTTCCCCTCCCCTAAATAGCTAACAAGCAGTATCTGAACTCTGAAATGGTTCAAGTCTAGAACAGAAATTTAGGAGAAGATGAATGCTAAAAGGGACTTCATAGAAACAAATAGATAACAAAAAAACCCTCATGCAAATGTAGATGTGTGTCTTGAAATAAACCAGTCAAGGAAGAAAGAGCAAATTGGCCCTTGCATCAGCAATGACCTGTGCCAATTAGAAGTATCTGCTTTTGGCTCCAATATACCTTACAGCATGGACATGAGTTTAATCCTTTACAGTATAGGATTTCTCTTTCTATCTCAAGTGTAATGAAAGAATTCTTCTGTTTTTTTTTTCTTTTGTCAATAAACTACAACTAGCTTTGGTATCCTTTTTATTTCATTGCCGGTTCACTTGTAAAGTAAGTCATGTTATCCAAGAGCACAAAGTTATAAGAATTTCCATAACGGTATCCTCATTAACATGATGTTCAGATAAAGAGTACTGTAGTGGATCTGAATCTCTTGAAAAAAATGGAACTCAAGGGAACAAAAGTTTATTGGTTACCTGTGCAAAGAGCTCTGAAGTTTTTTGCAGAAAAAATTAAATATACAGCAAGCTCATCAATGCAGTTTACAAGATAATGTACAATGCCAAAAAGAGCCAACATAATTCAGCACAAGATGGAGTACCCGCTGTCTTTGGGACAGTTTTCCCAAAGAGGCCCATGACAATACGACCTGAAAGGAAAGCAATCGACGTGTTCAAGATTAAGTTCAGAAGAAAACCAAAACAAATCACAAGAAACTCTTCCACCTATGACTACAACTGAAATAGATCTGGCAATCTTTAACAATCCTGCTCTAACTACATTAGATTTATCTGGAATTATATGTTTTATGAACAACTTGGTAAGAACAAAAAATCTAAGCCAAATACATGTGTGGACCTTGAACTGGCCAGGGTCACAATTTTTCAAAAATATTTTCACAAGAAAAACAAGATCCTTAAAGATAAGGAAAATGACTTCTCTGGTGAAAGTATGGAGAACAAGTTTTATAAGTGACATTTGATTGTCTCCTCCCCACCCCCACCCCCACCTACCCCAACCCTTATAGTGTTTTCCTAGATTAGTTATTTGCTAAACACAAGAAATTAAGTAAGAATTACTTATTTTCGAGGAAAACCTTTTTTTAAAAAGAAATATTCTAACTCGAAAATGTGTTATTTCATACCAAACACATCTTTAGTGACAACGTCCACCCCCATAAGCTTGCAAGCTAATTTGACCAAAAGAGATTGATCCAATGCATCACAATGATTCTACTCCATCCATAATTCACCACGCATGCTAATATTTTTTCTCTAAAGTCAACATCTAATTGGATTTCTTCAACATATTGTACATATAAATTTCCTTATTACGTTTTTCTTAGTCATGAAATAAAATTTGAAAGGCAACACAGATTGCAAGTGAGTAATGTGACAACTAGATAACATTCCACTTGAAATCATGATACATTATTTCTCTAGGTACAAGGGTAGATTGTACATATCTGTTATCTTAAAACAATGTAAGGTTGTTTGATTCATGTAGCTATGAAGGAATTACTAAGCATGAATCGGTCATTCAAAAAATAATATAACGGGAATTGTTAGTATGAATTTCTCTTATCACAACTGTATGTCCTTTACATACTTGACTTTTGAAATGCATTACTGAAGCTGAGAGTCTATCGGAAACAATCTCTCTACCTTCACAAGGTAGGGGTAAGGCTGTGTACATACCACCCTCCCTAAACCCCACTTGAGGGATTACACTGGATAGCCATTTTTTGAATTGTTATGCATGATTACTAAAATATAAAATGTTATGCAAGTTACCTACTTTAAGATATTTTTGTATTTAGATACTTTATGTATTGCTAATACGTATATTCTTATTCCATGTTATATCATCCATAAAATAATACATAGATTCCCTCATAAGTTATGCATGTAATAAGTTTAATACTGCCAACCAAACTTTGTATAAGTCGAGCGAGATTATTTATGCAGCCCACCAAACACTATTATTTTGTGCACCGATTTTTTTTCTTATGAGACTTTTGTAGTCATAATTTTGTGCAACAGTACCTTTATTAATGCAACCAACCTAACATCCATGGACATGAAGGCTAACTGACCTCCCATCTTGAAGAGGATACCACTTCAACATAATTCCATCTTCTAATATCATGTACGTGGTGAGTGAAATTGTGATGCATTTTTTACCCCGTTCTAATAAGAAATCTTAAAACATTGGCCCTAACCATTTAAACATAAAAGCTCCCTCGTTCATTTCTCAAACTTTCGTTTTCCTTTTTCTTTCTGGTCAGACATGAAAAAAGAGAGAAGTCCAAAAGTAAAAGCCACCAGTATAATTAGAAAAGTTCATGCCAGGGGTAAAGCTTAGCTTCCACAGTTCAATTATCAAATCAATCCATGATAAATTTTGTGTAGAACAATGCAAAAATTCATTACAACAGGAACATAAACAGAAGTAAGATCTAGCATTTACCCATTCTGAATTTTTTTCTTTTGAAGAACAAAACAAAGTCATCTACAATTCTATATCATTCTCGGCAAACGATAAAACTTGATCAAACTATAAAGCCATTTTTTTTGTTTCTATATATGGTTGTGGAAGGATAAATGAAGAAGGAAAAATACCAGTAGGTTTTCCATTAATTCGACATCAAAGTATACTTTATGTGTCACCCGCTCCAAATCCTCTGATGTTTTTGCCTACAACAATTATAATGACGAAATGTGTTTTCATATTGTGAAGTAAAAATTAAGCAATCAATAATTCGAAATCCTATGGTTTGGAGTCAACAAAATACTAATCTGTAACATGTAAACACAAAATTGAACCTCGTCATTCCGCTCGATTGTAATGTCTTTACCATCTGAGGAGACTCCTGTATTACCTAATCGATTCTGACAATATCCAATTAACAACACAAGTAATGTTAGTAGTAGAAGAGAACAAGTCAGAAAGAGAAGAGTGGTGAAAAATACCAGAATGAAAATTAGGGTTCCGAATAAAACCAGAACCCAGACAACAAGGAAAGGAGATAATTTGTTTCTGTTCGCCATTTTCTTTTCCTCCAAAGTCTTCCCTGTGCAGAAATCAAAGCTTAGAGGTCGGAACTGATCCAATTTAAACAGTAGGGAAGATCAGATGTATTTAAACTTTGACCTCAGTTGTGTAGTTTGAGTGGGTACAAATAGTTGCTTAAATTACTACTCCCTGGTCCACTTTTAACCGCCATGGTTTTTTTAGAGTCAAATTATAAAAAATTTGAGTAACATTTTATCATGTATTTTATTATTATATTGAAATGTAAAAAATTACAATTTATAGTATTTTTCGTATAGTTTTTAAATATCTAATTTTTTGTTTAAAATATCGAATTAATGTAATTTAATTTAACTTTGAAAATTAGTCAAATTAATTTTTGAAAAGCACAACATTACAATTAAAAGCGGACAAAAGAAGTATAAAGTTAAAAAACAAATAGATACGTGCATCCTACATGATAAATTATATGAGATGCACGTATTCTATCTCATAAATTACGTGAGATTTGTAATGTAGGACACATATATGTACTTATTCAATTTTATCATAATTTGGGAAAGGATGACATATTTCTTAATTTTATCATTTGAAGTTGATATACTTTTTGTTTTAAAAGTGACTTACATACATTTCTATCATTATAAAATGACTCACATATATCCCTATCGTTACAAAAGTGGCTCACATATACTATTTTATCTAATGGAAGTGGAAAAAATAAATTTAAATTTTTTTATTTTTTTTTATTTTGAAAAAAATATATGATTTTTTTTTACTTTTTTGATTATCAATATTTGAGTTTCTTATTTTTATTCTATTTTTTTCTTTTATTCTTTAGTATAAAAATATGAGAAATGAAAAAATAGTGAATGGAAAATGAGAAAAGTAAAAAAAAATAAAAAAATAAAACTTATTTCTTTCGGATATGTTGAAATTTATTTTTTGTATTTGTACAAAAATCGAGGCATATATGATAAATTATACAAGAAAGTTAGTGAAAAACAAATTTGATCATCAAAATAATAAGAGAAAATACATAAAATCTCCCCTAAACTTGGCAGCAAAACTTACTGTAGCACTTGAACTTTACATATAATTATTTATCCCCCCTTAATTTCATTTCAAGTGAATTTAAATTCACCCTAAGTTTATAAGACCAGTCTCACAATGGCAAGTGTATTCCACACACGCCATGTCATCAACACGTCAGTGCCACATTGATAATTATTTAAATTTTGAGTTTTTTTATTTCTTTTTTTGTTTTCTTAATTCACAATTTTAGAAAGGAAAAAAGAAAAAGAAAATTAATCCAAGATTATAAAAAAGAAAAATAAAAAGTAAAAAAGTCTCAAAAAAGATCAAACTCCACAGATCCAAAATTCTCAAGACCATTTCACTAAAAACATTCAATCTTTAAGGCACATTATCAAAGTAAATACATAGTTATAACTAAAAATTTAATTTGATATGAAAAAATTATAAAATTTTCACTAAAAAGAGCTTTAAGTTCATCAAATCAATAAACACCTTCATAAGTAGTGATCTTAAAGCAATAATAAGTTATTGATTTTTTTCATTTTTTTCGTTGTTCATCACATATAAGAATAAGTGAGAATAATTTATTCTCATTTAGTGATGGAAAATAAATGGGGGTATGAATATTCCAAAGAAGGAGAAAGAAGAGGGAGAAAGAGGTTCATCGAAGAAGAAGAAGAAGAAAGGGATGAGGCAGGTGGTGGCTGATATAGTGGAGCTCAAAAAAAGAAGAAAGAGGGGTGCGGATGGAGGGTTCGAAGAAGGAGAAATAGGGTGAAGGTGAAGGATTTCGAAGAAAGAAAAAGAAAGTGGGGAGTTCGAAAAAGAAAATGAAGAGGTGGTGCAGGTGGTGGTTGAGGGTGGCAAGGGGTGGTGGGTGTGAGGAAGAAAAAGGGCTAGGGTTGTTGGTGGATAGGAGTGGTGAGGTGGTGGGGTGTGAGGAAGATGAAGAGAAAAATTCTTATTGGCTGAAAAGAAAATAAAAGTAGCCCAATTATTATTTTTCTCTTTAACTTTTAACTTTTTACGCGCTTTTATTTTTTTTATTTTCCACATCAACCATTAAGGGGGTATTTAATTCACTTAAAATTGTTTAGGGGGGGGGGGGTATTTGAACGCACGTGTAGTTAAAGTATTAAAGGAGGATTTGATGTATTTCCTCAAATAATAAATTCAAATTAGGTGTGAATCAAAGAAGCCAAAAATTACATGTGAGGAGGTCAAATAAAGCCCTACGTGAATTTTTTTTAATAAATTAATTTTTTCACCTCCGTCAGAGAAAAATGATATATGTGAGTCATTTGTGTAACAATAAGAGTATATGAGAGTCATTTTTTATAACGGGGGTACTAGGGGTGTGCATTCGGTTTTTCAGTTTGGTTTTACATTATTCGGTTTGGATTTTCGGTTTTTGGTTTTGTAAAAGTGTAACCCAATCCGATCCAAAATAAATTTGGTTTGGTTTAGTTTTCCTCTATTCGGTTCGGCTTTTTTCGGTTTGGTTATTCGGTTATGTCAATAATTAATAATATATATAACCAAAGTAATAATATTTAATCCCTTAAATATTCTTTCTAATATAAATCATAAGTAAAACTTAAAACACAATACTTATAAGTATACCTATTATAGATGTAATTGAATCATAAAATATAAACGTAATCATCATGAAAGACAATAACCAAAAAGGGGCAAAAGCGGTTAACTCCAACTTAATTCTAAACGTAAACATTATATATATATATATAATTCGGTTTTTTTCAGTTTTTATTTTTTAAAATCCAAAACCAAACAAAGTAATTTATTAATCCAAAACCAATCCGAAAAACCAAAAAATCAATCCAAATAAAAATTTGATTTGGTTATTCTGTTTAGTCCGAATAGTGCACACCCCTAGGGGGTACTATATCAGCTTTAAATGACAAAGTTAAGGATATATTAGACTTTTTCCCTTATAATTTTCGTAAATACTTCTACATATTCAAAATTAGAAGGCATAAATATCAATTAAAGCTAAGTCAAATGACATATTTATATATTATGCCAAAATTTTATAAAAAGAGAAAAAGTTTAGTTGTTGTACCATGCTTTTGGGAGTCCATTGTGTTTTTCATGAAGGCAAAATTGGAATACAAATAATCAAAAGGGAAATGACACAAAATTAAAAATGTCCCGAGAAAATTTCTCAATGTCTATGATTTGTATTGATATTGAGACAATTGTTGGTGATTGACACTCTTGACAAACACATGTTACTGTAGAGATCCATGAAAGAATTCGTTGATGACTTTCTCTATGGGTATGTCGAAGAGAATAAGAATGAATAAAGTCATTTCAGTTTTGATTGAGTTCATCGTGATAAAGTAGATTTGTCCGTTATTCCAAGGGCTGAAGGCGGATGACAATGATAATGGCTAAGTTCTAAGCATAATTTTGTGAATATCTTTGTGTTTATCGATGATATGTTGTGATGATCTAATAGACATGATTAGGTTGATTTTAGGTTTAAAAAAAAACAAGAAGAAAATATTCATATGATGAACTGTAATGCAAAGGCGAAATAACCTGAGCTAAAATGAAGCAAAAGTAGCTACAACAAGGACAATGAGATGAGTCTCGCACCAACCCTTACAAAAATTAAACTTTAGAGACTCAATAAAGGAGGCAGGGTGTAAAATGGGTCCCGCGCCGCGAGGTAGCAAGGCTCCTCGAATTGCCCCTCACATCGTGATCCATTAGGTCGACAGAGTAAATTTTACCTAGTCGAAGTAGAGTTCAATAGAAATTATGATGTGTGTGACATTTTTAGGAACGAATTACTCTTAGGAATACAAATTAGTTTAGATTTTATTAGCATTTATTGATCTTAATTTTTCTAGGATTTATTTTATATTTTTAGTAGATTATTATGGATTGAACAAGATTCTTTTGCAAGAGTTGCATTAATCAAATGTTATTATTACTTTCTCTAACATTCATGTTTTTCAATAGTTATATTTTTATAGTAATGTTGTTTTATGCTACTCCCTCCGTCCAACAATAGTTGTTCACTATACTAAAAATAGTTTTCCAGTGATATTAAATATTATTTATCATCTAACACATTTCTCAAAGCATTAAATTTAGTAAAGTCAAGGGATAAAATAGTAATATTACCTTTATTATTTATTGTTTCTTAAGGGGTGTGTCAAATCAATAGTTAACAACTATTGTTGGACAGAGGAAATAGTTATGAATAGCTAAACTCATAACTAAGGTCAAAGAACTTATATTATGAATGTTTTGCAATCATGAATGAATGATCATTATGTACTATTAAGGTCCTTTCATATTTAACATTTTCCATGAATGATGACAACCATTCTAAAGAATGACCACTAAAATTACCTAGAATTTGCATCTTCTATTGTCATTAGTAACATACCTTAATGTAGTAAAACTTCGCAGAAATTGACAAATGCTAATAATAAAAAAATGGTGTGTTTCATTAAAATCGCAATAAACAAAAAAAAACAATTAATTCATTATATTAACGTCAACAATATAAAGAAAAAAATTACACCATGATTCCACAAGTTAATCTTTGTTAAGTCTAACAACAAATTTCATCAAAATATTCAAAATACTAGCAATTAGCTTTCCGATTTAAGACTAATTTGGCTAAGGGGGAATTCATATACAAAAAGATTCTTCAATTTTGAGCAACTGCATCCCATTAGCTTTATTAAAATGTTGTGCTCAGCCTGCTGACTATGTTAACCTCATTATAAAATGTGCAGGTCTATGTGTTTGTTGTTGAAAAAAAGCCTTTTGACGGTGCTATCTCTCCCATCTCCAAAACACATTGCAACCAATCGTTTCTTAGACTCCATTTAATTGCCAACACTTCGATCTAATATTGCATTGTTTTTATAGACAATCGACGAGTTCAAACATATGATTGCACTACATTAAGGTATTACATACCTTATAAACTATGCCAAAAATAAATATATCATTCAATGAATCTTTGAGGAAGCTAGTTATTTCAATTTTTTTGTCTATTTTTCTCCTTCCTCGCCTAAAATATTTGCAGATTCAAGCCCTTTCTTTTTGTCGAATTGAGGAGAAGCTGTGGAGAATTTCAGTTCTCCATTGATGAAGCTTCGAGAAGAGAGAAGAAGGAAAAGAAGGGCAGAGCCCTAAGATCGATCATGAGTAATTGGGGAAAATGAAAATTGTATTATCTCAACTGCAACCTTACAATTTATACAAGTGTGTTATTCTCTAATCACAAGTAATTGTTGTAAAGTAAAGCTAACTAATCACAACAAAAATAACTAACTTCTAACTAATCTGCCAGCTAAGCCGACTTACTCATTAACTTAGAAGTTAAATGATTTGTATCTCAACACACACACCCCTCCTCAAGTTGGAGGTGAGTAGCTCACAGCTAACTTGTGCAGCATAATGGAATGTTTGGAGCTTGGCAGAGGTTTGGTCAAAACATCAGCCAACTGCTCATCAGTTGGGATATGATGGAGCACAATAAGGCCTTCATGTAACTTTTCTCTAACGAAGTGTCAATCCACCTCTATGTGTTTCGTCCTTTCATGAAACACAAGATTCTTTGCAATTAGGACAACCGCTTGACTTTCGCAGAACACAGAAACAAGTAAGTTACATGGTGAATGCAACTCAGTTAGTAATCTTTCCAGCCAGACCAATTCTCCCACCACTTTCCTAACAGCTCTGTTCTCTGCTTCTACCAAGGACACGGAGATGGTTGCTTGTTTCTTGGATTTCCAACAAATGGGACTGTCCCCCATCAGTACAGTATAGCCACTCACTGATCTTCTAGAATCAAGGCATGCAACCCAATCTGAGTCACAATAGGCAGTGATAGTGCAGTCACTGCTATTAGATAAGAAAATCCCCAAACAAGGGTCATTCCTGAGGTACCTCAGGACATGGTAGGCAGCTTTAAGATGTGGTTCCCTAGGATATTGAAGGAACTGACTGAGGTGTTAGACACTGAAAGTTATGTCCAACCTAGTATTTGTCAAGAAGTTTAACTTTCCTACCAATTTTCTGTAAAATGTAGGATCTTTTAGTAGAGCTCCTTCATTTGCTTTGAGCTTAACTGTGGATTCAAGAGGTGACATGGCTGGTTTGCATGATGTGCAGTCAAATTCTTTCAACAAGTTTGTAGTGAACTTTCTCTGTGAAATCAGGACCCAGTGTCCTTGTAAAGTATCTCTAATCCTAGAAAATAATGAAGTTTTCCCAAGTCCTTTATTTTGAATTGATTATGAAGGAAACTCTTCAAGGAGCTGATTTCATCAACATCAGTTCTTGTCAATATTATGTCATCAACATCAGTTCTTGTCAATATTATGTCATCAACATAGACAACAACAAACACTAGAGAAGCGCCAGCCTTTCTATAAAACAAAGAATAATCGTTGTCGATCTGAGTGGGAATAGCCTCTTGTGAAGAGCATTTGAGCTAACTTGCCATACCATTGTCTACTTGCCTGTTTGAGTCCATACATGGATTTTTTAAGTTTACAACACAAACCTGTGTCTTCCCCCAAAATCCCTTGAGGTATATCCATGTAAACTTCTTCACATAAGTCTCTATGGAGGAAAGTATTGTTAACATCCAATTGGTACATGTCCCAGTTTTTTTTCACAACTATACTAATCAGTGCCTTGACAGTAGTCATCTTTACTACTGGAGAAAAGGTTGCATTGTAGTCAATCCCAGCATGTTGAGTGTATCCCTTCACAACAAGTATGGCCTTGTATCTCTCTACTGTGCCATCAACTTTGTTTTTGATCTTGTACACCCACTTACAACCTATTAATTTCTTCCCTGCATGCAACTTAACAAGCTCTCAAGTATTGTTAGAATATAATGCTTCAAACTCAGATGTCATTGTTGCTTGCCAAATAGGATCTATCACTACCTCCTCATATGAACATGGTTCAATGTCATGTGAAATACTCTTAACAAGTTGTTGGCTATCCTGGTTAAAACTAGTAAGGACATGTGATTGTTATTGCATGCATAATGAGATGAAGGGCTTGAGTTTTGGGACTGTAATGAGGGTAAAGAGTACTTATATTCCTTTAGGTAGGTTGGAATGGTATGTGACCTCTTAGACCTCCTACGGATTTGATGTTGGTGTTGGTGAGTAGTTGTTTTGGTGGGGACTGATTCATTATATATGGTTCATTTGACGATGGTAGGTTATTATTTTGTGGTGTTGAGGGCACATGTGTGGGACTGGGAGGCTGATCAGCATTAGTGACAGTAACAGTGTGTCATCATCCATCATGTAAACTTTGTTAGGAGTACTCTTAGTGGAGTGCAATATATTCTGATTTATAGTCAACTTTTTTAGTATTGTAGAAAAACTAGAATCATCTTCAGAAAGAGTAAAAGGAAAAGCATTTTCATAAAATGACACATCTCTGTAAACATGTACTTTCTTTGTGCGCAAGTCTAAAACCTTGTACCCCTTTGTGTTGAAAGGATATCCTACAAAGATGCGAGGTGTGATTCTTGGTTCAAACTTGTCTTTGTGACTGTTGAGAGTAGGGAAACAAAGGCACCCAAAAGCCTTAAGGTGAGAGTAGGCAGGTTATTTATTATACAACACTTCAAAAGGAGTTTTGTTATGTAGAACTGAGTTGGACAGTCTGTTTATCAAATAGGTTGTTGTAAGGATGCACTCTCCTTAGTACCTAGCAGGTAGCTTTGATTGGTATAGTAGTGCTCTAGCAACTTCAAGAAGATGTTTGTGTTTTCTCTCTACCACACCATTTTGTTGTGGTGTGTATGTGCAGGATCTTTGGTGTATTATTCCTTTTTCTTGAAGGTAAGTATCTATCTCATGGTTGATGAAATCTGACCCATTGTTAGATCTAATGGACTTAATATTGACTGTGAACTGGTTTTCTACAAGAGACACAAAAGATTTTATGGTCTGGAGGGTGTTGCTTTTACAACTAAGAAGTTGAGTCCATGTAGACCTATTAAAGTCATCAACAATCGTCAAGAAGTATTTATAGCCATTATGGGTAGGTACATGGTAAGGTCCCCACAGATCTAGATGAAGGAGGTCAAAATATTTAGTACTGGAGGTGGTGGTTTTTATTGGAAATGGTGATCTTGTTTGTCTGGCCATGGGACAAACTGTGCATACAAAAAGTTGTTTTGGTGAGAAGGATATGGGAATAGAGGAAATTCCTTTCATTTTGACAAAGGGCACATGCCCTAGTCTGTTATGCCATAAATGATCAATATTGTTTCCATGAGAATGCATGACATGAGAGGATTAGCAAAAGTGGAATTCACACCAAAAGATGTAATGGCAGAAGTAAAGTTGAAACTATGAGTCACAATATTACTTCTTTTATTACGGGGCAAAACAACAACATCACACAAGGAATTACATGAAATGGAATTTGGAATTGCAGAGTTAGAAAGTAAACTAGGATGAATAGAAACATAATGTAAACTAGAATGAACAAATGAAAATTTGTTGTGTGATCCAATAGTTGAGACAGTGGAGTCAGGGTAAGAAGTGTGACATTTTGAACACAAGAAATAAAGTCCATTTTGTGCTCTACCAATCTCCAGAGGGCTCTTCATTGAAGGGTCCTGCATTAAACAAGAAGAAGAGTTGAAACTAATGACTCATTTATCATGAGAAACCAAGCAATGAACTGAAATCAAATTGAATCTAAAACTAGAAACAAACAGAACTTTGTACAAAGTTAATGAAGAATTCAAACATGCATCACCAATTTTTGTCACTTTTACTCTATAGTCATTTGGTAGGGTAACTAGGAAAGGGTAAGGTAATGGTCTACTGTTGATTAATAATGTTTTGTCGAAGGTCATGTGATTTGACGCCCCAGAATCTATGATCCATGAATTAGTAGACAACTTGGAGCACTTACATGACAAACAACCAATATCAGTAATTGAAGAAAAATAAGCTAGAGTACCTGCAAAGTTCACAGTTCCACCTATAATGTTGTTTGCAACTTCTCTAGCTGAATTTCCAGTGTTGTTCCCTCCTTGAGTCTGAATGTGCTCCAAGAGACTCACCAGTTGATCAAGTTACTGCTTGGTTATAGTTGTATTCCTCATGTCAAGTACATATTTGTCTTCAGTGCCCTTAGGACTCTTTCCTTTGTAATCACCACGAAAACCATGAGCAACAACTGATGTTCCTGATGCATTTTTACCTTTTGTGAACTTGAAATCCGATGGGAAACCATGAAGTTTATTGCACTTATCCTTTGTATGCCCAGCCTTTTTACAATACTCACAAAATATATTTGATATGTTAGGAGGTCTACTTCCCCCATTTCCCTTATAGGAAGAAGAGGCATAGTTTGTCCTGAAGTTTGTGCTAGAATTGGCAGCAACATTCACATGAAGAGAAGTGGAATCCAAGTTGAGTTTGCCATGAGGTTTGACTTCTCTGTGCCTTTCCTCATGTGCTAAAATAGAAAAGGCCTGAGCTATAGTAGGCAGGGGTTTCATCATTAATATGCTACCCTGAACTACTGTGTATACCTCATTTAATCCCGTGAGGAATTGAATGAGACGTCTATCTAGCTTAACCTTATGCATCTTCAACTTGCCTCCACAAGTGCACAAGCATGTGCACTGAGAACTGGTGTCCAGAGTGCTAAGTTCTGCCCACAGTTTGCGCATTTTGGTATAGTAACCAGTAACACCGAGATTCTCCTGAGTGAGTTCGTTGATTTCACATTGCAATTGATACAATTTAGCACCATTGGCTTGATCGTACCTGTCAGCTAATTCATCCCAAAGCTCCTTTGCATTATTGACATACTACAGGCTGTCGGCAAGGTCTTTTGAGAGTGAATTGAGAAGCCACGAAGTGACCATGCCATCACATCGTTCCCAGTGGGCAAATACAGTTGAATCTGGAAATGGCCTTGGAATTTTCCCATTGATGAAACCCGTCTTATTCTTCACTGACAGAGCTCGAAGGATTCCCCGTCTCTATGAATGATAACCTATTTCATAAAAAACGAGTGGAACAATAGCAGATCTGGCGCTTTTAGATAGATGCATATAGAAGACATTGGTGGATATGCTTGCAGCAAAATCGTGAACTAGAATTTGAGGAACAGGCTCCTGATCGAGATTGGGTTCCATGATTGCCAGAGATTAAGACGAAATTGAGAGAAGAATGAGTGCGGAAAGACGAGCGGAAAATGAATCTTACAGGTCTGATACCATGTCGAATTGAGGAGAAGCTGTGGAGAATTTCAGTTCTCCATTGATGAAGCTTCGAGAATAGAGAAGAAGGAAAAGAAGGGCAGAGCCCTGAGATCGATCGGGAGTAATTGGGGAAAATGAAAATTGTATTATCTCAACTGCAACCTTACAGTTTATACAAGTGTGTTATTCTCTAATCACAAGTAATTGTTGTAAAGTAAAACTAACTAATCACAACAAAAATAACTAACGTCTAACTAATCTGTCAGCTAAGCCGACTTACTCGATCATTAACTTAGAAGCTAAATGATCTATATCTCAACACTTTTACCATGTTCTAACACAAACAAATGCATAATGATGTATATGTGCCTTTGTTTTATTTTCACATATTTAACTATTTGGATCCAAAAAAAAAGGCTCAAATGGAAGTCATATCAAAATTTTAGGATGTCAACTATGTATTACATCAAAATTATTTACACCGTCCAACTTTTCTTTAAAAATCAATTTTTCTCCTCAACTATGAACAATAGTTATTTCCCCCCCTTTTTATCTTAATTGACTTTTTGAAACACCTATTTCACTCTTTGCATTATCAACCTTTGTCTTTTTTTTTTTTTACTTCTTAAAATCATATATAAAAATTAATCTATGAAACAAATTTCTATGAAAAAATAAGTATAATTTTTTCAATGAAAATATGAAAAATGAGAAATAACAATTGAGTATATTAGTTAATGATGTACTATGACGAAAAAAGCAAACAAAATAAAAAAATATTTTTTTAATAATCAAAACTCTAATATATATTTATATAAGTAAAAATAATAGGTAATAATAATTTTTTAAATATATTTCAATACAAGTAATATAAAATAATTAATAAAATAGAGGTATATTTTGTAACAAATTTCTAAAAGATTATCTATTTATATTATACGTATTTTTTAAATTTAAATAATATTAATATCGTTTATCTATATAGTCATTAAAGAATAAGAGAAAGTTGAAATATGCAGCTATATGCATATATACATATTTGGTGCATGTAATATTAAAATAACAATCATAAATAATAACATTAAATTTTGTGACAAATTGGTAAAATAATTATTCTACTTATGATATCAATGAGCTTAAATACAAATCTGTAAATATCTAGATTAAGAAAAATAAATATTATATATAATATAAATAGATATTACATAGATGAAAGATTGAAAATATCAAGGATAAAATAGACATTAATATGATAATCCAAGGTGACAATGATTTATAATTGAGGGGGTGGGGGAGGGGTTGATTTTTAAAAGGAAAATTGAGTAAATGATTTTTAATGTATTTACTCATTACCAATAACTTGTTGACCATGTTATGTTCACTACACTGATAATTACCAAAATTTGGTTGACCATGTTACGTTCACAACACTGATATTGGAAAGAGGAATTTTATTTTTTTTTAAAAAAAGGATTAAAAAAACAATTGATATTTAAAATTGAAAGTTAGATGCAACAATCCATTTCAAAGATGCTTCAAAAAAGCAAGTGGTTTTCCATCTCATTTTTTCAACTCTTTTATTTGATTCTTTCTAATCCATTTGGTTACCTGCATTAAAGCATAATTAGTAAGATCAACAAACTTTTAGATGCACTAACCTAATTTATAATACTAGAAACCCCAACATGTGTTAAATTGTGGTAACATATTATATTCACTAAATAACTTAAGAGAAAGAACCGTGATTTACTTTAAAGTGTCACATTTCTGTTCTTTTTTGTAATGCTTCTACTTTTAGTTCTTTATATATATATACTTTTAAAGTGACACATTTCTGTTCTTTTTTTGTAATGCTTCTACTTTTAGTCTATATATATATATATACTTCATCTGTTCCTTTTTTTTATTTGTCAAATTTTGACTTGACATATCTATTAAGAAAATTGTGATTGTATAATGAGTTTATCATTCTACCCATATTAATTGATAAGGTCCCAAGTAGATTTAGAGCCCGTTTGGATTGACTTAAAAAAATAGCTTTTAAGTGAAGAATAAAAAGTCAAACTGAAATGACTTTTAAGTCAAAAAAATAAAAAGTAGAGGAAGATCTACTTTTGATTTTTAACATTTTTAAAGTTATATTTAACCTTGTCAACTAACTTATTTTAAATTATTTTTATATTTGTCAAACAAATTAAGAAGTCAAAAACTGACTTATAAGTAGTTTGAACAACTTTTAAGCCAATTCAAACACCCTCTTACTCACTATATTTTTTAAAAACATTAACTCAATGATATAGTAGAAAAAAGAAAATTATCCTATCTTGGTTTGTCAAAAATGATAAGTAAAAGAGGAAATCAAAGTAGAAAATATTTGACAAGTAAATAGAGCCTAATGAAATATATGTTTTTAAAAATTTTATGTTGTAATTTTTTACTTAATTTTTGAATATATAAAAGACTATAAAAAATATAAGGTATAAACAAATTTAACGGAGAAATGACCAAAGTATTTGCCAAAGGAGACGTGTTGACTTGTTGTGTGATAAAATAATATATTCCCTCTATTTCATACATTAACTATTAATGGAATTTCTGAATTTTTTTTCATGGTTCAAAATGATAAAATTATTCAAGGTCCAAGATAAATATTTGATTTTTTCTTTTCATATTTGCCTTTTTTCATTTTACAAAATTTTATATTTTTTAGAAGATGAATTACACTACTTATAAAATTATATACATGATTTTACAAAACATGATAATGAAAAATATAATTAAATTATATCGGTGAATACTTTTCTTAATAGGCACAAGAGGGAATAGCATCAACAAATAAAAACAAAGAGAGAGAGAAAAAAAAAAAAAAAGAAAAAGAAAGCGCAGGATTCCATTAGTTGAATACAAAATTTGATCACCTAATATTTTTGTTTATTCGTTTTATATAAGCATCTGAAAAGTACTACTTTAATTAAAAAGAAAGACGAGCGGGAATTATTCGACTCTCACGGTAAGCAGTGAAGATGTGAGAATCAGAAAATGATTGAAGTGTCTGAATATTTAATTTAAACATAACATTATACGACTTGTTCAACAATAAATCTCATCTTCTCTTCTCACCATTTTAGATATAGATCAACCTAACACTTTCACTCTCATCTCTCTCTTTGGAAAAATTAGAATGGGGAGTAGTTACAATTATTACAGAATGTTTGGGTGCTTTAACCGTAAATTTAAGATCAGAGAGACGGAGCCACCACCGGATGTGAGGGATGCATTTTTCCGGTACACCGGTAAAGGTATCCAGATGAATGCGGATCAACTTCTCCGATATCTGGTGGAGGTACAAGGAGAAGAAGGATGCACTATTAAGGATGCGGAGCAAATTATACAGCATGTTGCTAGTCGGCGGCACCATCTCATCAGGCGTCTTAACCATTCACTTGAACTCGATGATTTCTTTTTTTATCTTTTTCAGGATGATCTCAATGGAGCAATCAAATCTCAGGTTCTTCTTCCTCTTTTTCATTCCAATTGTATTTGTTTTGTTCTCTTCATTCCCAATGACTTTTGATTTAATTTGTCGTCGTTCCAGGTACACCATGACATGACTGCTCCATTGCAACATTATTTCATCTATACAGGTCATAATTCCTACTTAACTGGAAACCAACTCAGCAGCGATTGTAGTGAAATTCCTATAGTTAAGGCTCTAGAAAGAGGTGTTCGGGGAATAGAGCTCGATTTATGGCCAAGCTCCGGGAAAGATAATATTCATGTTCTTCATGGAAGGTACAATATGCTCCACATTCTAGCACTGTTTAACATGATATCAATTTAAATACAACGAAAAGAAGTAGATCAATCTGAAGTAGTATTTCTTATTTAATAAGTCTAAATAGATTATTGTTATGAATCTGTGTTATCGAATGTATTGTTCAAAGTAACTAAGCATTTCTTTTGCTCTCTGATGTCCAATGTCTAAAGTTCCTAAAATTGACGGGTTGATTAATTAACTTTGTTGAATGATTCCAGTTCTAATCATTTGCAGGACCCTGACTACACCAGTGCCACTTCTTAAATGCTTAAAGGCCATTAGAGACCATGCTTTTGTTAAATCGCCTTATCCTGTCATAATCACTTTGGAAGACCACCTGACACCAGATCTTCAAGCTAAAGTTGCAGAGGTGAGAATTCATATCGCATTGTGGATAACTGCTCGAAATATTAAATCTTTCTTTTTAATCTAGTGTTAACTCCTTTGTTTCTCTAGATGGTTATCCAAATCTTTGGAGAAATGTTATATTATCCTCAATCAGAATGCTTAGAGGAATTTCCTTCACCTGAAGGGCTTAAGAATCGCATTATTCTCTCTACAAAGCCACCCAAAGAGTACCTTGAGTCAAAGAATCAGAGAGACACATCTCCAGTGGGAAAAGATTCATTTAGAGAGGACCTTTTGAAGAAGGAGAAATCAGAAATTGGCGTCGAGGATCATGACACTGATGAAAGGGTAAAACGACATTAAATGGGTCTCTTGCTTTTCTTATTGTGAGATGCTGATCTGCTTTTATGTGCCATTTTTCTTATCTGGACACTAGAGTGACAGTGATCAAGATGATGAAGACGGTGATACCTCCAACGATCAGCAATCATCCCAACCAGAAGCACCTAAGTACAAGAGTCTGATAGCAGTTCATGCTGGGAAGGCAAAACATGGTTTGAAACGTGCACTAAGAGAGGAAAGTAATAAAGTCAGTCGACTTAGTTTGAGTGAACAAGAAGTTGTAAGAGCTGCAGAAAATTATGGAACTGATTTGGTTAGGTACTCCACAATTTTGTGCATATAAAATTGAATGATTGATGAGAATGCTCTAGCTCTTCTTGACTGATTTTCCTCTTCGTTCTTTCATTTGCTAGGTTCACACAGAAGAATATTCTAAGGGTATACCCCAAGGGAACAAGAGTGACCTCCTCAAATTTCAAGCCTATGACTGGCTGGATGCATGGAGCTCAGATGGTAGCATTCAACATGCAGGTTAGTTTGAACTCTTAGTGCTGGTGCATCCCGAGGCAGATGTAGAGTATTGACAGCGGGTTCATTTTAAGCCGAGCATAAATATATGTGTGAAAATCTACAAAATTGCAACAAATTGTAGATATTAATTCATAGCTTAGTGGTTTCAATGCTAAAATGTATGTCTGTACAATGTTGTGAGGAAATATCCAAGAATTTGTCACGTTGTTATGTGCACTAACATCATGATTAGAATGTGGTGTTTGTCAGAAGTTCTTGTACAAGCTGGTGTATGTCAACCAAAATGCAAACTAGCATCTTAAGATACTGTATCAGCTCTGCAGCTTGAGCTTGCTTGACAAACGTTACATTTAAGGGCATCCATGCCTTACATCTCATTTGTCGATTGCTTCTGCATTTCTTTGTGTCCCTAAGAAACTCCTCTTTCTTAAATGTGTTAGCAATGAATATGATTTAATAGATAATTCAACTATTTTGTCTCCTAATTTTATCATTTTAATCAATTTGGTTCCATATCTGCTGTCTAATTGCTAACTGTATAAATAGGGATATGGGAAGTCACTTTGGATGATGCACGGGATGTTTAGGTCTAATGGAAGCTGTGGCTATGTGAAAAAACCTCATTTTCTCATGGATAAAGGCCCACACAATGAAGTATTTGATCCTAAAGTAAAATTGCCAGTGAAGAAAACTTTACAGGTAAGCAAAATGTGTTCACATGTGGAGAGCTTAAAAAATTTCAAGATGCTAAATATGATGGTATTGCTTAAGAAGTATTCTTCTTTTTTTTAAAATTCTGCAGGTTAGAGTATATATGGGAGATGGATGGCGCTTGGATTTCAGCCATACACACTTCGATGCTTATTCACCACCAGACTTCTACACCAAGGTTAGTGACAGTGACTGTTCCCTCTTCCATGACTCATTTGCTTACCTGAACTAACACATTCGTAGCTCTGCCCCTGTCCTAACCTCATAAGGTGTTATGATTCTCGTTTGGTGTGTCCTCGCCTTTCTAACTTTACATATTTGTATGGTCATTGATGTTCTGCTTCATACTCCAAGAGGCTGCAGGAACTTATTATAACTTCATTGATCCTTGTGTGGCAGCTATATTTAGTCGGAGTTCCTGCAGATACTCGTAAGAAAAAGACAAGGATACTGGAGGATGACTGGTGTCCCGTATGGGATGAAGAGTTTAATTTTCCATTGACAGTGCCAGAGCTGGCTTTGCTTCGAATTGAAGTACGAGAATATGACATGTCGGAGAAGGATGATTTTGGTGGACAGACATGTTTGCCTGTCTCAGAGTTAAGAACAGGGATCCGATCAGTCCCTCTGTATGATAAGAAGGGTCATAAGATGAAATCTGTTAGACTTCTCATGCGATTTCAATTTCTTTGAACTCCAAAGTTATTTTCCTATTAGGATTTTTCTCTTATTATACACACGCTTCAATTTGTATCCCTCATGTAATTGCTGCAAGTCCAGCTTTTGTACAGCGGAGTGATATCTCATTGCTGTATTGTTAGGAAGAGAAACAAAGCTTCCCGGATGAAGCTATGTGATTCTGATTTTGTGACTCTTGTTTTGTTCTCTTCTTAACGTTGGCATAAATATTCATGCACCAAAATGACAGATTTACTCGAGATCATCTCAGATGGTCATTCAATCTTTTTACAGTCAATAAATTTTGATTTTTAACTCAATAGTCCTTCATGATTCAACTATGAAACTTTAATTTTTAACTCAAAAAGTCAGTCAACTATGAACAGGAAGAGGATTGATTTATTCATTGGCATATTCAATATAGAAAGAAGACAAACTCTCAAACCAAAAAAATATAAAATTTGCAGATGAGAATACTTGAGAAAATTCTTTTGCCGAGGATGAAATGTTTCAGGTAAATCATTTGACATTAATTCTTGCTTGTATTACAAAATTAGCTTAAAGAAAAAATTGACATTCATTTTGGATGAATCATTTGACATTCGTTAAGTTTAAAAAAAACTATGAAAGGAAAAATAAAATAAAATTTAACCTACAATTAACTTCCAGTCTACCATATTAGCTGGAAAAATTAGTCGGGCAACCCCTCAAAATTTTAACTCATGCTAATTGGCCCGATTTGAAAATAAGACGAATCTTTTTTTTTTGAATTTTATCTTTTAAGTAATAGTCTGGAGCAACAAATTATGAATGTTCTACGAGTTAAATATTTAGTGTAGTTTTATTGGGCCTGTTCACAACACATAATATATATATACATATTCTCTTAATATAAAAAGGCCTAGGTGAACAACTTCAACAGTCAGTTTCAAGGTTTTTATTTTATCATTCATTTAAAAGGTCATGTGTTCAAACGAGGTTGGTTACATATGATTTGAACTCACCCAGCGTTAATAACTTAATATGATTTTTTAATTTTATAATGTACCGACTTCAATGCATGTAGTTTCACACGTTACATTCGACCAAAAAGGAAGAAGCAGAGAAACTCAATGTTTAAAATGTCTCAATCAGTAAATCGGATAACTACATTATCATAAGCCGACTTTTAGAGCAGACCAGCCCTTGTGGCCCTGCCATAATTAATCGCCTTTGAAATTTACTAAACAGATGGCAAAAAATACAAATTGTGTACTATTTGTTAAATGTTGAATGGTCGGTCACCTATACTTTATTGAATACCCAATTAATTTTGTTTTTCAACACATTTTTTTTAGTAATATAAACTACTCAACGCATAGCGAAAAGTAAGTTTGTTTAAATTAGTTAACACGACGATCGGATCCTGCCTGAGCAAAAACGCAAATCGTTTTCCGTTCTGGTAACAATGTCGAAACAGACGTACAAAGTCGGATTCTTTTTCCGGCGGCAGTTTACCATGGCTGCCGCCGAAGCTCCTGCAGACATTAAGAACCTATTTAAACGTTATTCCGACGACAGCGGAGTTATGAGCGTCCAGAATCTTCATCGTTTCTTAATTGAGATTCAGAAGGAGAAAAATGCGAGCTTAGAGAACGCTGAAGCCATTATCAATAATCACGGCGGCGACTCCAAGCAGAAAGGCCTCCAGCTCGATGGCTTCTTCAAGTGTCTCTTTTCTGATGTTAATCCTCCTCTCGATCCTAAAATCGGGGGTACTAATTTTAATTTCATGAACAATATTAGTGAGTTTTCTTTACAATTTTTCAATCAAATAGTTTGACTTTATGATCAACCAAATCCTTCCCACTTACTATATAAAAATGATTTATATTAGGGAAGACATTTCCTTCATATCATACACACCTTTCTCAGGATGATCTAATTTAACTTGACACAAAATTTAAGAAAATTTGTTATCCTAAAGTAAAGTTATGTCAAATGTATTAAAATATTATTTAATTTTATAGCCTTAAATATGATACCTAGAAAGCTAACTTTAACTTGTTGTCAAAAAAAGAAAGAGGGAAAAAGACTAAAAAGAAAAGCAAGTCAATCTTTTTGAAACGGAGGGAGTATATTACACTATTTGTGATTTATTTAGATGTTCTGACACCACTCTATTTGGATAAATCTCATGATGTACTCTTCTTTGGATTCCAGATTCACCATGAAATGACTGCACCTCTGTCTCATTACTACATATACACAGGCCATAATTCATATCTAACTGGGAATCAACTGAGTAGTGATTGCAGTGATGTCCCCATAATACAAGCTCTTCAGAGAAGTGTCAGAGTAATTGAATTAGATATTTGGCCAAATTCAGACAAAGATGATATAGAAGTTCTACATGGAAGGTGTGTCATGTTCTAGTTTTTTTCTATCACCCTTAGCTTTCTATATTTTTTACTGACAAATCGAAAGCTAGACTCTAAAAGTTTGCAGCACATTTGCTTTCATTTGCACTAATAATGAGCTAAAATTAACCTCATAAATAAGCTTATGCTTTTGCGTATAATGTACAAGCATATCTTTACTTATATTATATAGACATGCTATGCATTTCTACATGAATATGAAGCACTAAACCAAGAACGCTAACTGATTAAGACCAAGAGTGTAAGACTATAGCTGGCAAGAAAATGGACAAGTTCTACTTACTAAATCCATATTATGTGTGTGCTAAAGCTTTTGGAAGGTTCCTGTAATTGTTGTGTGCAGTTGTGCTTTAGGTGCCTTGTTGCTTTGGTTAATGAGCTTCTTTTCCTTTTAATTATTTGGAGGAAATTTGCATTTTAAGAGTTCATACAACACATCACAACATCTCCAGATTGTTATATTACTATGGTACAAAATTTTTACCATAAATTAATTAGATGAAGTTTGAGAAAATCATTTCAGGTGGGAAGTGTTAACAGATAATTAATTAAAATGAAAGTGCGTCCCTCTCTAAGTATAGTTTAAACTTTTAGATGAGACGGCTCACATTATCTAATTAACTGATAGTTCCTAAAAGACCATGTTGTTGGCACCATTTTAGAGCATGCCATGTCTGAGGAAAAAGGGACCTGCAGTTGTTTTATGAAACCAATCAACCAAACTGAACCTGCTGGACTTGTGTTGACCAGATATCCAGCAGTCAGTAGCTGATATTACTGTTGAATAGATTAGTCAGAGATGCAATGGCCATGGAGATACCCAATGAACAGATTATGACAAGGAAAATATGATATCATGCTTACATTTGAGTTAAAAGGTGAAAGCAATCTAATGGGGATCATATTCAATCTGATGTGAGAAAAAAAATATGTTTATTAATTGTCTGTTTGCATGGCGGATGGTTGGCATCATCTTGTATCCTCGCTCATATAAGACAGCTGGGAAGGTGAAAAGGGGCTACTATGTCAACAAGCAGGCAAGAGGAGATCGGGGATGTAGATTGGTGGTGAAGCAAAGTGTTGCTAGAACAATTTCATTTTTGTCATATGGCGCAATCCAAATGCAGTGATTACAGGATGATCCTGTATGCATTTCCATCTAAGAAATAGCCTGAAAATGTCTTCATGATTCTTACTCCATAAGAGTTTTAATATAAAGCAGTTAGCACAAATTTCAAGGAAAACATTAACAGTTACATGCTGGATCCTAAGAACTAGAAACATGACAACTTTTTCCTTTTTATGACTTACAAGATAATTAAACTAAAAGGCCCTCTAACAAGCTGGAATCACCTAAGATGTGAATTTATGATTTTAGGACCAACAGGAGCTTTCCCTAATTGTAATAGAGATCTGGTGGTATTATGCTGACCTTCTTTTTGGAAAAGGACATAGCTTTTAGTACCGGAGTTGGTAGAGGCTAACGTCTGCTGCCTTCATACAGAGAGAAATGGCTATCTCTCTATTACAGGATAAACATTTCTAGTTCTAGAAAACAGCCCAAAGGAAAATTTTATAGTGCTAGGTCAGTCATCACTGCTGAATTCAAGAGTAGGCTTATTTTACCAGAAGTATTCAAAATTTCAAACCTATCACAATCCTTTACGATTTAATATCAGAAAGTAATAGCTCTTGGCTTACCTTAATTCTTGAAATTTCTTTGAAGTATACTTTTCTCCTCAAGGTTGAATTCAAAAACTGCAGAAGACTAGCTAAAACTTTTCTTAATTTAACACTATATGTTATTCATAATGAGGTTTTGGGTTTTTTTAAACATGTGAATATTCAGATTGAGTTCCCCTTATAGTGGTTGTACTTTTTCATTCTCATTGCAGTTTTGAGTGTTACTTTTTTCACACAGGACACTGACTGCTCCAGTGGCGCTAATCAAATGTTTGAGGTCTATCAAGGAGCATGCCTTTTCTGCATCGGAGTATCCTGTTGTAATAACACTTGAAGATCATCTCACACCAGATCTTCAGGAAAAAGTGGCCGAGGTGTGTATATGTGCGTTTTCTGGATAAGATTACGGCCTGTTTTGATCATAATAATGCTTTTCTGACTACATACTAGATGATCACCCAAACATTTGGAGACATGCTGTTTTCTCCTTCAGAAAGTCTGAAGGAGCTTCCTTCTCCGGAGTCACTGAGAAAGCGTGTTATGATATCAACTAAGCCACCAAAAGAATACTTACAATCCAAGGAAGTTAAGGAAAAAGATGACACAAAGAAAGAAGCTGAGGTGTGAAAATTGCATTACTAGTTTCTCAATCCAGTTATTCGTTGTGTCCACTTCGTCACCAAATTCTTTGATTGACCTACCACACAATGTTTTCCAGCAGGATGACATTGATGAAGAAGAAGATGAAGATGAAGATGATGAAGAAGATCCAAAGTCAGAGAAGAAGGCGGCTTCAGAATACAAGCGCCTAATTGCCATTCATGCTGGAAAGGGGAAAGGAGGACTATCTGATTGGTTGAGGGTTGACCTCAATAAAGTAAGACGGCTGAGTCTCAGTGAACCAGAACTTGAAAAAGCTGTAGATACTCATGCAAAAGAAATTATCAGGTATTTCTCTTTATTCATCCATCAATTGGATACAAAGTTCCTCTGCTGTTTGTGATGTTAGTTATGTAATGGTGAATTGATCTATACATGTTATGTATAGCTAGAACATCTCAATGGAAGTTGAATTACTAACACACTGACTTTAACATTTCATTTGCTCCTATTCTTTATTCTCATTTTTGCATGAATAAATTAAGATGTCTGAGTTTAACATATCTTCTACTTCAAAATATTTGGCTGTAGCAGAATTGACTTGTCTTATTGTGTCTGATATAGTGTACAAGTTTCCATGTGCATGCACGTGAAGGTTTCTGCAATTTTCTTATACCATGTATATGTAACTTACAACTGTGCATATGCAAAGAAAACAACAACATCAAACCCGGTGTAATCTCACAAGTGGGGTTTGGGGAAGGTAAGATGTACGCAGTGTCACCCCTACCTTTATCGGGTAGAGAGGTTGTTTACGATTAACTCTCAGCAACCCCCTCCTCCTTTATCCGGACTTGGGATTGGCAATGTGAACAAGCTCTCACAAACAAGTGCAATAAACGAAATTAACTTTGAATAAGTAGGTTTTAAGATGTTAAGGCCATATTCAAGAAAATGTGAGTACATTAACGGATAGGTTGGAAAAGGAAACTCACCAAGTTAAGAAAGGGGCTAATCTAACTTATTTATCAAGTTGAGGACAACATTTTCATAGTGAAAAGATCAAGCCTAGGACCAGGGAATTCACCATCTCCAGAGATAACATTTTAATTAATTGTCTAAGCAATTTACTCATATCGTGCATATCCCAAGAGGACATCTTAATTAATTGTGTATATCCCCATGATGGTTTGTTGTAGGTTCACTCAGCAGAACTTGCTGAGAATATACCCAAAGGGCATACGAGTTGACTCATCCAATTATGATCCTTTTGTTGGTTGGATGCATGGAGCTCAAATGGTAGCATTTAATATGCAGGTTGGGCTTCTTTCTCCGTCCTGTAGAAAGAAAAGTAAAATTGTGTAATCATTAGGTTAATTAGAGAGAATAATTTTTCATGCATTTTCAGCTATCCTCTTCTTATTTCTTCGTTGCTGATATTTTTTATGTGAATATAAGATTTCAAACATGACTTGTGCCCTCTTGAAGATTCCTATTATCTTTTAGGTAGCCAACCTTTTGTTTTGTGTTAATAGCATAGGCATAGTAATATCATAGTCCTTCTGTCCCATTTATATGATGCACTTTCTTTTTTAGTGTGCCAACATTTTCTTTTTAGTCCGTTCCTAAAAGAATGACAATTTCTACATTTGAAAAAAATGTACTTAAACTTTCAATTTCACCCTTAGTGACAAGCTTTTATAACCACACAAATATTATTATGATATATTTAAAACTACAAATTTCAAAAGTCTTATTGTGACCCAAATGTTATGACACTATCAAATCATGCCACTTGAATTGATACGGAGTGAGTAGCAAATATGGTTAAATGTGTGTTATAGATTTAAGACCGAGAATCTATCTCCCGAAAACTAAATTGTCTAAAACTTTCGGAGGGAGGGAGGATTAGACTTTATTGTTATTTCTTCTTTGTTTTGCATGTTTATCAATTAACATAACAACTTACTGTTGTAAGCAAAAGCTAATACTTGAGTATTTCTTTAAAAGTGCAATGTTTTGAATACTAGAATAGTTGGTTACTTTGAATCCTAACCACATATCAAAGGAATTGTGAGTGGTGAAATTTAGTGAAAGAATTAGCATGTTCCCATTTCTTGAGAATTGGAGAGGAGCAACACCCATAAGTATGAGCCCCATTTATTACTTGTGTACTAGAAGCTAAGCTTCATATGAAATAGATTTCCGTGTGAACGGTTTTGTTTGATTTAGTCACCAGTTATGCCAAGTTAAATGCTATAAATTTGGAATTGAAATCATTTGATTCTTGGTTGATAGTTTCTTTTACTATTGTTGGGAATGGGAATAAACTTCAAATTAGACTGCACCCTTTCAGTAACGATCCTTTGGATTGTTTAACTCTAGTCTCTAAAACATGTATTTAACCTGACGGGTGTTATTCATTCGCATCCTGTTAGTAACTAATTACCAAAGTTCCAAGGAAATAGGTGCTAAGTAAGTGTCCTATGACAGGGTTATGGAAGATCACTTTGGTTGATGCATGGTATGTTCAGGGCTAATGGTGGCTGTGGATATGTTAAGAAACCTGATCTACTATTGAAAGCTGGTCCCAACAACGAGGTCTTCGATCCTACAGCAAATTTGCCTGTCAAAACTACACTAAAGGTAAATGAGGGATGGAAATTTCCTCGTTGACGTAGTAGGATGTCATTCTTGTAACTTAAGTTTCATTGTTCTTGAAACTGATCCAAGTCTTCCTGCATTAAGCAGGTGACTGTATATATGGGTGATGGGTGGGACAAAGACTTCGATCAGACACACTTCGACACATACTCACCTCCAGATTTCTATGCAAAGGTAGATGAATAATACTTACCATCGATCGTTATCCTTCAATACTCTTTGTCGTCTTCTTGCAAAGGTAGATGAATAAAATACTGAATGGTTAAGATGTAAAACTATGTGCAGCTAGGAATTGCTGGAGTTCCTGCTGATGAAGTAAAGAAGAGAACAAAGACGATGGACGACAATTGGATACCAAGCTGGGATGAGCAGTTTGAGTTTCCACTAACAGTTCCTGAGTTGGCTCTACTTCGTATCAAAGTTCTTGATTATAATTTGTCTGACAAGGATGAGTTTGCTGGCCAAACATGTCTACCTGTGGCAGAGCTGCGACAAGGTATCCGAGCAGTACCACTCTACGATCGGAAAGGAGAGAAGTACAGTTCTGTGAAGCTTCTCATGCGTTTCGAGTTTATATAACCTTAGGACCATTGTAGTTCTTGAAATGGGAGCTTCACATACTTTGCTAGTTTCATCTATGTGAAGTGTAGCAAAGTTTATAAACTATATACAACCACATGCAAAGTTGTAAGATATTTATCTACCATCAGATAGAGTTCACACAGACTGATGGAAATAAGGTTACTTAAACAAAAAACAATAAAATACTGTGGGAGCAAAAGATGGGAAGATTGAAGATAAAAAATAAGATTGGTGAAATTTGAGAAATAAATTCCAAAATCACCTCGTGTATATGTTGCCCATTACTTTAATCCATATCAAATTGCTTAATTAAGAACATATTCCCCCATTAGAAGTCAAGGCCTTAGCTTATGCCAATTTGAGCCAAGTTTTAAGTCTTCCGAAAGCTCTACCACTTTTGAACGTCAAATGAGTTCAGTCAATACAAAAACACATTCTATAATGTTAAATGAGTTCAATGATGACTTACATTAACATATCAATAACTGTCTAAAAAAGTCAACAGCAAATCCACCCTAATCTCTAAGGTCAAATCTAGATTTTTCTTTCAAAATTGGGTTATACCCATTTCTTGGGGAATCCATATTTAAAATTTCTACCCAAACTAGAGTAATGCTTGAGCCTCATGGATCATAGTAAATTTGTTTTATTAATTAATTAGTTTATTTCATTTATTTATTTCTTTTCTTTTGTCTTTGTTTTTAGCTTTGGCGATTGAAAGAGAGTATGAGCTCATTCTACTCTATCTACTCAGAAAGAAAGTTTAATTTGGTGTTGATTTTAAAGGTTCTTAAACTCTACAACTAAGCCAGTAGCTAACACAATAGATAGGGGATCTCTTATGACACACACTTATGCAGATGCAGTTGTGATGCTGAACCAAGTTACTAAGGTGAATACAACATGACACAAAAGGGAATCTGATGTGTTTGTTGTAACTTATTCGAAGGGCATGTCGTTTGAGAAGCACCGAAGAGATGAAAAGTGTGATCAGGACCTCACATGGTAAAGCCTTGTGACATGATGAATGTGACTCCGATCTTAATGAGGAGGCAATTTTTTTGAACAACCAAGCGGAGTGGGGTGGGGGGGGGGGAGGTTCGAACTAATGCTCAAGGGTCTATTCGAGATTCTTGGCACCAAAATCAAGAAAACCAAGGTTGGAACTATTATAAGGATAACAACTACGACTAGCCTAGGTATAGAGAGCATGGCAACTGAAGGAACAAAGATAGGTATAAAAGTTATTGAAGTGATGTCTATTGAAGTTATAGAGAGCATGGCACCTTATTACTTAACTGAGCCTAAGCAATGCCTGCATTGCCCACTATACTAATCCTCACTCATTAATATAGACTTTTACACATAAGACACAAAGTCACTCTCAACTATGTTCTTAGAATGATTCACACAAGTTTTGAAACGTTTCTAAAACAAGCGAAATGAATCCTACAATATAAGCACAAATACAAGCAATCACAATAACAACAGGTTCAGGAAGCAATATTCAGTCGATGAGGTCCCTTGCTATTTTTGAATCTTAAATTTCTCTCTTTGAATGAATGAATTGAAATGTTGTTTGTCATGTGAAATATATCAGCCATGAAGAATTATTATCCTTTGGACAAACAGCCTCATCCATTATGATTGGTTTAGTACGCTGACGACCTCACCAACCTCTGACAAGACAATTTTCCAGCTGTAGCACATTGCCTTGGACGAGAACACTTTGCAGAGGACCAGGTCCCTGCATTTGTGAGGAGATCATCAAAACATTTGGAAACAGTTAGGCTCATCAACCTAGTTGACTAATTCTCACTCCACTACCATCAAGCAATTGAAACAGCAAATGGGGCAACTTTCTGCATCTCTAAACCAAGGAAAGGCTGGTACTTTATGTAGTGATGCTGTAGAAAACCCAAGAAATGACAATCATTGCATGATAGTCACTACTAGAAGCAAAAAATAGGTTGATGTGCAGCCCAAACTAGTTGTTGTTGATGAGGATGGAGAGGTTGTTGCAGATTTTAGTGTTGAGTAGAGCAACATGGCAGATCCTAAAGAAAGAGCAGAGGTTAATGAGAAACAATAGATAGCTAAAAGTCTCCAATTGATATAAAAAAAGACTAGTGTTAATAAGGGGAAGGAAAAGGAGGTTCCAATGGTTTTGACTCCATCCCCAGGTCTCCACCTCACTTCTTACAACACTTGAAGAAGAAAGTGGAAGTTAAGAAATTCCACAAATTTATATCTGTAGACTCAAGATTTTGGGAACATGCATTTAGTGGAAACACTTGAGAAGGTATGCAAACTTTATGAAGGCTCTTGTGACAAAGAAGAGAACTATGGGCTTTAAACCATATGATAATTTGCAATTGTAGGGCAATTGCCTCTCATTCTTTGGTTCGGATAAAAGGGAGATCCTGGTGCATTCATTATTCCTTGCACTATTAAGGCGTTCAACTTTACAGTGTATCTATTGAAGAATGATACATGACCCTCTCCTTCGACTTTTTTGGCTTTCGAAGTTTGGACGGCTATGATAGTTGTAATATACAGGAAAAGTTCCCACATTGGTGGGACAAACCATCTTTTAGATCCTTTTAAAGCCTATCCCATTTAGTCTATTCAATTGAGTAAGTCTTACTTATGTATATATACTAGTTCTCGAACCAGTGTGCTAATTAGTATAAATTTCTTAAAATAATAGAGAAGGGAATGAGCAGATGTGAAAATTTTAAAAAAATGACCAAGCAGAATAAGTTGCATAATATAAATCAAAGTTTGAAACTAATATAAAAAGAATATAACTTTGTTGCAAAAAGTTCTAAGAGTACACCAAATATTGAGTATTTAAAAATAGAGAAGGGCCTAAAATGACCCTCAACTATTTGAGTTGGTACAAATCGTTAGCTTTGCAAGGATTTTCTGAAATCGTTAGCTTTGCTAAGCTATACATTAACGGAAAATCACCAATTATTTGTAGGTATTTGAATAGAAGGTATGTGTTCTATTTAGCTATAACTATTAAATACTAATAATGTTAATTCCCATCGATTTATATATGGCATAACAAGCCTTTATATAAATAAGACATTGTGTTTGAGTCTCAATGCACCATATTGATGATATAATAATGACTAAGGTAAAATAATATATTTTGGATGAAATTAGTCATGAAACATGTCCCATTAAAATCGCTTCATTCCTTAAAGTGAATGTGGTAGTAGTGCATAATATGTCTAAAAGTAAATAAGTGATTGAATATTCACATGAATGTGGAATGAGATACTAAGTTCTGTAACGATCCAAAGTACACCCTTGACGTAACATGTCGTATACGACCCCAAGAGTCCCTACACAAGCCACTTAGCATACATCATACAAGATGATAGAAGTAAAGAGTTCAAAGTCATAGTTTTATTCCATAAAAGATCTTGACAAAGTGGAAGTCTAATCATAAGTCTCGATAAGCCATCTGAACATTTAAAAGAATTGGTTGGGACGTAACCCATGCACCACGTACATCATCTAAAAAACTAAAGAAAAGACATGAACAAGTAAATGTATCTTGGTCCTCGAAACATGAGGACTCAAAAAATTATTGAATCTAGAAGAGCCAACTAGCCATGGGGGTGAGAGGTAGGAGTGTCAGACCTTACATTAGCGAGACAATGTAGACACAAGTATGCATTAGTACATGAAATGTTATGAGGCAATATGCATAAAATAGGCATGATTGCATGAATGACTTGAAACATGTAGGCATGATCATTCTTTGAAAATTTAAAGACTAAATGAAACGGTGACAGGTAAATCATGAAATATGATCAAATGCTTTGAATTAAGAGATATAAGAAAAGCTTTGAAAAAACATAATTGTTTTATGGGATATTAACTTTAATCGACAATAGGACCACAAGAGCTATATCATGGAATTCGGTATATCCCTCATACAGAAAGAAAGGGAGTATACTTGCCAAGTTAGAATTTGTACATAGCATCATTTGCTAAAGTGGATCCACTAGTTAGGTCATTTAAGACAATTCTACGAGGCAACTAGTTTGGGACTAGAGGTCGTTACTATAGACTACCATATTTGAGCCTCCACCTCAAACCCCTCTCGGTGCTAAGTCTATGATTAACGTTTCAAAATACACCTCATCCAATTCTAGGTGCAAATGATCGTTAAACAGTAAAAAAAACCCAACAATTGAGTTGGGGTCGAATCCCACAGGGAGTGGTACGTGTTCTAATTCAATCAAAAAGTACGAATTTGATCTAATTAACCATAGGAATGGAAATTATCGAAAGAGACATAAAACAAATAAAAGGGGTGACACGAATGTCAGATGGGGGGTTTAGATTTGCAATTATCAACTACAATGCTATCAAATAGTAATAGATAACAATAAAGAGAGGAATTCTCGGGATGTGATCGATTATAGGCAAATTTCTATCCTGAATCAAATTATGAGGTGTAGTTCCTGAGTAATTACCTGTAGAGGCCGGGATAACGGAGTGAATCGGCCTGGCTACAAGTGTTGGCCTCCCTGAACCTCTGGAGTAAGATCCCTGAAAGTTGCCTGAATTTTTTTTCTTAGCCAATGCCTTAGCCTGACCGTCTCGCCTTACCCCCTCCATTTTCTTCACAAAGTCTGTTACCTCATTGAAGTGTTTCCCTACAGAGGTCATATGAACAGTTAATACTTGCAACTTAGAATTTAGTCCCTTAATAAATAAACAGATTCTCTCCTCCTCATTAGTCACCAATTGAGTAGCATATCTAGATAAGGCATGGAACTTGGCCTCATAAGCAGCCACATACATATCACCTTGCTCCAAAGCCATGAAATCATCCTTCTTATGATCCCTCAAAGTCCGAGGCACATACTTTTATAAAAGCAGAGCATGAAACTGGGTCCAAGTAAGTGGGGGTAAAACTGAAGATCTGCATTCCACATAAGCTCTCCACCACTGTTTAGCCTCACCTTGAAGCTGAAAAGTCACAAACTCAACCCCATGCTGATGGATAATTCTCAACTTATTAGGCCTCTCTTAGCATTCTAGGATGAACTCATATGCATCCTCACTCTCATATTTATGGAACACATGTGGTTTCAACTTCAAGAACTTAGTCAACTTCTCATGCTCACTACTAGTCATAACAGGACCCAATTTGTGGTGAGGGCACATGTTTAATGAGGTCTGATAGCTGATATATCTGTGGATCTAAAAGTTATACATAAGTTTGCTGCGTTATAAGAGTCTATTCTTGAGGCTGGATTGTCTTGCTCGAGTTGTCCTGATGAATGCATAGTATTTTCCATGTTGTTGTGAAGCTACGGTAGTTGTTCTGGACAAAGCTGAAATGCCATTAGAGGGAAGTGTAGTAGAGTCGTCAGATGTTTGAATGTGTGGAAGTGTTCGAGGACGAACAAAGTTTTAAGTGTGGGGTGGTGATCTTAGGTGTATTTATGCGCCTAATAACCAATTTATCCCATATATTTAGCTAAATTTGAGAGCACTTTCTTAGTCAAAACTGAGATTTTAGAGTCTTTTGATGTCGTTTCCTCTAACCAATATGATTAGATGTTTTAGGGTGAAAAACAAAAAAGAATGAGCCAAAATAGGGCACCTGGATAGAGGTCGGAAAATAGAAGATGAAGTTGCGGAGGAGAATGGCCAAGAAGCTGGAAAATATACTAAGAGGGATGCGGAGCTGAAACTTGCATGTAGAAAATGAATTCCACTTAACAACAGAGTGCGTGTCAGGAGTGCGTCGTGGAGGAAATCTTTTTGTGCATAAATTGAGGCGAGGGAACAGGTTCGCATCGCGGACCTGGACACCAGAATTGAGTCACGTGTTTTATTTCAGACTATAAATAGTCTAGTTGTGTTATTTTATCATTATCCAATTTTTAAAAGATGGGAGAACATCGATTTGGGTAATTTTGCTAACACTTTGTAGGGCTTTTCTTCTACTCCTTCATTTTGGTAAACCCTTTTATGATCCATAAACATTATTTGATGATATTTTATTCTATGAGTAGCTAAATTTCCTTATTCTAGGGTTATAGCTACGATTAATGGTATAATAGTATTTGTTTCTAGTATGAGATGGGTTTTCTTGTGATTTATGCTTACATTCTTGTTTGACTATTTTAATGACTAATCAACATTAAAATAAACTCATTGTCCACTCTTGAATTCGAAAGATGAATAGAGGGATAGACAAAAAAATGTGAGAAACGTGTTCATTCTAGGGTAAAGTTTAGAGTGTTTCGTATATAGGATAGTCTTATACCTATATATCGCATATGATTAATATGCAAGATGATAGCTTAATGTTCCGCCATTGGTTCATGCTTATCCTTGCTCAACGATGTAGTTAAGCTGTCGATGGTGGTAGGCGATTAGAGGTCGGGAGATCGTGATCGTAAAATAAACCTTGCAAATCCATAATGAGGTTAACCTGTTGCATGCTAGGATAAATTAACATTATGCTTGAAATTGGGTTATGCTACAACCTTGGAATACTTTCCCAAATTGTGAAACTCTCGTGTTTGAAACCGTTTGATTGTAGCAATTAATTTTTGGGATTGTTCAACTTAGTAGATATAAACAAATTCCTAAAATTGTCTGTCGCATAAGTAAATTTAATTTAGACATAATAAAGTTGTTATTTGTTGATTTAAAGTCCTTTGGGTTCAATAATTCGGCTCGAAAGAGTCATTGTACTACTTGAGTGACCACGTGCACTTGCGTGTGCTTTTGGACGCAACACATGCTCAGTACCTTTCAAGTACTGACGCATACTCTACGCTACATCTTCTTGTGATGTAGGTTCAGATCCTCAGCATCCAGATCACACTTAGATCGGTTCCCGATCTTTAGTTCAGCAGCATCAGTGGTGAGTCCTCATTCTTCGAGGACAATAGTCATGTTATCTTTCAGTTTTCATTGTTTTAGTTTCAGTTTTGCTAGACTTAGATGGGGCATGTCCCAGCACTTCTAGTCCGTTAGAGGCTATTTTCAGACATAGTTAGATTCAACTTAGTTAGATTCAGCTTAGTATTTGAGTTTGATGTTTCTTTTGTATTAAAACTCTCATATTTGATATTCAGTTTTAGTATATGGGTATTCCCCATCATTTCAGATTTATTTATGATTAGCTTCTGCATAAGTTATTATTATTCTTAGTATGCTCATGTCATGTCAGCAGGGTTAGCTTGGGGTCACTTGTGATCCTAGGTCCCGTGTCCACGTCTTGGGGGTAGCTCAGGGCGTGACAAGCTCTATAGCTTTAATTCATCTTAGGTGAGTAAACCTTTCAACCTTGTAAATCCTTTTATGTGAGAAACCCTTTCACATTCATGTTTGAATAGTATGTCAGAAATCCTTTCACAACACAATGAGAAACCCTTTCACATTCATGTTTGAATAGTATGTCAGAAATCCTTTCACAACACAAAAACAACATTGATACTTCACTCTCATAGCATCCTTAAGACATTTACATCAATTTCATAAAGAACATACATATCTTCATAAACTCATCTTTCATGATTCAAAAGCTTCATCATATGATCAATTCTAGAAAACATGGATTTCACATGGGTTCATGAAGATTAAACTTAGAAACATGAAATTACTTCAATTCATGCATAAAAATACATAAAATAATCAATTAGATCAAAATTTCAAAAAACCCATGAGATTGAGTTAGAACCCTAACTTCTATTGAAGATTTTATCTTACAAAAGTAGAGAATTTAGGAACCCTATGGAGGAAAGGACTCCATAGGTGAATACTAACATAATTTTTGCCAAAAGCTTGCAATCAGTGGTGAAATTGGAGACTTGACCTTCAAACACTAGCCTTCTTCTTCAAGATTTTAGAGAGTGAAATATTTGGGGGAAGAACTTTGATCAACTTTGAGAATTTAGAAGAATGAGTTCAATTGAGGAAATCTGGAGGAAAATATGTTTATATAAGGTCTATAATAGAAGGTAAAATGACATAGTATTGGATTTGAATAATTGGAAAAAGACCCAAAAGCCCTTTTAAAATAATTGTCGACCCTCACCAACGACCTGACCTACGGTCTGTAGTTCACACCATGGATCATCATGGTCGCCCGTTGGTGGATTCAAAGACCACCATTTTGGACCTCAAACGATGGAACCCATGTATGGTCCTTGGGTCCACCTACAGATCGTAAATTACAACCGTGGGTCCCAACTTTTGATCTTAAAATTTCTCTAAGTATGGGACTCACCTACGAGACTTACCTACAACTCATGCATCGGATGACAGACTGTCCTGGTGAGCCGTGTAAAAGTATTGGACTAGAAATTTTAAGAAATTTTTAACTTGCGAACCACGACCCCACCTACGGTCCGTGTACCAATGTAACATCTCACAAATTGAAAGAACTAGAAAGAGATAGAATTAGAAAGAGTGATTTTAGGAAATAATAAAAAAAATATGGAAAAAATTGGTTAAGTTAAGTTTGAGTTTTTGGTCAACTTCAAACAACCATAAATCCTAGCTCAGGATGAGTTAGGTGTGTTTCCAGATATCATAGGAAAGATCTTGGAATAATTTTTCCAACGCCACCAAGTTTGCGTGATTCCGAGTTCGTATGAGTGAGTTATGCCCATTGGAAATTGGGTTGTTCAAATAAGGAAAGTCCAATCCGAATTTTAGAAGGGCATTATGGTCTTTTCACCACCCAATTAAGTTAATTCATTTTTCGCAATTAAATTGGGGTCTAAACTGAATTGGTTCAGTTTAGACAATTGGAAATTTATGCTAGAGTTTTTTTGAGAAAGAATGCAAGAGGAGAAAAGAGGAGAAAGAGAAAAGTTTGTCGTTCTTGAAGGTTTAGCTCATGGATTTCGTCAAGGGGTGATCCCTACGAGGTATGTAAGTCTTTCATAGCATTGGGTTCATTCAACCATGCGTCAATCATGTTTATTTCAGCGAAGTTTGTTTTATAAAGTTGAAAGTTGATGAATCTGGAATGGTATTCTTGAAATTGGCTTTCGTTCTTGAGTTAGGTTGAGATTGAGGAGTTCCTTGAGGTTAAAATGTTGTTTCCTTGAGTTTTTTGAGTTAGATTCTTGTGTATACATGTTGGGCATCTGAATCTAAAGAAATATTGAGAAGAATAGTCGAGTTTGGGTGAATTGGGACTGGAAAACGAAAGAAGGAAAAAGTCGGGCAAATCTGGTGCCCTAGGCCGCGTCGCAGACTTGCTCCTCAGTTTCGAAAAATTCATCCTCACGTCATGGAGCAGTCACGGACCATTCTGCCTCAAACAGTATTTTTGCGACCAAAATTTAAATACCACTCCACGTCGCGGACCCATCCTCAGACAGTGATATTTTTTTAATCTTTTCTCATGTTTAGCTATCTAAAATCATTCATAAACATCATGAGATCTCTCTTATCACAAATCACAATCCTTGAATCCATAATTCAGTTCAAGGAAAGTTAAGAGTCAAGTCAAGAGAAGTCAAGAGTCAAGTTAAGAGAAGTTCATAAAGTTTTCCAAAAGAGTTTTACAAATGTTTTAACTTTGTTTTAAGACTTGAGTTTTGAGTTGAGTAAAGAGTAATGTTTGAAGTTCATTTCTTCAAAAGAGTATATCGGGACTATGTATTCCCATAGAATAAATGTTTTCACATTTAAACAAGAAAGAAACTGAGATTTCCTAAAAGATCCTTTGAGCTAGCTTTCAGTAAAGAGTAAGAGTAAATTTCATTTTTCAAAGATTATACGGGAACTAAGTATTTCCAAGAGTTAAAATGTTTTCACATTTGAGCAAGAAAGGAAACTGAGATTTCCAAGAGAGCTTTTAAGCTAAGTTTTTGAGTAATTATCTCAAACCAAAGAAAGAGTTTTGTTTTTACAAACATATGAGCTAAAGCATATTTTGGGAGTAGTATTGAGAACCGATATGTGGATGAGCTTGAGTTCAGATAACTCACGTCTCCACAAACCATGTAGCCATCGTGGGTAGTAAAGGTTCATACTTTTTAGATGACTCCTTAAGATGCTTTTAGCATAGACTAGTGAATCCATTTAGTTAAGCGTTCTATATGATGGCAAAGTATAGAACAATTCTGGCAGTGTGGGCAAGGCGATGTATCACCACTTAGGCTCATAGTGGTGGTTGTCAGTTAGAAAAACTCCCACAAAAACTATATTAAGTTATTATATGAGTAAAGTTGAGTTTGTTATTGCATTTTTCTTTAACGAACTAAGTTGTTTTCTACTGTTTTAAAGGCCTTCTATATATTGCATGTGTTTTATTGCTTTATATTGAGTTAAGTTATTCAGGAGTTGAGTAAAGCCAAGGTAGGTGTTTCTTTCAGATTCTTTTCAAGCTTAAGTTATGTGTAGCATTCCAATCCCAGTTGGTCTGCATCTTATTATAATGCAGATGCAGGTAATCAGGATCAACATCCAGCACCTCGTTGATCCAGTTGAGCACTCAGAGTTAGTTGGTGAGCCTCCTAGCTTTCTGGAGGATCCTTTTATTGCTTTCAATATTTTTGTTCATTAGGATATCGTGGGTCTTGTCCTGACGTCCATCTCAGTTGTTTAGAGGCTTCAGAGACAGAGTTAGTGATGTTAGTTCATGAGTCTTTACTTTTCCTTTTCAGTTAAGTTGAGCTTGAGTTGCCACTTTGGCAGTGAATGTTATTATAATGCATTATAAGTTATATTTTGAGCAGCTCAGTTTACTTGTTTTAAAAGTATTTATCTTGGGTAAAGTCTTCCGCTGAGTAAGTAAGCTAGGCCAAGGGTTCTCTTGGGTCCAACAATGGTTCACGAGTGCCGGCCACGCCCAGGATGTAGGCTCGGGGCGTGACAAACTTGGTATCGGAGCACAGAGTTCAAGAGTTCTAGACAATTTATGAAGCCGTGTCTGTAGAGTCCTAATTATCGGTGTGAAGCGCGTCATATCTATAATTAAGGTGCTGCAATATTTTAGAAACTATCTCACTTTCTTCGTACTCATTTCGTACGATAGAGTTCATGTCTATACAATTCTTTCTAACTCGTGCTTACGCGTAATCGATTGTGATCTAGGGCGTTTATTTCCCTGTGAGCTATGAGATGGTTGCCGACATAAGGAACATGAGGAGTTTATTCGTTGTTAGGCTGACTCATTTGTCAAGTAAGGAAAGTAAGGCAGTCATACTAATAGGTGACATGGGCATAGTGAGGCTGATGATCCATGTGCAACAAGTTGAGGGATAAAGAAGATCTTAACAATAAAGAGTTAAAACATCATGGAATGAATTCGGGCAGCAAAATAGTAATGTGAACCGGTCTTCTTTCCAATATAAGCAGAAAGGGCCTGCTCTATCATCTGCTAGTGCACCTGCACCAAGGAACAAATGTGAGTACAATAGTCAGAATTCTCAAAACTTCAGAGCTAGACCTGCGCATTCGCAAGGCAGTAAGGCACAATGGGGTACTAAGACTCCTGCATGTGCTAAGTGTGGTAGGAGCTACTTAGGGATGTGTCGTGATGACTCCACTAGTTGCTTCAAGTGTGGCCAGAATGGTCATTTTTATAAGAGAGTGTCCTAAGAGCAGACATAGTAATGGTAATGGGGAAATAGAGCCCATTCTTCTTTAGTTGCTCCACCAGATAGAACTGCATCTAGATGAGCTACTTCAAGGACAGGCGGAGAAGGAAACCGTCTTTATGCTATCGCTAGTCGTTGAGAGAAAGAGGATTCGCCAGATGTTGTCACTGGTATGATCCAAGTCTTCAATTTTGATGTTCTTCCTGAGCAACTTCTTGAACCCTTCAGTGTTTTTATATTTGATGGTGAGTCTATTCTAGCAGAAAGAGTCTATCGTGATTGTTCCATTTCCGTCAATAAAAAGAGTACCATGGCTGATTTTGTTAAGTTAGACATGGTAGATTTTGATGTCATTCTAGGTATGGACTGGCTTCATGCCTGTTATGCATCAATAGATTGTAGAACTCGAGTAGTAAAGTTGTAGTTTCGAGTGAACCAGTTATAGAGTTGAAGAGCAGTTCAGCAGTGCCTAAGGGTCCATTTTATTTCATACCTTAAGGCGAGAAAGTTAGTTTCCAAGGGGTGTGTCTATTACTTAGTCCGAGTTAATGACTATAGTACCTCTTATTCAATCAATTTCAGTAGTAAGAGAGTACCCAGAAGTCTTTCCTAATGATCTTCCCAGAGTCCCTCCTGAGAGAGATTTAGAGTTCGGTATGGATACTATACCTGATACTCGTCCTATCTTTATTCTTCCTTATATAATGGCACCAACAAAGTTGAAAGAGTCAAAAGAGTAGTTGAAAGGTCTTTTAGAGAAAGGTTTTATTCGACCAAGAATCTCACCTTAGGGTGCTCCGGTCCTATTTGTGAGAAAGAAAGATGGTTCCCTTAGGATGTGTGTAGATTACCGACGGTTGAACAAGGTTACCATCAAGAACAAGTATCCTCTTCCGAGAATTGATGATCTTTTCGATCAGCTTCAGGGTGCTTCTTGTGTTTCTAAGATAGACCTCAGATCTGGCTACCATCAGTTAAGAGTAAGGGAATGTGACATTCCAAAGACAGCCTTCAGGACCCGTTATGGTCACTATGAGTTTCTGGTCATGTCGTTTGGTTTAACCAATGCACCTGCAACGTTCATGGACTTTATAAATAGAGTTTTCAAACCTTATTTAGATATGTTTGTTATCGTCTTCATTGATGACATACTAATATATTCAAGGAATGAAGAAGATCATGCTAGCCATCACATAATAGTTCTCCAGACTTTGAAAGATAGAGAGTTGTATGCCAAGTTCTCTAAGTATGAGTTTTGGCTTGAGTCTGTGGCATTCTTAGGCCACATAGTTTCCTGTGATGGAATCAGAGTTGATACCCAAAAGATAGAGGCAGTGCAGAATTGTCCTAGACCCACATCTCCAACTGATATTAGGAGTTTTTTAGGTTTGTCTAGATATTATAGAAGGTTCGTAGAGGGGTTCTCGTCTATTTCGTCCCCTTTGACCAAGTTGACTCAAAAAACAGTGAAGTTTCAATGGTCTGAAGCTTGTGAGAAAAGCTTTCAGGAATTGAAAAAGAGGTTGACTATTGTCCCAGTGTTGACCTTACTAGAAGGTACACAAGGCTTTGTTGTATATTGTGATGCATCTAGAGTTGGTTTGGGTTGTGTGTTAATGTAGAATGACAAAGCTATTGCTTATGCCTCCAGACAGTTGAAAGTTCATGAGAAGAATTACCCAACCCATGATCTAGAGTTGGCTGCCGTAGTATTTGCTTTGAAAATATGGAGCCATTATCTTTATGGTATTCATGTGGATGTGTTCACCGATCACAAGAGTCTTCAGTATGTGTTTAGTCAGAAAGAGCTTAATCTCAAACAGATGAGGTGGTTAGAATTATTCAAAGATTATGACATGAGTATTCTTTATCACCCAGGTAAGGCTAATATTGTTGCTGATGCCTTGAGTAGATTATCTATGAGTAGTACCGCCCATTTTGAGGAAGGTAAGAAAGAGTTAGCAAAAGAGGTGCATAGACTTACACGGCTAGGAGTTCGACTAATGGATTCCACTGAAGGAGGAGTAGTGGTGATGAATGTGGCTGAATCATCATTAGTGTCAGAAGTAAAAGATAAGCGAGACCAAGATCCTTTATTGCTTGAATTAAAGGCAAGTGTTCATAAGCAAAAAGTGATGGCTTTTGAACAAGGGGGAGATAGTGTTTTGAGGTATCAAGGTGGATTGTGTGATTGATTTCAAGGGTAATTGGGATGATCACCTACCTCTCATTAGGTTGCTTACAACAATAGTTACCATTCTAGCATCCAGATGGCTCCTTACGAAGCTCTTTATGGGAGAAGATGCAGATCTCCTATTAGATGGTTTGAAGTTGGTGAAGCTGGGTTAATAGGACCAGACTTAGTTCGTCAAGCTATGGAGACAGTGAAAGTTATCAAGAGAGATTGAAAATAGCCCAGAGTCGTCAGAAATCCTACACTGATGTTAGGAGAAGGGAGTTAGAGTTTGAGGTAGATGATTGGGTATATCTGAAAGTTTCACCCATGAAGGGTGTTATGAGATTTGGTAAGAATGGGAAACTTAGTCCCCGGTATATTGACCCTTATAGAATATCGAAAAGGGTTGGTAATGTAGATCACGAGTGGAGCTACCACAAGAGTTAGTCGCGGTTCATCCGGTATTTCACATCTCCATGTTGAAGAAGTGCATGGACGATCCTTCATTGATTATACCAACTAAATATATTGGGATCAAGGATAGTTTGTCATATGAGGAGATTCCTGTTCAGACTCTAGATCGCCAAGTTCGCAAGTTGAGAACAAAAGAGGTAGCATCAGTCAAAGTTCTTTGGAGGAACCAGTTTGTTAAGGAAGCTACTTGGAAGCTGAGGAAGATATGAAGAAGATATATCCACATCTCTTTGAATCCGGAGAAGTTCCAAATTAAGTTACTAATCCTTTTCTTGGCTTGTATTTATAAGATTAGCATGTTGTAATTGCATTGCTTGTTGGGTGTTTGAGCTGAAAGTTAAATGTTACACCCTTAGCTTACTAAGAGTAATCTCATTCGAGGACGAATGTTCCCATGGGGGAGATATTGTAACATCTCTCAAATTGAAAGAACTAGAACGAGCTAGAATTAGAAAGAGTGATTTTTGGGAATAATAAAAAAATTTGGAAAAAATTGGTTAAGTTAAGTTTGTGTTTTTGGTCAACTTCAAACGACCATAACTCCAAGCTCAGGATGAGTTATGTGTTTTTCCAGATATCATAGGAAAGATCTTGGAATAATCCTTCCAAAGCCGTCGAGTTTGCACAATTCCAAGTTCGTATGAGTGAGCTATGCCCATTGGAAGTTAGGTTGTTCAAATAAGGAAAGTCCAATCCGGATTTTAGAAGGGCATTATGGTCTTTTCACCACCCAATTAAGTTAATTCATTTTTAGCAATTAAATTGGGGTCTAAACTGAATTGGTTCAGTTTAGACAATTGGAAATTTATGCTATGGTTTTTTCGAGAATGAACGCAATAGGAGAAAAGTGGAGAAAGAGCAAAGTCCGTCGTTCCTGAAGGTTTAGCTCGTGGATTTTGTCAAGGGATGATCCCTACGAGGTATGTGAGTCTTTCATAGAGTTGGGTTTGTTCACCCACGCGCCAATCATGTTTATTTTAGTGAAGTTTGTTCTAGAAAGTTGAAAATTGAAGAATCTTGAATGGTGTTCTTGAAATTGGCCTTCGTTCTTGAGTTAGGTTGAGATTGAGGAGTTCCTTGAGGTTAAAATGTTGTTTCCTTGAGTTGTTTGAGTTAGATTCTTGTGTATACATGTTGAGTATCTGAATCTAAAGAAGGATTGAGAAGAATAGTCGACTTTGGGTGAATTGGAACTGGAAAACGAAAGAAGGAAAAATCCGTGAAAATCTGGTGCCCCAGGTCGCGTCGCGGACTTGCCCCTCAGTTACGAAAAATTAGTCCTCGCATTGCGGAGCGGTCACGCACCGTTCTGCCTCAAAATGCTTTTTTGCGACCAAAATTTAAATACCTCTCCGCGTCGCGGACCCATCCTCAGACAGTGAGTTTTTTTTTATCTTTTCTCATGTTTAGCTATCTAAAATCGTTCCTAAACATCATGAGATCTTTCCTATCACAATCACAATCCTTGAATCCATAGTTCAGTTCAAGGAAAGTTAAGAGTCAAGTTAAGAGAAGTTCATAAAGTTTTCCAAAATTCTTTCACAAATGTTTTAACTTTGTTTTAAGACTTGAGTTTTGAGTTGAGTAAAGAGTAAGGTTTGAAGTTCATTTCTTCAAAAGAGTATATCGGGACTATGTATTCTCAAAGAGTAAATGTTTCCACATTTAAACAAGAAAGGAAACTGAGATTTCCCAAAAGAGCCTTTGAGCTAGCTTTCAGTAAAGAGTAAGAGTAAAGTTCATTCTTCAAAGATTATACGGGAACTAAGTATTCCCAAGAGTTCAATTTTTTTCACATTTGAGCAAGAAAGAAAACTGAGATTTCTAAGAGAGCTTTTAAGCTAAGTTTTTGAGTAATTATGTCAAACCAAAGAAAGAGTTTTGTTTTTACAAACATATGAGCTAAAATATATTTTGGGATTAGTATTGAGCACCGATATGGGGATGATCTTGAGTTGAGATAACTCAAGTCTCCATAAACCATGTAGCCATCATGGGTAGTAAAGGATCATACTTTTTAGATGACTCCTTAAGATGTTTGTAGCATAGACTAGTGGATCCACTTAGTTAAGCGTTCTATAAGATGTCAAAGTATAGGACAGTTTTGGCAGCGTGGGTAAGACGTTGTATCACCACTTAGGCTCATAGTGGTGGTTGTCGATTAGAGAAAGTCCCATAGAAACTATATTACGTTATTATATGAGTAAAGTTGAGTTTGTTATTGCATTTTTCTTTAACGAACTAAGTTGTTTCCTACTGTTTTAAAGGTCTTTTATATATTGCATGTGTTTTATTACTTTATATTGAGTTAAGTTATTCAGGAGTTGAGTAAAGCCAAGGTAAGTGTTTCTTTCAAATTCTTTTCAAGCTTAAGTTATGTTTAGCATTCCAACTTGCATACTCGTACATTCAATTTACTGATGCCAGTTGTCCTACATCTTATTATGATACAGACGCAAGTAATCAGGATCAGCATCCAGCTCCTCGTTGATCCAGTTAAGCACTCAGAGTCAGTTGGTGAGCCTCCTAGATTTCCGGAGGATCCTTTTATTGCTTTCGGTATTTTTGTACATTAGGATGTCGTGGGTCTTGTCCCGACGTCCATCTCAGTTGTTTAGAGGCTTCATAGACGAAGTTAGTGATGTTAGTTCATGAGTTTTTACTTTCCCTTTTCAGTTAAGTTGAGACTTGAGTTACCAGTTTGGCAGTGAATGTTATGATAATACATTCTAAGTTATATTTTGAGCAGTTCACTTTACTTTTTTTAAAAGTATTTATTTTGAGTAAAGTCTTTCGCTGAGTAAGTAAGTCAGGCCAAACGTTCGCTTGGGGTCAGCAATGGTTCTCGAGTGCCGGCCACGTCCAGGGTGTAGGCTCAGGGTGTGAGAACCAATCTACGGTCCGTCTGTGGTTCCATCGGTACTAGAACTAGTTCCAAAATAGGCTGGAATTTTTCCATCTTGTCAAATCTGAGGTTTAACATTATATCCCCCTTGGGAACATTCATCCCCGAATGAGATTCAAGATATCATACGGAGGGTAGGAACTTAAACCTATCAACCCAACATGAATGTTATCACATAAATGCACATATCCAAGGAGGAAATATCAACTCCAAGCTAAAACATGTTGAAAACATCATTTCATAAGGTCTATATGCAAATCATACTCAAATTCTGATAAACACGAAGAAATCAATCAAGTTAACTTATTTTCTCAAAATTTAAGCTTTCCATGAACATGCATAAATGAGCAAATCATGGGAATATCTAAGACACATGACACCAAAATAATAAACCATGAGGAATCGAATACCTCAACCTAGAGTAGGGACGGTGGGAAAGAGATGAGAATAACGGGACATTATCTCGGCCTCCCAAGTAGCACCCTCAACTAACTGATTCCTCTAAAGAACCTTTACAAAAGCAACTTCCTTGTTTCTCAACTCCTTAACTTGCCGGTCTAAACTCTCAATCGAAACTTCTTCATAAGAAATATTCTTTTTAACTCCCAAACCTTTTAAGTGAAATATGGATGTTGGATATCCAAAACATTCCTTCAATAGAGATACATGGAAAACTGGATGCGTTGATGCCAAATCATTAGGCAAATCAAGTTCATAAGCAACTTTACCAATTCGCTTCAAAATCTTATATCGGCCCACATAGCGGGGACTAAGTTTCCCTTTCTTCCCAAACATCATCACACCCTTCTTGGGTAAGATTTTCAAGTAGACCCAATCATCTACATCAAACTCAAGGTCTCTCCTTCTAACATCGACATTGGAATTTTGCCGACTTTGAGTCGTTTACAACCTTTCTCTAATAAGACAAACTTTTCCCATAGCCTCATGCACCAACTCGGGACCTATCAAAGAGACTTCACCAACTTCAAACTAATCTATAGGATATCTACACCTCCAACTATATAGAGCCGCGAATGGAGCCATACCAATGCTAGAATGATAGCTTTTGTTGTATTCAAACTCAATCAAAGGCAAGTGATCATCCTAATTACCTTTGAATTTAATTACACATGCTCTCAACATGTATTCCAAAGTTTAGATAGTACACTTTGGTTGACCATCGGTTTGTGGATGAAAAGTCGTACTAAGCTTAACACGAGTACCAAGGCCTTTTTGGAAAGATTTAAAAAACTAAGAAGTGAATTGGGTACCACGATCGGAGATAATGGATAGGGTCACTCCATGCAACCTAACAATTTACCTCAAATACAACTTGACATAGTATTCCCCTAAGTAATAAACCATCACGTGAATGAAATGAGTCAATTTATTTTTGATCCACAATAACCCAAATGGAATCATGTTGCCGCCGGGTGCGAGGTAAACCAACAATAAAGTCCATATTCAAATATTCCCACTTCCCAGTACAAATGCTTTTATCTTGGGACAAATCTACCGGCTTTTGATGCTCAACTTTCACTTGTTGACAGTTAGGACACTTAGCCACAAATTTTGCAATATCCTTCTTCATTCCATTCCACCAATAGACCTCTCGAAAGTCACAGTACATCTTGGTGGCTCCCGGGAGAATGGAATATCAAGAACTATGGGCTTCTAATAATATTTTCTCTCTCAAAACATCTACATAAGGAACACATAAATGAACTTTATATCTAACCACTCTATCTCCCCCTTGGGAGAAAGCCTCAACTGGCTTCTTAATCACTGTTTCCTTCAATTCAATCAAGATCGGGTCAAGACCTTGCTTGGCTTTCACATCTGCCACAAAAGATGATTTTGAACCATTATGAACCATAACACCACCTTTGATGGAGTCAACCAATCGAACACCCAATCGTGCCAATATATGAACATCTCGAACCAACTCTTTATTATTATCCTCAATATGAGCAACACTACCATCGATAACTAACTAAGAGCATCCACCACCACATTTTCCTTACCAGGGTGATAGACAACACTAATGTCTTAATCCTTTAGTAATTCAAGCCACCTTCTTTGGCGAAGATTTTGATCCTTCTGTTTAAACACATATTGCAAACTTTTGTGGTCGGTAAAGACATCAACATATACACCATATAAGTAATGCCTCCAAATCATTAAAGGAAACACAACTGTTGCTAATTCTAAATCATGGGTAGGATAGTTCTTTTCATGATCCTTAAGGTGCCTTGAGGCATAGGCAATGACTTTCCCATTTTGCATAAGAACACATCCTAACCCAATTCCTGAAGTATCACAATAAACAACAAATATGTCAGTTCTTTTTGGTAAAGTCAACACCGGAGCGAAAGTAAGTCTATCTTTCATTTCTTGGAAACTCTTCTCACATGCTTCTGACCTTATGAACTTAACTTTCTTTTGGGTCAATGTTGTTAATGAAGAGGCGATGGAAAAAATCCCTTCCACAAACCTTCTATAATAACTGGCTAAACCCAAGAAAATTCTACTATCCAAAGGGGATAGAGGTCTAGGAAAACTCTTAACCACATCCGTATTCTTAGGATCTATGGGGAAATATGCATAAAATAGATACGGAAACATTGATAGCTTAAACATGTAAGGTGTGACCAAAATTTAAACATTTGAAATCTTAAAAAAACAACAACATGTGAATCATAAGATATGGTCAACGCATTTGAAGTAAGAGACATAAGAAAGCTTTGAAGAAACATAATCATTTTTGTGGGATATTAGCTTTAGATGACAATAAGACCATGAGATTTATGTCATGGAATCTGGCATAGCCCACATACCCAAAAAAGGGATTCTACATGCCAATGTAGAACTCATACACATCATCTTTTGTTAAAGTGGATCCATTAACTAGGTCATTTAAGACAAACCTACGGAGGCATGTAGTTAGGGACTAGAGGTTGCTACTACAAACTATCCTATTTGAGCTTCAACTTCAAAGCCCTCCCAGTGCTAAGACTAAATCCCAACGAAATAGATAAAAGTCAAATATCATTATAACATAGGAAAAGAAATGATGTATACCAATCCACATCTTAAAGATCAGAACATATAATAGCTTCTTAAATGATAATTAAACCATAGGTGAGAAAACCTTTCACCAATGTGAATCCATATGTGAGAAATATCTTTCACAATCATGATCATATTCGTATGTGAGAAAACATTTCACAACAATATTGATACTTTCATCTAAAAACACTTTATAATCATAAACATCATTTTCATAAGACATGCATAATCTTTTAAAATTCATAGTTCATAGGTTCATGGGTTTTTCATAAATTCTTAATTGAAAGTTATGGATCATGCTTGGGTTCATATGATTTCAACTAGATATCATGTAATTTACATTAAATCATGCAATATAGAATTAAAAAAAATAATAAAAACATAATTGAATGAGACTTATGTAAAACTAAAAAGATCCCTAAATTGATCAATTGAAATTAAAAACCTTGGGGACCCCATGGAGGAATGGACTCTGGGTGAATACCCACATAACTTGATACGCAAAACCCAAGTTGAATAGTGAATTTATGACCTTGGAGTGAACCCTAGCTTCTTCTTCTTCCATAGGTTGAGAGGAAATTTAGGAGAATGAATTTTGTTGAGTTTTGGGGAAATAGGAGAATGGGTTTAAAGTGAGTAGATTTAGGACTCAAAATCTCTATATAAGGCTTATGATAGATGACAAAATGGCATAGTATAGGCTTAAAACATTTAGGAAAGACCCAAAAGCTCTTAAGAACTAACTATCGAAACTGTTCTACGGGTCCGACCAATGGACCATAGAACTTTTTACAGTCCCTACTGGTCAACCGTAGACCAATTACCGGGGGTTTAATCCCCCAGTTTTTTACGGGACCCTTCTACGGTTCATAGGATTTCCTACAGTCTATAGAAATCTACCTGAACCTTATAATTTGACTAAGCGTGGATCGCTTCTACAGATCACACGACCCGTAGATCACTTGATAGACCATGCGAGTCAACCATAGGAAGCGGTACTGGACTTGATTTTCAAAAATTATTTTCCTCCTTTCTACGAGACTGTTCTACAACTTGTAGAAAGTTTTAGGAACTGCAGACTAATCTCGTAAGCCTAAATCAGTAGCCATAATTCATGCATTTTTTTCCCTTTTCGAAATCCAACGTGTTACATTCTACTTTCAAACAGAAAAGTCTACCTAGCTCGTGGTCAAGGATAAATGTAAGGTATCTCATTTTCTTTCTTAAAAATAATATTTCCCCACTTTCTCATATACCAGTGAATCATGATATGTTGAATGAGGATGAATGCATCACAACACATACAACACAAGACATAATATATTACTCGAGGATCTGAATAACATAAAATCTTTAAACTCAATAGGTCATGAACATGTCCTCATATGATAGGTTAGTAGAGAAACCATTTGAAAAAAAACATTTCTTTCATTTAAAAATGATCAAATATTGATTCAAGCCCCTATATCGAGCATCTCAATCCAAATATAAAAATAAGTCACACAACCCCTCACACAGGTAATTTCTCAAATAACATAGGTTTTCAACAATAATTAAGGTATCACATGAGGCCTCCATACAGGCTAAGCATCACAAAAATATCTCACACAACCTAAACAAGAAAGTCAATGCATATAACCTCTAAAATTTGTACTCCAACTCATGTTACAAATAACTTCTTAAGAAAGTTAACTACTCATCTCAGTTTAAAAGAGGAATAACCAAACCTACGTCGAAGGCTAAAACTTCACCTGAATAACTCTATCAGAGCACTCCCTCAACCAAATGATCACCAAAACGATCCCCAACAATCAAAAAATGAAAGAGTTCATCAGAAGGATCCCAACGATACTCGTATTGATAAGATTAGAATCTGGGGTAAAATAGTCCAAAAATTCCTTTGGAAACCGGAAGGCTAAAAATCTGATTTTTATTTGAAAAACACAATCTACAACCAAAAAAGAACTCATGGTTGAAAAACCTATTAAAATCGATCAAGAAACAAGCTCCAATTCATAAAAATACAAAAATTCTAATTTAGGGGGAAAATCCCAAAATCCACATTGAAATCATGATTTGAAGATGTTTTCAGACGATAAAATTACAAAGATTAAACAAAGAATTGTTAGGGAAAGCTTACCCACATGAGTTTTCACAAAAATGCTCCAAAAATTGCTTCCCCAAAGGTCCAAAGGATTCAAAATGGTGGAAATGAGGAAAATGGAAAGAATCCTAAATTGAGGTTTTGTTCATGTAAAAATTGGTCATCACGATTACGAGCCTCTAACTCTCGCGAACGTGAAGAACACATAGAATCACATCGCGATCGCGAAGATTAAAGAATGGGTTCATCATGAATGCAATCCTGAGGGCCACGATCGCGACGACACATCGTAATCGCAAGCTAACGAGCCGCAATTGCAAAGGTCAAAGTGACATGCACTTGAAACCAGAAACCAACAGCTCAACTAAAGAAAAAAGTCCCCGAATAGACTCTCGGGAAGTCGTTTGGGGTTCGATAAAAAAAATGGATATGCTTCCCCACTAAATTTGATATTTCAAACTCAATGGAATTATCGAATTTCTAGGAAAAGGTCAAATGACGGAAATACCCTCTAAGACCTCTCTTAAGGATTAAAACTTAACTTCCCGCCTAAACACCGAAAACTCAACCGAAGGCCTCGGAACCCTGACCAACCAACTTACTAGCTCAAAATTAGCGTTCCAGATGCGATGGAGCTGATAGAAATTCTATTTGACTCTCAAAACTCAAAATGTTGAACAAAGTCAACCATATCAATAACATTTAACTAAAAAAGGTCAAAATCACCAAAATTACTCTGATTGCATTAGGGACCACACTAACCATTTTTAAAATACGGACTAAGCATGAAAACACTAAGGAAAATGACAAAATGGTCCTTTTACAAATAAAAGTAATTTCACAAGAAATGGGACAATACATTTACATTTTTATGCATTTCCCATACTAAATACATTTATTATACCAATGCATATTTGTGCCTATATTATCTCATAATATAGAATTTGACGCTCCTCCATCCAAACACACTTAGGTGGATTTCTCTACGGTTGACTAAATTGGATTGGTGAGTCCACACGATTCGAGGGCAAGGCCATGGACAATTTTAGTGCTTTGATGTTTTTTAAGTTTTTAGATTATTTTGGTGACCTAGGGATTAGTCCAAGTCACATCTATGATAGTAAAAGGCTTATGTCAGACTTAGTAGTATTCCTCATATTCTCTTATGTACTTTGTTGGTATCCTTTATGCCATCTTATGGGTTGAGACTCATATTGCTTATTTTCTTTTATCGTGTTTCTTTTACATCCTGCCTATGAGAAGTTGCTTTTTAGGGTCTCTCATGGTCATATTTGTCATCTAACATCTAGGGTATACTTTGAGCCGTGAAATAAGTTATCATAACGGTGGGACATGTCGTTATATTTTTTCAGTCCTGGTTTGCCAATTAACTATCCAGATAATAAATGATATTTTTACACTTCAATTTATTTTACTAACTGACAAATCAACAATCAATTTTATTTTCCTCTTTAAAAGCTAATATGACATTATCAATTCACACTTTTTTCGTTTTTCCTGAAAATTCTACTCTGGTAATTACTGCGTGTCTTAATATATAATAATGACAAATTTTAGTCTACTTTGTAGTCTAACTTTTTTGTTCCCGAGAACCTCCGGATCACAATGATGTAAAACAATAATTAATTATACAGGTCTGTCTTTTACATATATAAATACATCCTTAAGTGTATCATCTTCAACATAGTTTATTTCTTTCATTTGTTCTAGCAAACAACTATCATCAAGTGTCTTTCTGCAGAAAACCATCTTAGTTAAGAGAAAAAAATGGCGCCTTATACTAATGCAATTGCATGTCGAGTGTGTGACAAAATCTTTCCACATCCTTTGCCATTACTCTATCATTTTGATCAAGTTCATGGAAGAGAAGGCTATGGTCTAGCAATACAACGAAGTGGTAAGACCATACATGAATATATTAATTTAAATATTTTTATTATTTGGTGTAATAATTTGATGCTCATTATTTATTTGTCCGACTAATTCTATTTGTGTCAAGTAGTTGTTTTTTGTGTTACCTCTTTTGGGACCGAAGATGATTCATTCTGGTTTGATCATAAAACCATCTTGATAGGAGGAAGAGGAACTTTGAATGTTTAGTTTGTTTGAAAACTTCCTTACAAGGGAAATCACTCCTATCTAGGGTAATCCCCCCTTATATTGTTGGGTGAAAATTCATTCTAAACGGAGGCAAATCACCTTTTTAATGAGGAAGGTGAACTTTAAATTCTTAGTTTATGTGAAAAACTTCCTTACAAGGGAAGTGATTCTAACTAGTGTGTGTATTTCAACATTCCCTTTTAGGAACGTGATTCATTTAGTTCGATCGGTTAATCACATTTTTTATGAGAGAAAAAAATTATTTTGATTATTACTTTACTTGAAAACATTCTTTACAAGGAAAAACACTTTCAACAAGAATGTTTCTAATTTTTCTTTAAGGGAGGAAATTTATTCAAATTTGTTCGATAATTCACCTTCTTTATAGGAGGAAGAGGATCTTTATATTCCTAGTTAATTTTAAAACTTCCTTATATGAATAAGTGATCCCAACCAAATTTTTTATAAATTCCGTTTAAGGTGGGAATTGATTTTGGTTCAATTAGCAAATCACATTTCTTAAAATAATTTTGATCAAAGTGTTCCTCTTTTCTCGAGCTCAAATAAAAAAAATTATTAAAAATTTAGGGATTACATCCAATCAGGCCCCATCTGGTATATATGTATGATAATAAAAGCTCGATTAATTTAGATTTTTCTTATGTACATTCTACTGATGGGGGAAGGATTCTTGATTAGAGATTGACTATGCATAAGAGTGGATGAGTCTAATTCATCTCAATGTTTGTTAGTGACATGTAAATTCTTCCTATAAATTTGTTTGATGATTTAATTCTACTTTAACATTATATTATTTAATTTGCAGGTTACCCTGTGTCAAGGACGACACATTTCAAGTTAAATTCTAAACAAGGTCACTCTCAATTTGCTTCAAGAGCAAATGGTCAAGCTATTTTCCGTTCAATGATTGAAGAATCACATTCAAGGGGTCAAGTGAACAAAAATAAGGAGTTGAATCTAGTTGGTTTCACAAAGCCTTTGATCAAGGATCTGGACAAGCCATTCATTTTTGAAAATATTGAAGCTGATGAAGATCAAAATGTGGACTTAGAATTGAAGCTCTAGAATGTAGTGAAATGATCAAGTGTGTGAAATGAATCCTAAAAGTGCTCCTCTAGTGGTGTTATCCCAAACTTAGGTTTTTAATAGTATTTTTCTTTATTAGTATCTTAGTTGTCCTTCTTGTCATATCCACCTCTCTCCACCCCCACTTTTTTTTAAAATTTTGAGTCGAGTCTCTTAAATGTTGGTATAATAAAGTTTAAAACTTTTTTAAACAAAATTAATTTTCTTACTTTTCTTTTTATCAAATGTTCAAAGAATAACTTCTAATAAGAGTGTTTCTCTACTCTCAAGGCGCAAATAAAAGACCTCTAGTTTAGATCACATGGATTACATACATTCTACTAGGTCTTACTTTATATATATTTGGTATATTAGCACGATTAATTTAGATTTGTTTTGTCCCATAGAATCCATTGAATGGGGGAAGCTCCCTTGATCAAAGAGTTCTTCATTCTCAAAGATCGAATACAAAATATTTAATTAAGAACTAAGGGATCACGTTTTTCCTACCATATCCTTTGCTAGTATGTGAAAGGACATCTCTAAGATAATGTGACACCTCTCTATGGAATGCAATGGTATTTTTATTTTATTTTGCTTTTTCCTTTTTAATTTTTCTAAAAACTCAAATAAGTATATATATATATATATATATATATATATAGACACACACACTCCCACCGTTTAAAAGAGACAAATCTCTTTCCTTTTTGACAACACTTTAATTTCAACTCTCCACATGACATATTTTTTTAAGGCCACAAGATTAAAGGGTATTTTAAATTTTCATATATTTGACATAACTTTAATTTAGGACCACAAAATTGAAAAATCTTCTTTATTTTTTTAAACTCTATGTCAAGTCAAACTAGGTCACTTTTGTATATTAATTATATATAATTTGTCAACATTTGAGGGATGTTTAAGGGTAAAGTAGTCATTCACTTTTTTGTCTTCCTAGTCACAACAGGAGAAACATACTCTTTGATATCTTGACTACATAATTACCACGGGAACTGATATTCTTCAGAGACAATTGCCTATTTTCTAAGTACAAGTATTTTAAATATACTTAAAAATATCAACAATGATTCCTTTCGATGAGTTGCATACCATCCTTTCTTTTTTCTGCATATAAATAGTGGTTCGGTTTTTTGGAATTCATCAGTTATATAGAATTCAAGTTCTTTTTATATCTTCAAATGTTAAATCCAAAATTCTTCATGAAATGTTAGAAGAAGGTGTAAACAATATTTTACGTTTGAAAGAGCAGTGAATGGGCTGGCCTTATGAATTTTTTTTTTTAAAAAAATTCGCTTATATATAAATAATAATAAAAGATACATGTTTATTAGATAACAAAAATATTAATTGATTTCTGCAGTAATTAATTAGTTTGATCGATTTCTACAATAAGCAACCAATACTAACATAGGAAATGGAAACAACTGAAGTTTAGGAGCTCATCTAAAATCTATAACCAACACTATAGATTCATCATTCCCAATAGTGTAGTCATTCAAATTCAATCATTAGAAGTTCATCATGATTTTATGTAGGGTTATCAAATTTTAGATGTACTAAGTCGACAATATATAAATATATAGCAATCAGTCGACACAATATATAACAATCAGGATATGGTGTTGTGAATTATTATTTTTGAACAGTTAATTAAGAGAGATTAATAAATTTTCACAAGAACATGAAAGGCAACCACCAAAATTTAGTTTTTCACATAGTAAATCTCATTATTCACACAAGATCTCAGATCGTATACAAAAGAGAAACCATCAAAAATCATATTCAAGCAAGAGGTCATATCAAATACACGAAAAGAACTCCAAATCAAATTAAATTAAATTATAAAAAACAAAATGAGAGAAATGATCACTAGAGAGAACTTGAGGAATGTATATTCATATAGATAGATCGAATGATAAAGATAGAAAAAAAATAAAGGTTGACCACAGGTGGGCGTTCAATTTTCGGATTTGGTAATTTGGTAATTGGTTGTTAAAAGTAGATATCAAATATCAAAATTTTAAATTTCGGTTCGGTAATTTGGTAAACGGTAAATTAAACTTTGATTTGGTACGGTATTCGATAATACCGTATTGAAGTTATAGCCGATTGCATTACAAAGTTAATTAATACTATTTCTCCAATCATTTTTATTTTTTATGTGGAGACACGATATAATAGAAGATGAACAAGTAAGAAGACATCAAGAAAAGAAAATTGATACAACTAAAAGACATTTGTATTTGGATTGTTCATGCTTATTCTTTAATTTTATCTTTGGACTTGTAGTAATGAGTAATGAATATGTTGTTATATGACCTTCAATAAGTAAATAATTTGGTATTCGGGAAATACCGAATACCAAATAGTACTAATGTCTCATATCAAACTCACACCCGAATACCATAATTCTTAAATTTTAATCTCAAATACCATACCAAATATCGAATTACCGAATACCAAATTACCAAAAATTTCGATTTGATTCGGTGTTTTATGTCCAGCCCTACTTTTAGACATTTTTATGTAGTAGTAAAGTAATATTAGTATTCCTTTACTAGTCTCTTTTACGAAAAATATTTTTTATTTTAGTTACTCATTTTAGAAAATCAAAAATAGTTATTATTCTCTTTTAATATTATTTTTATCTAATGGTCAAATTAAGATTTTTTGAGATATATTTAATATAGATAATTTGGTAATGTGGACCTTTAATATATAATTTCTTAAGTAAACTATCAAATTGATAGAGCACAAGTAAAAGAAAATATAATTAATAATAAATACGAAAAATTTTACAATTATAGAGGCACAACTAACAATAGTTGTTTGAGGCTCCATTGTTTGTTTGACATTTGAATAATGGGTCCATTTTCATACCATTTTACCATCCCTTTCCCACTCACCCCCCTTTTCTTTCATTCTCTTTTTTTTCCTCCTAACAAATATTCAATTCTCAACTAAAAACATTTGATTAGAAAAATTTACAAAATAAATATATTTTTTGTTAAAATAACTGAAACATTTTAAGCTTATTGTTTGATATTTTTTATAAAATAAAATTAACTCAAAACACAAACTAATTTGCTTTAGCATATAAATTTGTAACATCTCGCTAAGTGAAAGAGCTAGAATTAGAAAGAGCCATTTTTGGAAAGAATGAAAAATCTAGAAATTAGTTTAAGTTATGTTAAGTTTGAGTTTTGGGTCAACTTCAAATGACCATAACTCCTAGCTCAGGATGATTTATGTGTGCTACAAGATACCGTAGGAAATATCTTTGAATTGTCTTTCCAAAGCCACTGAGTTTGCTCAATTTTGAGTTTCTATGAAGGAGATATGCCCATTTGAAGTCGGGTCGTTTAGATAAGAAAAGTCTAAACCGGATTTTGGAAGGGTATTATGGTCTTTTCCTTACCCAATTAATTTATTTCGTTTTTAGTGAACTAATTAGGGTCAAAACTGAATTGGTTTAGTTTGCACAATTGAAAATTCACGTTAGGGCTTTAGAGAGAAGAACTCAAGAGAGAAGAGAAGAGGAAAGTCAAGATTCATCGTCTTCGTAAGGAATTGATTGCGGATTTCATTAAGGATTTGATCCTACGAGGTATGTAAGACTTTCATAACATTGGGTCTGTTCACCCACGTGCAAAATATGTTTATTTCAGAGTAAATTTGTCCTAAAAAGATTGAAAGTTTGAATGTTCTTGATGGGTGTTCTTGAATTGCTTTCATTCCTGAATTTGGGTTGAGTTTGAGGAGTTCTTGAGAGTTTAATGTCGATTATTAGAGTTACTTTGAGTTAGATTCTTGTGTATATGTTTTGGGTACCTGAATCTAAAGAGATGTTGAGAAAAAGAATCAAAATTAATCGAATTAAGGTTAGAAAACGAAAGGAATAGTTCGTCAATTTTGCCTGGGGCAATGCTGGAGCGACCCCCCCCCCCTCGTTGCGCCAGGAAGGGTGGGGCGATGCGCCTGCAGTGCACCAGAAATAAGCCCCAGTAACTTAGGGGTTGGCGCGGCACACCAAGAACGCGCCTGGGTCGTCTGCTCCACCCGTTTTTCATCATTTAGCCCGTTTAAGTCCTTCTAAAGTGTACTAACACTTCCTATTGATTCTAACTACTCTAAATGACTTCTAAACACCTAGAAATCATCCATAAATGTGAATCATAACCTTGAATCCATAAATTCAAATTCAAGGAACGTTAAGAGCTAAGTCTAGAAAGTTCATAAAGTGTTTTCAGGAAGTATTTTATAAATGTTTTAAACTTGTTATAAGACTTGAGTTTTGAGTTAAGTAAGAATAACAAATGAAGTTCATTTCTTCAAAAATAGTATATGGGAACTAAGTATTCCCAAAGAGTTAATGTTTTCACATTTAAACAAGAGAGGAAACACTGATTTCCAAGAGAGCTTTTGAGCTAGTTTTTGAGTAATTATCTCAAACCACATAAAGAGTTTTTGTTTTTAAAACATATGAGCTGAGTATTTTGGGAGTAGTATTGAGCACCGATGTAGGGACGAGTTCATAACAACTCAATGTCTCCATAAACCATGTAGCCATCGTGGATAGAAAGGGTGATACTTTTTAGATGATTCCTTAGTGCTTTTTAGCATAGACTAGTGGATCCGCATAGTTGAGGCGTTCTATATCCCGGCAAGTTATAGGGAAGTTCTGGCAGCGTGGGCGAGATGTTGTATCATCACATAGCTCATAGTGATGATTGCCGATTAGAGAAACTCCCACAAAGTTATATTACTTTATTATATATGTATATGGAGCTATTTCTTACTGTTTAAAAGGCTTTATATAAACTACATCTTTATTGTTGTTTATTTCTGCATTGAATTGAGTATCCTTGAGTTGAGTAAAGTTGAGGTAAGTATTTCTTTCAGAATTTAGTTCAAGCTTATGTCATGTTTAGTTTTCCCCTCGCATGCTAGTACATTCAATGTATTGATGTCATTTGGCCCGTATCATTTTATGATGTAGATACAGATAACCAGGATCAGCATCCAGCGCCTCGTTGATCCAATTGAGCACTCAGAGTCAGTTGGCGAGCCTCCTTACTTTCGAAGGACCCTTTTTTACTGCTTTATAGTTAGTTCATTAGGAGGTCATGGGTCTTGTCCCGATGTCCATCTCAGTTGTTAGAGGCTTCATAGACAGTTAGTTAGTTCATTTGTCATTATCTTTTTAATGAGTTATGTTCAAATTTGAGTTGCCACTTTGGTTAAGTGAAATGTTTATTTCTAAAACATTCTGAGTTTAGTTTGAGACAGTTGATTTATCTTGCATTTGAATTCTCCTCTTAATGCTTAAAGTCTTCCACTGAGAATCTAGTCAGGCCAACCAAGGGTTTGCTTGGGGCTAGCAATGGTTCTCGAGTGTTAGTCACGGCCAGGCTGTAGGCTCGGGGTGTGACAAACTTGGTATCAGAGCACAAGGTTCAATAGTCCTAGGGAGTTTATGAAGTTGTGTCTATAGAGTCCTAAGTATCGGTGTGAAGTGTGCCACATCTATAATTAAGAGGCTACAACAATTAGGAACTATCTCATTCTTTCATATTCATGTTGTGCGATAGAGTTAATCTCTATAAAGTTTATTTCTAACTCGTGCTTACGCGTGTCTTTCAGTTGATCATGCCTCAACGAAGAGCTGTCAGAGGTCGTCATGCTAGGCATAATGTCGAGGAACAAGGGGTACCTTATGCACCTGAAGTGCAACCCCAAGGGGAAGTCACCAATGATGAGTTCAGGGAAGCGATCAGAATGTTAAGTCAAGATGTGACAAACCAAGTTGGGCAGAGGGAGAACCGACAGGAAGTGAATAATACTTCAAGAATCCGTGAGTTTCTAAGGATGAACCCCTAAAGCTTCACTGGTTCAAGCACTACTGAGGATCCAGAAAGCTTTATTGAGGAACTACAAAAGGTGTTTGAGGTTATGCATGTTTCTGATGCTGAGCGAGTGGAACTAGATGCGTATCAACTGAACAATGTTTCTATGACTTGGTTTGACTAGTGGAAGAAGGGTAGAGCTGAGGGTGCACCAATTTTGAGTTGGGTTATGTTTGAAGAGGCTTTCTTGAAGCGTTTCTTTCCCTGAGGTACGAGAATTCCTTACTTTTAAGCAGGATTCACTAAGTGTTCATGAGTACAGTTTGAAGTTCACCCAACTTTCCCGATATGCTCCGGAGATAGTTGCAGATATGAGAAGCAGGATGAGTCTGTTTGTTGTTGGGTTGTCTCGTCTGTCAAGCAAAGAGGGCAATGCATCTATGCTAATAGGGGACATGTATATAGCAAGGTTGATGGTTTATGTGCAGTAGGTTGAGGAATAGAAGTTGAGAGGGATAGGGAAGAATTCAACAACAAGAAGGCTAAGACATCGCAGAATGAGTCCGGGCAGTAAAAAAATAATGTGAACCGGCCTTCCTTCCAACAGAAACATAAGGGATCTGCTCCATCATCTGCTAGTGCACCTGCACCAAGGAACAAATGTGAGTATAATAGTCTGAATTCATAGAATTTCATAGCTAGACCTGCTCAGTCTTAGGGTAGTGTGGCACAAGGAGGTAATTTGGCTCCTACATGTGCTAAGTGTGGTAGGAACCACCCAGGTGCTTGTCGCGATGTCTCTACTGGATGTTTCAGGTACGGCCAAGAGGGTCACTTCATGAAAGAATATCCTAATAACAAGCAAGGAAATGGGAATAGGGGCAATAGAGCCCAATCTTCTTCAGTTGCTCCACCAGATAGGGCTGCACCTAGAGGAGCTACTTCAAGGACTGGCGAAGGAGCAAACTGCCTATATGCTACCACTAGTCGCCAAGAGCAAGAGAATTCACCGGATATTGTCACTGGTATGATCAAAGTCATTAATTATGATGTTTTACTTATCTAGACCTAGGAGCGAGTTTATCTTTTGTGACCCCATATGTTGCAATGATTTTTTATGTTCCTCCTGAGCAAATTTGTGAGCCCTTCAGTGTTTCTACACCTGTTGGTGAGTCTATTCTAGCTGAGAAAGTCTATCGTGATTGTGTTATTTCCATCAATCACAAGAGCACCATGGCTGATTTAGTTGAGTTAGACTTGGTAGATTTTGATGTCATTCTAGGTATGGATTGGCTTCATGCTTGTTATGCCTCAATTGTTTGTAGAACTCGAGTTGTTTAGTTATAGTTTCCTAATGAGCCAGTCTTTGAGTGGAGGAGTAGTTTAGCACTGCCTAAGGGTCGTTTTATTTCATACATTAAGGCGAGAAAGTTAGTTTCCAATGGGTGTATCTATGACTTAGTCCAAGTTAATGATTCTAGTGTTGAGACATCTCCTATTGAGTCAGTTCATGTTGTGAGTGAGTTTCCTGAGGTCTTTCCAGATAATCTACCCAGAGTCCCTCCTGAGAGAGAAATAGATTTCGGTTTATATCTTCTTCCTGATACTCGTCCTATATCTATTCCATCATATAGAATGGCACCGGCAGAGTTGAAAGAGTTAAAAGAGCAATTGGAAGATCTCTTTGATAAGGTTTTATTCGACCAATTATCTCACATTGGGGCGCTCCAGTCTTATTTGTGAGGAAGAAGGATGGTTCTCTTAGAATGTGTATAGATTACCGTCAATTGAACAAGGTTACTATCAAGAATAAGTATCTTTTTTTGAGAATCGATGATCTCTTCGATCAGCTTCAGGGTGCCACTTGTTTTTCTAAGATAGACCTCAGATCAGGCTACCATCAGTTGAAAGTAAGGGAGTGTGATATTGCAAAGACAACTTTCAGGACCCGTTATGGTCATTATGAGTTTTTGGTCATGTCGTTCAATTTAACTAATGCACCTACAACATTCATGGACCTTATGAATAGAGTATTCAAGCCTTATTTAGATATGTTTGTTATCGTGTTCATTGATAGCATTCTAATCTATTCGAGGAATGAGGAAGATAATGCTAGTCATCTCAGAATAGTTCTCCACACTCTAAAGGATAGAGAGTTGTATGCCAAGTTCTCTAAGTGTGAGTTTTGGCTTAGGTTTGTGGCATTCTTAGGCCATATTGTTTTTGGTGATGGAATTACAGTTGATACCCAGAAGATAGAGGCAGTGCAGAATTGGCCTAGACCCACGTCTCGAATTGATATTAAGAGTTTCTTGGGGTTGGCTAAATATTATAGAAGGTTCACATAGGAGCTCTCATCTATTTCATCTCTTTTGACCAAGTTGAATCAGAAAACAGTGAAGTTTCAATGTTCTGAAGCTTGTGAGAAAAGCTTTTAGGAATTGAAAAAGAGGTTGACTACTGCCCCAGTATTGACCTTACCAGAAGGTCCTCAAGGTTTTGTGTGTATTGTGATGCGTCCAGAGTTGGTTTGGGTTGTGTGTTGATGCATAATGGTAAAGTTATAGCTTATGCCTCCAGACAACTGAAAGTTCACGTGAGGAATTACCCAACCCATGATCTAGAGTTGACTACCGTAGTATTTGCTTTGAAAATATGGCGTCATTACCTTTATGGTGTTCATGTGGATGTGTTCACCGATCACAAGAGTCTTCAGTATGTATTTAGTCAGAAAGAGCTTAATCTCAGACAGAGGAGGTGGTTAGAGTTACTCAAGGATTATGAAATGAGTATCCTCCATCACCCAAGTAAGGCTAATGTTGTTGTTGATGCCTTGAGCAGGTTGTCTATGGGTAGTACCGCCCATGTTGAGGAAGAAAAGAGAGAGTTAGCAAAAGATGTGCACATACTTGCACAATTAGGAGTTCGACTAATGGATTCCACAGAAGGAGGAGCGGTGGTGATGAATGGGGTTGAATCATCATTAGTATCTGAAGTTAAAGAGAAGCAAGACCAAGATCCTATTTTTCTTGAATTGAAGGTAAATGTTCATAAGCAAAAATTAATGGCTTTTGAACAAGGGGGAGATGGCGTATTGAGGTATCAAGGTAGGTTGTGTGTACCAAGAGTGGATGACCTCCAAGAGAGGATCATGGAGGAAGTTCATATCTCCAGTTATTCCATTCATCCGGGTTCCACAAAGATGTATCATGACCTGAGAGAAATGTATTGGTAGAATAGTATGAAGAAAGGTATTGCTGAGTTCGTTGCTAAATGCCCGAATTGTCAACAAGTTTAAGTAGAGCATCAAAGGCCCGGTGGTATGGCTTAGAATATAGAGATTCCATAGTAGAAGTGGGAGATGATCAATATGGACTTTATTACTGGTTTGCCACGGTCTCGCAGGCAACATGATTCTATTTGGGTGATTAGGAATCGAATGACCAAATCAGCCCAATTTTTTCCGGTAAAGACTACTCATTCAACATAGGATTATGCTAATTTATACATTCAAGAGTTAGTAAGACTGCATGGAGTCCCTGTTACGATTATATCATATAGAGGGACACAATTTACTACAGTTCTGGAAATCTTTTCAGAAAGGCTTGGGTTCAAAGTTTAATTTAAGTACTGCTTTTCATCCTCAGACGGATGGTCAAGTAGAGCACACTGTTCAGACTTTAGAAGATATGTTGAGGGGTTGTGTGATTGATTTCAAAGGTAATTGGGATGATCACCTACCTCTCATTGAGTTTGCTTATAACAACAGTTACCATTCTAGCATTCAGATGGCTCCTTATGAAGCTCTCTATGGGAGAAGATGTAGATCTCCAATTGGATGGTTCGAGGTTGGTGAATCTGGGTTAATAGGACCAGACTTTGTTCATCAAGCTATGGAGAAAGTGAAAGTTATTCAAGTGAGGTTGAAAAATTCGTCAGAAATCCTACACTGATGTTAGGAGAAGGGAGTTAGAGTTTGAAGTAGATGATTGGGTATACTTGAAAGTTTCACCCATGAAGGGTGTTAAGAGATTTGGTAAGAAGGGGAAGCTTATCCTCTGGTACATTGGTCCTTACAGAATATCCAAGAGTATTGGCAATGTAGCTTATGAGTTAGAGCTACCACAAGAGTTAACAATGGTCCATCCAGTATTTCATATTTCTATGTTGAAAAAGTGCATGGGAGATCCTTCACTGATTATACGAACTAAAGATATTGGTATCAAAGATAGCTTATCTTATGGGGAGATTCCTGTTCAGATTCTAGATCGCAAAGTTCGCAAGTTGAGAACGAAAGAGGTAGCATCAGTCAAAGTTCTGTGGAGAAATCAGTTTTTTGAGTAAGCTACTTGGGAAGCCGAGGAGGATATGAAGAAGAGATACCCACATCTTTTTGAATCCGGAGAATTTCCAAATCAAGGTACTAATCCTTTCTTGGCTTTTATTTTAAGTTGGCATGTTGTATTTACATTTTTGCTTGTTGGGTGTTTGAGCTAGTTGTTAGATGTCACACCCTTAGTCTGCTTAGAGTGATCTCATTCGAGGACGAATGTTCCCAAGGGAGAAATATTGTAACACCTCGCTAAGTGAAAGAGCTAGAATTAAAAAGAGCCATTTTTGGAAAGAATGAAAAATCTGGAAATTTGTTTTAAGTTATGTTAAGTTTGAATTTTGGATCAACTTCAAACAATCATAACTCCTAGCTCATGATGATTTAGGTGTTCTACAAGATACCGTAGGAAAGATCTTTGAATTATCTTTCCAACGCCACTGAGTTTGCTCAATTTTGAGTTTGTATGAAGAAGATATGCCCATTTGAAGTCGGGGCGTTTAGATAGGGAAAGTCTAAATCGGATTTTCGAAGGGTATTATGGCCTTTTCCTTACCTAATTTATTTATTTCATTTTTAGTGAATTAATTAGAGTCAAAACTGAATTGGTTCAGTTTGCACAACTGAAATTCACTTTAGGGCGTTAGAGAGAAGAACTCAAGAGAGAAGAGAAGAGAAAAGTCAAGATTCGTCATCTTCGTAAGGAATTGATTGCGGATCTCATCAAGAATTTGATCCTACGAGGTATGTGAGACTTTCATAACGTTGGGTTCGTTCACCCACGTGCCAAAGATGTTTATTTCAGCGTGAATTCATCCTAAAAAGATTGGAAGTTTGAATGTTCTTGATGGGTGTTCTTGAATTGCTTTCGTTCTTGAATTTGGGTTGAGATTGAGGAGTTTTTGAGAGTTTAATGTCGATTATTAGAGTTACTTTGAGTTAGATTCTTGTGTATATGTTTTGGGTACCTGAATTTAAAGAGATATTGAGAAAAAGAATCAAAATTAATCGAATTAAGGTTAGAAAACAAGAAGAAAAGTTCATCAGTTTTGCTTGGGGCAATGCTGGCGCGACGTGCCCCCATTGCGCCAGGAAGGCTGGGGCGACGCGCCAGCAGTGCACCAGAATGAGCCCCAGCCTTACTGGGTCGTCTGCCCCCACCCGTTTTTCATTGTTTATCCCGTTTAAGTCCTTCTAAAGTGTACTGACACTTCCTGTTGATTCTAACTAATCTAAATGACTTCTAAACACCTAGAAATCATCCATAAACGTGAATCATAACCTTGAATCCGTAAATTCAAATTCAAGGAAAGTTAAGAGCTCAGTCTAAAAAGTTCATAGAGTCTTTTCAGGAAGTCTTTTACAAATGTTTCAAACTTGTTTTAAGACTTGAGTTTTGAGTTAAGTAAGAGTAACAAATGAAGTTCATTTCTTCAAAAAGAGCATATGAAAACTAAGTATTCCCAAAGAGTAAATGTTTTCACATTTAAACAACAGAGGAAACAATGATTTCCACTAGAGCTTTTGAGCTAGTTTTTGAGTAATTATCTCAAACCACAGAAAGTGTTTTTGTTTTTAAAACATATGAGTTGAGTATTTCGGGAGTAGTATTGAGCACCGACGTGGGGACGAGTTCATAACAACTCAATGTCTCCATAAACCATGTAGTCATCGTGGGTAGAAAGGGTCATACTTTTGAGATGATTCTTTAGTGATTTTTAGCATAGACTAGTGGATCCACTTAGTTGAGGCGTTTTATATCCCGGCAAGTTATAGGATAGTTCTGACAGCGTGGGCGAGACGATGTATCATCACATAGCTCATAGTGATGGTTGTCGGTTAGAGAAACTCCGACAAAGTTATATTACTTTATTATATATGTAGATTGAGTTGTTTTTTTATTGTTTAAAGGCTTTATATAAACTGCATCTTTATTGTTGTTTATTTCTGCATTTAGTTTAGTATCCATGAGTTGAGTAAAGTTGAGGTAAGTGTTTCTTTCAGAATTCAGTTCAAGTTTATATCATGTTTAGTTTTCCCCTCGCATTCTTGTACATTCAATGTACTGATGCCATTTGGCCTGCATCATTTTATGATGCAGATACAGGTAACCAGGATCAGCATCCAGCGACTCGTTGATCCAATTGAGCACTCAGAGTCAGTTGGTGCCTCCTTACATTCGAAGGACCCCTTTTTACTGCTTTATAGTTAGTTCATTAGGAGGTCATGGGTCTTATCCCAACGTCCATCTCAATTTTTAGAGGATTCATAGACAGTTAGTTAGTTCATTTGTCATTATCTTGTTATTGACTTATGTTCATATTTGAGTTGCCACTTTGGCTAAGTGAAATGTTTATTTGTAAAATCCTTACTATCCGGATCCGCCTGGGTTAGCCCTCCACATGGGTAATCCAACAGATCAATTCAACAATCTTTCATAACTATGCCTGGGTAATTTATCTGTGACCTTAATCTGATTGTTCATTCTATCTTCATGATAGCAACATGCACCAATTATTATAGTAACTTAGTATGCTACAGTTCAACACAAATAGTTTAGCCCATCATTTGGGCTTAATACACAAAAAGAAATAATTTAAGAAAAGTACCTTAAGAAGAACTTCCAACAGATCAACCAACTTGCAAACTTTTATTCAAAGACTTAGAAAATATTACAAAGAAATTAGTTAAGAGAGAGAGGGGGGGTGGGGTTCTAAAACCTGCCTCTAACTAAACACACTACGTCCCCTTATATAGCACTAAGGGGAATCTTTTTCAAAATAAAAATACAAAAAGATATTGGCCCACACTTTTATAATGGCCACTAATAAAGCGATAAGGCCGACATACTAACCTGGCCTTGCATTATTTTTACTAGCTGACAGTACTTTCGGATATTACTTTATAAAAGTATTTTGGCCTTATTACATGTGGCCGACAACTTTATTAAAGTATTCTATTATACCATCTGTGGGGTCTTCATTCTTTGTTTTTCCCTTTGACAGTTGTGTTGGTGCTAGAAGATTCTTCTATCTGGTGTTGGTAATTTCGTAAAAGAGCCTCGATATCGATCTTTTATAAAGATATGACACTTCACAATAAAAAATCGCATTTGTCCCATGTTGGCATTTAAAAAAAATTCCATAATCAACAAATATAAGTTTTACAAAACATCTGTCTAATAATTAAAATAAAATGGAACTACCATTTTAGAATCAAATCTAAATTTAAAAAAAAATTAAACTTTATTGAAGAATTACTTAAAATTATCGTGATATAACCATTTTAACAATAATAATTATTATAATAATAAATTTAAATTTTTATTTTTATTTGAAATCAATTATAATTATTATTGTTTCTAAGTTAATCATTATCATTATTACCAACCAATTAAAGATGTTATATATTTTAATATTTCAAATCTTACATAAGTTATATCACATTTAATTTAAAAATTATGACATTTAATATGCACAACGCACAAGCACGAATACTAGTAAAAATGAAGGACAAAGATATTACCTTTTTCGACGGAGCGAGTCGGGACAACGAGCTAGAGGACGACTTCACTCTCTAAGAATGAAGCTCCGATGAAAAGTTTCAAAAATAAACAAGACTCCTAGACTCGAAACTCTTAATTTAATATATACAAAAATCGATTTATTCTCATGAGTCCATATCACTGTATTTCTTTTTTGTTCTCAATCTCTTCCTTTTGATTATTTTCAGTAATAAACTAGTGTCCAAAAAAAATCCCCCCTCCTCTCAAACGCTAAAGGAGGGAAGCATATATAGGGAAAAAATTGGAGCAGATTAGGGGGGAAATCGGGTGGAATATTCAAAGAAAAATTTGAATTTCTTCCCTCTTTTCCAAGGCCAACAGTGAAAGAGATTTGAAAATCTTGAAAAAAGGGGAAAAGGGGGCGTGAGAGTGGCTGTTGCAGGCGAGCTTACTGCTGCAGAAAAAGGAGGACATTGAGGGTACTGTTGGCGCCGTTTAAAGCGGTTGTTGATGTAGACGGGTCGGAGTCGCTGCTTTTTTCCGAATTTGCTAGATTTCGGCTTCTGGGTTCTTCGCGCTTGGTTGAGCATTGAAGTTATGGGTTCTGCTCGATGAAAGAGACGACCACAGGGTAGAGTTGGGCGTATTGCTGCACGTATGGGTATGTACTGGATGGGTGGGTTTCTTTTTGGGAAAAATTGTATAAAATAGCTAACTATTAATTCAAATTAAATGTTATAACCACAGTTTCATTTAATTGTAATCTGTAGCAAACACTGGTCATTCGCCTCTCTCCCTAGAGAATCTGGCTCGTCACTTTCCCTGATCTCACTCGCCACTCTCCCTCGCTTGTCTCACTTTATACAAACACAAATGTATAAATTGTGTTTGTGTTTGTATAAAGCGAGAGAAAATTGTATATACAAATACATATATTTTTGTCCTATACACTTATAATTATACAAATACAGATCTTTCCCTACCAGTTCTCTTTTGCCTTTCTCTCTTTCTCGCTTTAGACAAACACAAATTACACAAATTACAATGTATAATTTGTATTATATAAAGCGAGAGAGAGATTTGATATACAAATATTTTATTTCGAGTCAATTGTATACCATTCAAATTTTATACAGATATACTAACACAATCATTGATACATATACATAGTAGTTACATATATACAATTATCTAGACGATATATATATACAATTGTTTCACTTTTATACAAACGAATGTCTGGCTGTGATTTATACAAATCTGAGGCTCCATAGCAAACATAAAATTTGTTATGCAGCACAATTATGCAAACTATAGCTATAACATACAAATATGATTTTTATATTTGTTAAACCTAAAATTTACTTTTTTTTGTTGTAACGGGCTGATATGAATGTGTCGCTGCTTGTATTATTGTATTGTTGGGTCTTTTGGTGGTGTGGGTCACCTGATGGTGGGCTGAGATTTTGTTTTGGGCCAAATTTTCTCTTGAAAATTTATCCAAGAAGTAGAACAAGAGATGAGACTATATTTGAGGGCGACTAAAGATTAAATAAAATGAATTAATATTAATTAATTAACGAGCTTCTTAATCTTAATAAAATAAAATAATTAATTTAAAAATATAAACTATTACTTAAACCAAACTAATTGACAAAACATTTAAGTAAGACTAAAATCTTCTTGAGGCGATTTTCTAATATTCATAAAATATATTAATTATATATATAATTACCTAAAACATATATATTATTTTTTTTAAAAATGATAAACTATTTAAAATAACTTGCAAACTATTTTTTTTTGAATTTTTTTAAAACTAATTATTTCAAATCGTTCGAAATTGAAAAAGCTCGAGGATTAATCTATATTGTGGAGGTCCAAAATTGGGTGTCAACAGTTATTATAATTTGGCTATCAATAATTATATAATGTTTGCGTATTTGTATTGAGAAATCAAGTTTGTTTCACATAGATGATCTAAACTTTTAACAGATGACATATATGAATATTTTCTCAAAGTTTGATGGCATATTTGAGCTTTTTCCTTTCAAAAAATGATTTAACTAAGGAAAAAGGGTCAAAAATGTCCTCAAACTATGTGAAATGATTCGTTTTTAGTTTGACTTAAAAATGTCCTTGCTATCAATACTTTGGTTCGAAAAATATCCTTATCGTCAATACTTTGGTCAAGTAATCCCCCCTATAGTTACTAAATGTGTCATAAATGCCTTTTTCTGAAGAAAAAAAAGTAATTATTTTTATAAAATACATCTTCTTCGTAATTAATTAGAATATTATTTAAAAACCCTGTTCTTGTTTTCTTTCCTTTAAAATCACTTTAACAAATAGAAATGTAGGAAATAATTTTTTTTCTTCTCAGTCTCATTTTATCAATTAAAATAAAATAACTCCATGTACCCTTTCGACAGATAATATTTGTCATATATATAAGATCATAGTAAATTCATCATTATTTTTTACTTATATAACAATAAAAAATAATTATAATAAAACAAGAAAAAAAATCTGAATTGAAGTAGGATAAACATTTGTTAATTTTAAAAAAATATTATTAGAAAAAAATATGTTAAAAAGAAAATAAATAATATAATCATTTAGAATATGAGCATTTTTTACCCATTAAATAACAATAAGGGAATTTTTTTACCAAAGTATTGACGGCAAGGACATTTTTAGACCAAATCATAAATGGAAGGCATTTTTGTTCATTTCACATGGTTTAAGGGTATTTTTTTTTTTACCCTTTTCCCTTTAATTATAATTGACTACGTGTAAAAAAATGGTTTTACAAAATAAAAAAAAATCCAATTAACAAATAATGACATTGATGAGTCTTTTCTCAAATGGAAATGACATAGATGAGTCAAACGTTAAACGAATGATATAGATGCGCTTTTTCTCAAAGTTCGATGACATATTTGAGCATTTTTTCTTATTATTATTCGGTTTCTCACTCAGTGTTCAATACCGCATCAAAATTTGATTAATTTGGATTCATGTCGTGTAGTAGGATTTTTCTCATACTCATGACTCAAATTTGAGACCTCTAAATAAGACAAAAACAATATCATCCACCAATCCTTGATGGTTGTAAAGATGAAATTAAGATCATTTTGGCCATAAAATTACACTTTTACTCTTTTGGGGGAATAATCTTCATTTTAATTAAAAAAGAGAAAAAATATCAATTAAAGGTTCAGACCCTCCCAAAAAAGTAACAAATAACAAATTTTCTTTTCTTAATTTACCTATTATTTTATTTTAGTTTGAATTTTTAAAACTTTAGAGTATTATAACAAAAAAAAGAAGGATAATAGTTAAGATCGAATAAAAAAAATAGGTAATAAATAACAAAAATATTCAACAATATTTATCTATGTACAGTATTGATTGAAAATTTGAATATGTACATTTCAAATAATTAAATTAAAAATGAATTAAATTTTCTGCATTAGATGTTTAAAATAGTTTCTCTCTATAAATTAATCGTAATATTAAAAGCACATCAATATTGCCTTTTTTCGTAACTTGACTCTCAAAAGCACTTTTTATAGAAAATTAGCCAAACACAAATTGCTTATCAAAAGCACTTTTCAAATGAATTTGCCGAACACAAATTGCTTTTCTTGAAAAACACTTTTCTGAAAAGCTATTTTAAAAAGTGCTTCTAATAATAAGCAGTTTTTAGCAGCAATGCCAAATAGGATCTAAAAATTGCTTATTTCTAGAAGCACTTTTTAAAAATGGCTTTTTAAAAAATTGAATTTGAAAAAAAAAAACAATTTGTGTTTGGCTAAGGTTTTTTAAAAAGTGCATTTTAGAGTCAAAATTCGAAAAAGGGGTAAGTATCAATTACTTTTAATATCAAGATTATTTTATAGAGAGAAACTATTTTAAATATCTATTACAAATATTTTAGTTAAAAATTTATTTTAATCAAATTACAATGTACATATTCAAATTTTCAATCAATATTATACATAAATAAATAAATTAATTAAATATTAATATAATATTAACATTATGATTTAAATATAATTAAAAATATCAAGCAAAATAAATTTAAAAATCATTCAACAAATTAAACCACTATATAGGAAAAATTCACCACAAAAATAAATTAAGTCCTTCATATTTTTAAGGGATAAGGGTTTGAAAAATACCCCAACTTTGGTCGGATTTGTTGTTGCGATACTAAACTTTCATGAGGACCTATTACCTCCCTAGACTAATTAATATCGTATTTTAAACATATATATTTGCCCACGTGGACATAAAAAATAATGCAACATTATAAATAGTAATGTGTCCACGTGGGTACATATATACCTTTAAAATACACTATTAAATAGTTCACGGGGTAAAAAATACGGTATTAAATAGTCTAGGGAGTTAATAGGTCCTCATGAAAGTTTAGTATCGCAACAACAAATCCGACCAAAGTTGGGGTATTTTTCAGACCCTTATCCCTATTTTTAATCCTACAAAGATATTGTTGTTACCTTTATTTCTAATTCTATAAAATAAAAAATTAAATAATAGATAAATAATAAAATATAAAATAATAATATATAAACATAAAAAAATATATAAATTTATTACATAAAAAAAAAATTCTTAAATGAAATTTAACCAAACTTATAAGATATGCTAATTAATTAATAAGGATATATTAGTAAATACGTATATATTGAAGGGATATTTTAGTCTTCATAAAAATAATTTTCTCCGACATCTATGAACTCGACATTGATTATCATGGTTGAGTTTAAAGTGTTTGAGGGGATTCAAAATTTGTTTGTCATATGTTCAAATCCTAGTAGTGACATTCTAATAAAAAAAATTCAAATACCCTTTAGAGTTAAACAATGAGAGCTTTTAATCGTGAGTAGAGAATGGAAATTAAACTCTACGACACTTTTAATCGTGAGTAGAGAATGGAAATTAAACTCTACGACACTGTTGCTCCTCAGTATCTCAGTGATAGAACGGTCTATTGTTTAAAGACTTTTTGATAGCTAAAGTGATGAAAAAAGTAAACAATCCTAGCATAAACAGCGTTTACATAGTAATTTTTTTTCAAAAAAGAACTTCTTGTTCTATTTCCTTCAAAACTTTCTTGAGATCAATTACAAGTATACATAAAGTATGTACAATTTGACATTAGTACAACCAAAAATGATTAGAACTAAATTACTTGCTCAACAAAATCACAGATGTTAAGAGACGATTAGTATGAGTAGCATAGAAAAATGTAGCTCCAAAACTTGCTGCCTTTCTGTATTCGGGCTTTGCTAAATTGGTTCTAGATGGTGGTGCATTGTCTCCCCTTTCCCTTACCTCCCGAGCCTCTCTATTTTGCACGGATGTGGAGACGTTTGAGGGTTTAAACGATGACAAAAAAAAATAGTTTTGAATCTCGAACATAGCTTACTTATTCACCATTAGGAGAAAGAACAAATGATTCATTGTCTTCTTCAGAACTGGAAGGAGCAGACGTTCCATTTGAAATTTCATCTGCATCAGTGGAGAACAACGAGGAGTCCTCCGAATGTGTGGCTGAATTCATAAGGGACATAGAGGACTCACTGCTAGAACTAGATGAGGCGGAAGATTCATTTGAAATTCCTTCTCTAGAAGAAGTAAACAATGTGGATTCATCCGAATCTGTGTCTCCATTTCGAGAGGAATCAGCTGAACCTTCTCCAGAAGAAATCGAAAAACCATTAGATGATTCATCTGAATCGGACTCAACAGCCAACCACGAGGCACTAAACTCGAGATGTTGGGACAAAAGCTGTGTATTACCATACGATACAGGGGAAACATTAACAAGAAGCTCTTCCCCGTTCCACATTAGCAAGCAATTACCCTTCACGTTTCTGGCATAGCCATCTGATCCAATGCTTTTGAATGTCATTTCTGAAATGTGAGAAGCAGAGAAACCAAAACATCTGATGATTTGATCATCATTGATTAGCACAGAGGATTTATCAAAAACAATCGCGATTGAAACACAGTTCTCATCACAAGTATCCTTTAACGTACGGATTGCATTCCGGTCCTCAACATCCTCAATGGTTGTGTAAAGCAATTTTTTGGAACAACGGGGGACATTACCAGCGCGGAGCGCGGGGAGTTATAGTTACCCTGCGCTGATGTCCCCTTTGGTCATTCAAATTAGTAACTTTCACAGCAACGTTGATTTCACAAACCTCATCTGCTATATTATTCAACTTCGCCCTGCTTTCCTTGCCAGTCTCAACAAGAATAGCACCCTTATCCCCCATTTCCGTTTGTTCAATTGGCCTCGAGGGACTAGTACTCCCTGAGGAGCGAGCAAAGTACTTTATAGGAGAAAATGGTGTGATTTCACTTCTTCCTTCACGATTTTCTTCTGAACTCATATGCGATATTGACTCATGAGCTTGGACAACACCTTGTCTTTCTTCAGGGAACGAGGTTGGTGATGATAAATTAGAAACTGGGACATGGACTTGAGTTGGACCGGAGTTGTAAGACCTTGTCCGTTGATTGAGCTGACGACAAGTCTTTCGAATGTGTCCAAATCCACCACAACGATAGCATTGTTGTGCTCGTGAATAAGTCAATCCAACTAGTGGACCATCAACTATTTGAACGTGCAATGGAAGATTTGAACAACATTTTGAATTGATCAACTGAAACCAAAATCGAGGAGGTTTACCTTTCGAAGTATCAACCATTAAGACCGGACAACCCAAAGGCTCGCAAACAGCAATCGCAAGTTTAAACCGCGATATCTATGAAATACTCAACGGGGAGACCTTCTAACCGGGCTTCCACAAAGTCTCCAGCACAAAGAAATGGCACTTTTCCGAATTGGAAGTTAGGCAGCCATTTATAAACCTCTATGAAATATTGATCCGAAATCTGCCAAGTGCTTCTCTGAGTAGCTCGATCATAATCACGTTGGCTCGAGAACTTGGCAGAGTACCTACAGCAACATAATGCAAATTTATCGATTTGATTGTTTTCCAAAGAAAAGTCAAACAATAACATACTCGGTGTAATTCTACCAGTGAGATCTGACAGAGGATAAGTGTAAGAAGACCTTACGCCTAACACGAGAAGGTAGAGAGACTGTTTTCGAAAGACCCACGGCTCAAAAATTATATAACAAATCTCAACTCTACACATTGATTCTGTTATTCATTTGCCCCTTGGACTAATAGAAGAAACATTTGGAGGGCAATACACACAAGGACCCAAATATATATGTAGATAATTTTCAAAAATAAAATCGGATTTTTTTTTTTGAAACATTGTTTGGACATAAATTGTTATAGTTTTTGGGAATTCGAAAATCTCCAAGAAAACTGTTTTCACAATTTCCATATCAATTCACTCACAAAAATTCAAAAGATAATTTCAATTTGTATTTATATTCAAACACAACTCTTATTATCAAATATTATTTTCAACTTGAAAATAAAGTATTAATTTATTTATTTTCAAAATTTTAACAATTTTTATGTCCAAATGCCCACTTAATTATTTTGCAGATCCAGAGTATTCTAACCCATGAATTAACAACCAACAAATTTGAAGATCATCAGATCTGAGTTGGGCGTTTGGCCATGAAATTTTATCATTTTTTTCAGGAGTTAGAAATCCGAAAAACACTTTGACCATAAAATTCCGGAATTCAACTTGATATCAACACGTACAAATTCAAGATCATCAGACCTGAGTTGAAACAATGTTGAACTCCGAATTTTTCAAAATTTCGAAAAACACTAACAAACTGTATTCACTTCAAATTACTCGTAAAACTTCAAAAACAATTTCAATATGCTCATGGCAAAAGACAGTTCAAAAATCATTTTTCACTTAAAAAACAAATATAACTTTTTCATATACTCACAATTTTTATTATCGAACGCGGATAATGGATTGGGTAAAACCAAATGACTCGTGTCTACATAATTTCTGTGTTTGACACTCCACGTGATGTTCCTTCTATTAGGCTAAGGGTCAAATTTGTCCAATTGCATAACAACATCGTTATTCACCTCGAAACAGAGATATTTTTAAGATATTACTATTTTTAAAAGAATAAATACGATCTTTTTTTGTATGTTGATTGATTTGGATCAATTAACTTTTACCTGCAATGACCATGTTCACACACTTCAACACGATCGTTGAGTTTAAAGAAGCCATGAAGATCAGAGCCGAGCTGAAAACTTCCCAATTTTCTTCCAAACAGTTGAATGAAAACAGTAAGCTCAGCACTTGCATGAACTTTAGTTATTTCATCATCACTGTACTCAAGAATTAGTGTTGGTGGTGGAACAATATTATTATTAGAGTTTTTGACAGAGTCAACTGCCATGATATATATGAAAATTAAAGTAGATTTTTTTTTAGAAAGTTTAGGATTTATGGTGTAGACTTTTATAGGGTGGATAGGGTGGGGAGGGGGGGGGGGAAGTGAAATATTAGTGGGTGCGGGAAGAAGTAAAATCTTTTATGTCAGAATTATGCAGATATTAGTAATGAGTGGGGTGGGGTGAGGGGTAGCAGGTAAGGGCAGGGGCAGGGGCAGGGGAAGCGAAATATCTTATGTGTGGAAAAAAGTGAACTCTTTTCATCTTTTTCGGTTATTTGGTAGTCAATTAGAATTACGTAGATAGTAATAATATAATGGTTAGTTATGAAATAAATATACATTAATTTATGGATGAATTAGTTAGATAAGGATTAGTTATTCATTCATAAAATATTACTCTCGAAATGAACTAATAACTCAGCTATAGATTAATATATCCTAATTGAAACCCTAAATATCTCACTAATAATATATTTAATCTCTTTGGTCCTTGCACCATAGTTTAATTTATGCAATAGTTTGTCTGGATACAGAATTTGTGAAATAAGAGAAGACTTTTATATATTTTCAAACTACTCTTAAAATAAATGATCTTTTTCAATAAATAGAACACCTTTTGAGTTTATAGCATTTTTAGTTTTTCTAGAAGTTTTTGTTTTGGTGGAGGTCTGCCTAGTTTTTTCCTTCTTTTTGTCAACATGTGTTTGTTACCCAAAAAAATAAAATAGTATGGTATTCGGTATGTTTTTAGATAAGTTTTTTTAGATAAATATTAAATGCCTTGTCAAATATCGTAATCTAAAAGTTATTGGTTTTAATATAATTAATGACGAATTAAAATTTGAAGCTTAACAGTTTTAAATATCATATAAAAGACGAATGATTTTTATGTGATATATTTAAATTTTTTAGGTAAAATACAGTAGTACTTTGCATTTTATTATTTGGCCTTCTAGATAGACAGTAAAATTATCATGATAGAGTCATGTTCGGTAGTAGTTTAGTTTTTATGTATTAATTAAACTTAGTACACCAACTATATATGGCGTTTGGTTATTAGTTATGAGGAAAATTTGTGAATAAGTTATCTTGAGATTAATAATTAATCACTACGTAGTTATTAACGAATCCTAGTTCTGATCCTAAAATATTTTGCTATACATATTTAATCTCGAACCGATTAAATGTGTGTTTTTGCTCGATACCCCATATGAAATAAGTAGTTTGCTAGGTTTAGACTTTAGATTAACATGTTGCTCTATCTTCAAAAAATATTTAATAAATAGACTTGATAATTATATTTTGTATTTTTTTTAAAAATGGAAATGAAAAGAGTTATTAAGGCTGAGAGAGTTTTTAAAAAAATTAGACAAGAAATTGTTAGGGATTAAAGAGCAAAACTCTCCCCAAATATGTATTACTATATTATTTTGTGATTTTTTCTTTTTCCAGAGAAGGTACGAAAGGCAAGGGAAATCCCAAATTGACAAGAACTACAAACATAAGAAATCAAAAATCAAAAAGATTAAAAAAAGAATGCCAATATTTTTAAACTACTAATATGAAAATTATTTATAATTATAGTTTATATAATTTAAATTTCAATAAAATATTAGTATCACATAAAGTTCAATCTTGACTTTCTAGTCTACAATATAAAGTTCACACCCACTATACAATGAATAGTCTACCATGAATAATTATTATAATATTTGTTAGAGATTTGGATAAAATAATACTTTCTTATTCGTTCAATAATAGTTATTCCACTATATTAAAAAATAGTTGTTCAATTTAAAAAATTAAAAGATAATTTACCTTTTGTGTCTATTTTACTCTTGCTATTAAAATACTATTTATCATCTAACATATTTCTCAAAAAATTAAATTTAATAAAGTCAAAGGATAATATAGTAATATTACCCCTATTATTTATTGTTCCTTAAGGGTTGTATCATGTTAATACTAGATAACTATTGTTAAATTAAGGGCAAATCACATAAATCCCACTAGTTTAGGTCTTAATTATTAAGATTCCCAATAGTATCAAATATTACTTCCTCTACCATATTTTATGATTAGGATACATGAGTCTGAATCCATGATATACATGTATCTGTCGAATTTTAAAATTGAGATACAAAATTTATTTATTTAAATTAATTGGTTGTAACTTATTTCCTTAATTAGAGGAGTAATTGAGGATTTTCAAAATACATAGATAATTAATTTCATTTTATTATTCTTTGAAATAGTAAATTCATTAATATTATTAATATAAGATAAAAACATGTATATCTTGGTAATGTAATTTGATTATTTTCAAATTATTACTCTTAAAATAATAAATTCATTAATTTGATGTATCTATTATCAATATATGATGTATCCAACAAACTAAACATTTAGATACATGAGTGTCATACAAGTACATTCATATGTATCATAGAAGTATCTAACATTAATTTCATGTATTTGTTATACGTATCTAGTATTAATTTTATGTGTGTGTATATATATATATATATATATATATATTAATTTCATGTATCTTTTATATGTATCTAGTATGAATTTGATGTATCAAGTATCAATTGCATATGTTATATCCAAAAACATGTATCTCGAATACACAGTAAACATATACATCTAATTATGTGTATCTAAATATGGAATATACAAAAAGAAGAAGCATATACATCTAATTATGTGTATCTAAATTTCATACGTTATATCCAAAAACATGTATCTCGAATACATAATAAGCATATACATTTAATTATGTGTATCTAAATATGAAATGTAGTTGAAACACATGAATCTATGAACAAATCACGACTGTAGAGTATCTGTCGTATCATTAATATCATTGTGTTGTTAAAAATCATGTATCCGAAATTTAATATATAGTGGATACATATACATGTTCAGATACCCCATTACTAAAAATACAACTCGAATCTTAATTAAGATTACTACTTATTGGATACACATGTTTCAAAGGCTATATCAAAGTAATATTGGTACTACCACATCCATATCACAGTAACCAAAGAAAGTCTTAGAAGAACACCAGCAAACAAAAACTCTCAACAATATTCCCTTTGATCCTTTTGCACTATGACATAACATAATCAAAACTAAGATCCATTTCTTTCGGAGACAAACAATCAAAACCCACTATGAATTGAAAGTTTTCTCTGTAGCAGTTACTGTGATTGAAACTCGTGATAAATGAACAATACAAAATGATATTTTGGTTCAAGAGAATTTGTGGTGATGATATCTTGAGAAGAAGAGAGTAGATTAACTATTGTTGAAATGAAATTGTAAGGTGAAATTCTTGAATCAGAAAGGAGGAGACATAACTGAGTGATAAACATAGGAGGGGAGAATTAAGAGATAGTGGTTGATTTGGAGTGAAAGAGTTATTTAAGCAGATAATTAATCAATAATAGTTTTAAGGGATGTGGGTATCTAATACTCCCTCCGTTTCACAAAGAATGATCTCCTTTCCTTTTTAGTCAGTTTCAAAAAGAATGACCTCTTTCCTTTTTTGGTAACATTTTACTTTTTGCTTTCTACGTGGCATGTTTAAGACCACAAGATTAAGGGCAATTTTGTACATTTGACATAACTTTAATTTAGGACCACAAGATTCAAATGTCTTTTTTATTTACTTAAATTTTGCCAAGTCAAACCAGGTCATTCTTTATGAAACGGAGGGAGTAGTATTTTCAAATAATATATTAATATATGGTATAAAATACTAAAAGTGGTAATATATGTAATTGTTTAAAAGTAAAGATAATATTAGTATATATAGTAGTGATGTATGTCTAATAAGGTAGTTTATCCTTAAATTAATAGTGGATAACTATTGTTAGACAGATAGAATATTACATTAAAAATGTAATTGCAGAACACATTTTAATATTGGTCTTTTTTGGTAATATCTTAGAACACATGTCAAATAAAGTAAATATCAGTAGTAGTCTTTCGATAGCATTTTTTAATAATTGAATGTCCTATCAAATCATACTATCAATGTTGAAAAGTTTAGGAAAAATGGACTGAAAAATATTTTGAAATTATTGTTACGATATCAAACTTTGTAGAGGACTTTTTTTTATCCCTCTACACTATTTAATAGTGTATTTTAAAGGTATATATGTGTTCACGTGGACACGTTACTATTTATAATGATGCAATTTTTATGATGTCCACGTGAGCACATATATATCTTTAAAATACACTATTAAAGAGTGCGGGGTAAAAGGTTCTTTCCAAAGTTCGATATTGTTACAACAATTTCGATCAAAATTCAGATATATCTCAGACATTTTTTCCAAAAGTTTTAAAAAAATGGCTTTAATATGGTTAAAGACGAATCTAAAATCATAATATCAAGGTTGAAGAGTCAATAATGGCTTTAATATAGTTAAAATACAAATCTAAAATTCAAACCCTATATGAATTACTATTAACAATTTCAAATTAGTATACATGATATAGACAAATAACTTTTATGCGATATATTTTAATTTTTTTTAAAAAATAAAATGAAAACTATATTGTAGAAATTACAAAATATTTACTCCCCCATTCCAAAAGAATAATATTTTTTCACCTCATGAGAGTAAATTGGATTAATATTCGGAGTTAATTGGATTGTATCAAGTTTAAAAGTTACGTATTCATAAACTATAAAATAGTATTATAGTATATATAATTTAACTCTTTAAAATGAAATATGACAAGTATCTTAGGATGAAATGAGTATAACAAGAAAAAAGACTTCGAAATTATGAAGAATATTAGTGATGAAAAAATCTAAGTACTAAGAATAATAACTCATTTATATCTGTACTTTACCTCAGCATATAAATCTTTTTGAGTCATTAACAATTGACATTGGATCAAATGGTAAATTAAGCTTTCTCAATTTTTTTCCTTTTACAAAAAATATATTTTTAAGTTCTCTTCTCAATCCAAATAAGAAATTATTATGTCTAGTACATACTTGTCGTGCATCAAACATTACAAACTACATATCTTTTCTATTATTTCAAATAATGCTACAAGTAATTGAAGGTGTGAGATTTTATTTTCATAAATATACGATTTTCAAATTTAACAATTAAATTCTATTATTCTAACTCTCTCTCTCTCTCTCTCTATATATATATATTTTATTTTTTTTACTTACTGTACTTTTAAAAATAATTGAAAATAAAGAATATTAAAAAATAATTAATGACTTTGCATAGTACATATACATAAGGGGGGAGGGGGTGCATAAGTTTTCTTCTTTTTTTTAAAAAATTAAGGCGAATATTAAAATTTAGCTTGAGGCCACCAAATTTGTTGAGCCACTCTTAGTGGTACTTTGTAATGCAGAAAGGGCAGGGCACTACTAGAAATAAATATTTTTCTCACCATGAACCAGTGAGAAATTTGTATTATAAAATATGATTTTTCATTTATTTTCCAACAAATCAACTTACTGAAAAATGTATGGTAAAACACAAATTTTCACTGAAATAATGGGAAGCTTCCTAGTTTTTTGTCGTATGAAAAGATTATTATTTTTTCTTTTCTCGCCGATTCAATCAAAATATCAGTGAAAATAGCCACTGAACATTTTCTAATGGAAAAATAACAATATTTTGTAGTGTGAGGAAAATCCCAAATTGCCAAGAACTACAAACGTAAAAGAGATTAATTTTTTTTTTTGAGTAATTTAATAATACAAAATTTATTTTTATATTTATAATTTATATAACTTAAACTAAATAAAATATTATTTCCATTTGAGTCTATTTAAGCCTTTTTCTCCTCTTACATTCATGAATCTAGTAAAGAGAAAGAATCTTTCTACCGTAATGTAGGAAAAACACACTCTCTATCCTACTAAACTATTACGCAAACAAACAAACTTATCTAAGCACTAAAAGCAAACCAAGATCCAAATGGATCAATCTTGTTGAAAGGTACTGCCCAAGGAAAGGAAATAGGGAATGGAATAGGAGAAGTATCACATGGGTTCAGTCTTGACTTTTTACTCCTCTTGAGTTTTCTTGAAAACGACTTTTCAACATATCCAAACTTCTTGGCTACTTCCATTTATATAAATTTTTAAAACAAAAAATGAATTACTTTAATTCTTTACACCCACTAAAAATGATTTTTCTGCCATGAATAATTTATATAATATTTGTTAGAGATTTGGATAAAATAATAGGATTACTTAAAAGACGTATTTTCTCTGTTATAATTTGTTTGACCATTTTTTGGTCCTTTTTTAATTTCAACTTTTTAGATGACATAGTTAAAACTATAAGATTAAAGGATGTTTGGTACATTTAACATATTTTTAATTGAAGTCTATAAAATTTAAAAGTCTTCTTTATTTATTTAAATTTTGTGTCATGTGAAAATTAGTTAAGCAAATTGAAATGGAGAAAGTAAATACAAAACACATTTTAATATGGGAAAACTACAAAATAGACCTAATTGTGAAACTATTTAACCAAATTGGACTCTACCCAAATTATTTATCCTTAATGGACCCATGACCCAAATTATTTACCCACTTGCCTCACTTTATCTTTCCATATATTTGTGCATGATGTCAGCATCACTACTATAAATTAATCTTCTGTGATACTTCGTCGGCACATCGATACCATATCGGTATCATACATGATTGAGATTAATCCTCTGTGATATTCCATCTGTATATTGATACCTTATCCGTATCATATAGGATTGGACTTTTTTTTTAAGAAATAAATAAGAAACAATTAAGAGAAAATTATTAAAATCATAATCTTATTTATTAAACTCTAAATTAGTAAAAAATAAATTCTTTGTGATACTCCATCAGTATATTGATATCATATCAGTATCATATATGACTGAGCTTAATCATATATGATACTTCATCTGTATAGTGATACCCTATTGGTATCATATAGGATTGAACTCTTTTTTATGAAACAATTAAGAGAAAATTATTAAAGTCACAATCTTATTTATTAAACTCTAAATTAGTAGAATATATTCTTTGTGATACTCTGTCGGTATATTGATACCATGTCGGTATCATGTAGGACCGCGCTTAATCCTCTATGATACTCCGTCGATATATTGATACCATATTGATATCATGTAGGACCGCGCTTAATCCTCTATGATACTCCGTCGATATATTGATACCATATCGGTATGACTCTTTTTTTAAGAAATAAATAAGAAACAATTAAGAGAAAATTATTAAAGTTACAATCTTATTTATTAAACTCTAAATTAGTAGAAAATATATTCTTGGTGATACTCCGTCGGTATATTGATACCATATCGGTATTATAAAGGACTGAGCTTAATCCTCTCTGATACTCCGTCAGTATATTGATACCTTATCGGTATAAATGATTGAACTTCTTTTTAAGAAATAAATAAGAAATAAATAAGAAACAATTAAGAGAAAATTATTAAAGTCACAATCGTATTTATTAAACTCTAAATTAGTAGAAAATATATTTTATATTTTTAAAAATTGAAATATTGAAGAGTTGAAATATACCTCAATGACAAAATAAGAAACAATGAAGAGAAAATTATTAAAGCCACAATCTTATTTATTAAAGTCTAAATTAGTAGAAAATATATTTTTATATTTTTAAAATTAATATATTGAAGAATTGTAATATACCTCAATGATACCACGATAGTATCTAGATATACCGTAATGACATCATGGATGATTGAGTAATCTCATCGAAGGACTGAAGCAAACCTCAATGAAAACACTGTTTAGTTATTCATTGATACCACAACAATATATTATACTTTGATGGTATCAAGGAGGAAGAAAGAACCATTCAATGAAAAAACTACTCAGTTACTATTTGATACCATCATATATATTCATAATATGTGTGTTAGTATCAGAGATGATAAAAAGAGTGGCGTTGATATCAACATGATGTCAGCGTGCGAATAAAAATAGATATATGTCATTTTAAATAAAAAAGGTTGCTGAAAGTAATGAGACATTTAGTGTATGTTTGGTATGGAGGAAAACATTTTCTGGAAAGGGTTTTTCAATTTTCCCAGGTAGCTTAAAGTATTTGGAAAATGTTTTCAAAATCAATTCATTTTCATCAAATTTAAGGAAAATGACTTCACTTCCAAAATTAAGAAATTTTTTTTTTATCAAAACTCTACTTCATCCTTTAATTTTTTTTGCTTACCCTACCCATTGAAAAAAAAAATTAAATTTTTTATTTTTTAAATTTCAAATATATTTTATCCCTACCCCCAAACCACCCCCGTAATCAAACAGAAAAAAAATCTAAAATTATTTTTGAAAAATATTTCAAATTTAAGATTTCTTTTACCTTACCCAACCCCTACCACCCCTACCCCCCCCCCCCCCCAAAAAAAAAAACATTGCTTTTGAAAAATATTTCAAATTTTTTATTTTTTACGCACTCCCCACACCATTCCCCCAAACAAGGCCACCCCCTTCCCCTCCACCCCAGTTTATTTTATTTTATTTAAAAAAATAATATTTTTGGGAAGTATTTTAAATTAAAACATTTTTTACACTACACCACCCCTACCCCTTACCCCCCCCCCCCCCCCCCCACCCACCCTCCCGCGCCACCCCACCAAGGTCACTCCTGTCAATTTTTTTAAAAAATGTTTTTGTAATATATTTCAAATTTTAAAAGAAAATCATTTTTATGCCACCCCCACCCATCACATTCCCGTCATTTTAAAAAAAAATTGTTTTTGGAAAACTATTTCAAACTTAACTTTTTTTTTTTCATTTTTAGCCGCCCCTCCCCCTCCCCCTCCCCCTCCCCCAGGCCATTCTCGTAAAATAGAAAATTAAGAAAAAAAATATTTTTGGGAAATAAAAAAATTATCATTTTTTACTTCCCCCTACCCTACGCCCTTGCTCCAGCCCTCATCAATAAAATTTTAAAAAAAAATTGTTTTTGATTTTTATGCCACCTCACCCCATCGCGTGACCCCGTCAAATTATTTTTTTGAAAAAACTTTTCCTTGGTCGCAGGACCTGGGTCAGATCTCTGAGTCAGATTTTGGAACGACCATTCGGGTCTTGTCCTAATTTGGGTGTCGGGTCGGGTCCTAGATCAATTATTGGGGTTGATTTTCGGATCAGAAATTATTTTCCTAACGAGTATTTTTTAGTCTCAAGCAAAAAACAAAAATATTTTCTGAAAAATATTTTTCATTCACCAACCAAACATAATATTTTCTACTCACCAACCAAACATCTGAAAATAAGTTAGACATACACTTGTTTTCCAAGAAAATATTATCTAGGAAAATATTTTCCGTGGAAAACATTTTCCTTCATACCAAACACACCCTTAAGGGTAAATATTTTACTTTTTTGGGGTATAAATGTTCTTCCCCCTTTTAATACTAGTCTTTTCTGGTAGTAGCTTAGAACACATGTCAAATCACTACACCAAAAATGATTTTTAGTGGTAATTAATTAATGGTAATAACTTAATTGCTGCTAAATATGTATTTTTTTTTTAGAGATATTGGATCTAACGACAATTAACTAAAGTTGGTAAAGACTTTAGCACTTTTTATTAATGTGTATATTTATTACCGCTAAAAGCTATTTTTGTTATGGTGAATAAAATAAAAAGTAGTGTTTTCAAAGTTGTTTGTTGGGAGCATGATGTATCAAAAATGTTTTGAAGCGCAAATGAAATGCGTAGATTTATACGTATGCCCTAGAATTTAAGGCATAAGTCATAGACATAAAAACGTAAGTCATATTCCCTCTTGCTTCAGGCAATAGAACTAGCAAATAAGGTAAACATTTAGGTGAGATAGAAGAGGGAAGCGAGATTGCGATGAAAGTAGCAGAGATGAGAGTCTATTGGAAACTATTTCTCTACCTTAGGGGGAAGCCTGCATACACACAACCCTCCCCAGACCTCACTTGTAGTGTTTGGAGGAGAAATTTTCTAACTCATGAATACGTAGTTTAACATTAGCCCATGAAATTAGCAAATAAAGATAATTTTAACTCATGAAATCTTTAATTTAGTCCATGAAAAGTAAAATGCACATCTCAATGAATCAGCAATAAGCAAATCTCCACCTTTTCTTGAAGATCAAAGTACCAAAAAATGCCCCAAAACCAACCATATAGCTGTAACACCCCATAATTTTTTTGAACTGAGACTCGAACCATCCTTCATTGTGAGTAGGATTTTACCAAGGAATTAAAAATTTCTTGAGTGTTAAGGTCACTAGATGTAGCACCTTGAGTTCCAAGAAGAACTAAAGAGAGTTCATTCAAGTCATTCCTAAGTTCCTTTAAGTTTTGGGTCAACTTCAAACGACCATAACTCTCAGTACAAGATGACTTAGGTGGGATAAAAGGTATCCAATGAAAGGTATTTGAATTATATTTCCAACGCCACCGAGTTTGCTAAGTTTCGAGTTCGGATGAGTGAGATATGTCCTTTTGAAGTCAGGTTGTCCAGTTAAGGAAAGTTGTCCGAAAATAGTAAGGGGTGTTTTGGTCTTTTCCTTATCGAATCAGGTTTAATTCGTTTTTGGTAAGGTTTTAGGGGTCTAATCGGATTAGGTTTAGTTTTATAATCCTAATATACGCCTAGGGTTTTAGTTGAGAGTTCAAGAATGGAAAAGAAGAGAAAAGAGGGGAAAAGAGGAGAGGATCAAAGCATTCGTCGAGGTTCTTGAGTTTTGTTGCGGATTTTTGCCATGGGTTTGATCCCTAAAAGGTATGTAAGCTTCCATAGTGTTGGGTTTGTTCACCCAAACTCCAATCAAGTTAATTTCAGCGTTAAGTTCGTTCTAGAAAGTTGAAGGTTTGGTGTTCTTGAATTGTGTTCTTGAAATTGACTTTCGTTCTTTAGTTAAGATGAGATTGATGAGTTCTTGAGGGAATCGTGTCGATTTTAGAGTTGTGTTTGATAGGATTCTTGTGTACATGTAGTGGGTATCTGAATCTAAAGAAAAATTAAGGAAAAAATAATTGAATTTTGGCAAATTGGGGTTAGAAAATGAAGAAGGGAAAAGAGGTCCGCGACACATGTTCCTCAGAAATAGGACTTTGCTCTCCGCATCACGGAGAGGTCATGGACCCCTCTACCTCAAAATTTATTTCATGACCAAATATTAAAATGCATCTCGGCATCGCAGACTTGCTTCCAGACAGTGATTTCTTGATTGTTTCTCATGTTAAACTCTAAAAACACTCCTAAACATCACGAGATCTTTCCTATCACAAATCACAACCTTGAATTCATAAATCAAATTCAAGGTAGAGTTGAGAGTCAAGTCTTGAGAGTTCTTTCGAATATTTTTGAGAAAGTCCCTTTGAGTCTTTTGAGGAGTCTTCTACAAATTCTAATAACTTGTTTCAAAACTCAATCAAGTAAGTATCACGAGAGTGAGGAGAATGTATTCATGAGTCTACTTTGTCATCACGCGACCCTTCATATCATGAACCATAACTCTTGAATTCATAATTCACATTCAAGAGAGAGTTAAGAGTAGAGTTCAAGAAAGTCTTTAAGTTCAATTGTGAATCCTTTGAGATAAACTATTGATTCGAGCTAAGTTTTGAGGAAGTAAGTATGAGAATGAGAAAAGTCATATACATAAGTTCCATATCACTATGTAGACCCTTGAGTTGAGTCGTTCATGCCCATAATTCTGCATGAAATCCATAAGTTGAGTATCTTTGAGAGGAGCAGTATCTTCAAGTTCTAAGTCTTGAGTATTGAGTTTCAAATCCCTTTGAGATTATATTCCTAATCATGGGACTATTATATGTTACCCATGAAGTCCTTGAGTTGAGTTGAGTTGTTCATGCCCATAATTATGCATGAACCCTTTGAGTTGAGCATTCTTGAAATGAGTAGTATCATTGAAGTTCTTGAGTTCCAAGTATTGAGTTCTATCCATGGTTATTAAAAACCTTGAATTTAGTCATTCACGCCCATAATTCGACATGAACCCTATTTTAAGAAGTCTTTTACAAAGGCTTTAAACTTGTTTTAAGACTTGAGTTTTGAGTTGAGGAAAGAGTAAAGAGTGAAGTTCATTTATTCAAAAGAGTATATGGAGACTATGCATTCCCACAGAGTAAAATGTTTTCACATTTAAACAAGAAGGGAAACTGAGATTTCCAAAAGAGCCTTTGAGCTAGTTTTCAGTAAAGAGTAAATGCTTTCACAATTAAGCAAGAGAGGAAACACTGATTTCCAAGAGAGCCTTCGGGTTAGTTTTTTAGTAATTATCTCCAACCATAGAGTTATGTTTTTAAACATATGATCTAGTATATTTTGGGAATAGTATTGAGCACCGATATAGGGGAGAGTTCAGACAACTCCCGGCCCCCATAAACCATGTAGCCAGCATGGGTAGAAAAGGGTCATACTTTTTAGATGATTCCTTAGTGCTTTTTAGCATGGACTAGTGGATCCACTTAGTAGTTAGGTTCTATACCCCCGACAAGGTATAGGACAACCCTGTCAACGTGAGGTAAAATGTTGTATCATCACATAGCTCACAGTGATGGTTGTCGGATAGAGAACCTCCCACAGTTATATATTGTATTCTTATATACACAGAGTTTACCTTGTATTTTCATATACGAGCAAATTTTATCTTGTATCCTTGCATACAAACAAAGTTATTTTGTATTTTTCAATACATTGAGTTGCTTTCTATTATTTTAAAAGCTTTCCATATATTGCATATGTATTGTTGCTTTATATTGAGTTGAGTATCCAGAGTTGAGTGCCCAGAGTCGAGTATCTTATTGTTGAGATTGAGCCTTATTTCACTGAGTTAAATATCTTATAATTGAGTTAAGCCTTATTTCACTGAGTTGAATATCTTATCATTGAGTTGAGCCCTATTTTCTCTGAGTTGAGTTGAACTATGTTTCTTTGAGTTGAGTTGAGTTGAGAAGAGGTAAGTATGTTTCTATTCCACCAGTTCAAGCTTATGTTATGCTTTAGAATTCCCCTTACATGCTCGTACATTCCACGTACTGAGCCATTTGGCCTGCATCATTTCATGATGCGAACACAGGTATTCAGGGTCATTAACATGAGCTTCGTTGATACCACATGGAGTTCGAGTTAGCTATGGTGAGCCTCCTTGCTTCCGGAGGGTTCCACTTTTAGTTTCAGTGATATCACTTGTCAGGATGTCGTGGGTCTTGTCCCGACATCTATCTTTGTCATTTAGAGGCTTCATAGATAGACAATATATTTTCAGATGTCTGTTCATTTATTTTGTTAAATGTTTTAAAGACTTAAGTTGCCTATTTTATGGCGAGTTGAATATATTATTTTATTCAGAGTATCTATCCAGTATTGTTCAAATCATCTTAATGTTGAGTATTTGAATTTATTTCAGTTTTTAAGCTTTTGCATGCTTAAGTTAGTCTTCCGCTTGTAGTCATCCAGGATGAGGGTTCGCTTGGGGACCAACAATGGTTCTTGAGTACCGACCACGTCTAGGGTGTAGACTTAGGCCGTGACAAACTTGGTATCAAAAAATAGAGTTCAAGTGTCCTAGGGTGTCTATGAAGCCATGTCAAGTAGGATTTTATTTATGGTTATGAGGGCCCTACTTCTATAAATGAGGGACTATAGACATTTAAGAAAAGTTTCCCTTCTTTCATACTCTTAATCGTGCCATAAAGATATGTCCTAGAGATTTATTCATACTCATGCGTTTCTCAGGATCATTCGATTACCCATCATACTAGAGCTGATTGAAAAGCAAAGTTTGTCCTTTATCGATGAGTTACTCTCAGCAAAAATCTTGAGAAAATCAAGTGACTCTAGAGGGGCTTGAGAGAAGCCCATGAGTGAGTAAGTCAGTTTCAGAGGAATGCACCCATATTTATATGAATCGTGCATTTGAGCTAAAAGCGAGTTGTACTCTTTTCCTTAAGACTTGTTTCAGCTGAGATCCTTATGAGGAAGTATGTTTAGAGCTTGGGTAGTATTTTTGCCCGAAAAGGGTAGCATGAGTTACGAGATCATGAGCAATAGTAGTGAAAGAGCCCAGAGTTAGAAGAAAGTATGTAAAGGTTTAGTAATCTAAGTAAAGGAGATGGTGTTTTGACAAGTTATGTTACTATAGTCATGCACCTAGCAAGTTAGTAATGAGGAGTTTTCCCTTATGGGTACACTAAGAAGTGATGAGTTGTGAAGATTCCATCATAGGGGGTAGAATGTGTTGTAGCTAGAAAGGAGTTTGTGATAAAGTGTCATTGTGTAGGTACTGACCAAGTGTAAGTGTTGAATAGAAGAGCAGGAGTATACATGAGGTGATAGATCTAAGCTAGGCTTATGATTTTAAGGGAGAGCCCATAATATTCAAAGTGTTATAGAACTACATAGGCATTGATGTATAGTGAATGAGTGAATAGTACTCAAATTGTGAAGGGAAATGTGTAGTAAATTGTAAGTATGAATACTAAGAGGTAAGGATTGACTACTTGTCATAAGGTCCTAGTGAACGAGTGTTTCTAAACTTGTGCATAGTAGTGGTGAGTTAGTATAGTAGGCGAGCAATCAAATTGATATTTGGGTTTAGTTTATCGGGTTTAGTAATAAACATTAAGCTTGAATTTGAGATGAATATCATGACCAAAAGAATGGCAACATGAGGGTGATGATGTTAGTCTTGAGATTTGATCTAGAAGACTTGACATAGAGTAGGTGAGGAATTGAGGTGATAAGCTGCAATAAATATGAGTGGTACAAGTGAGAGACCCTAATGTTTAGATAAGGGCAGTGAAGTGTGGCTAAGTCACAAGTGTAACAAGAGCATTAAGAGGTGTGCCTAGATGGTATTTTATCAGATGAGGTTCCAATTAAGTTATAATTTTTCATGTGTGCCTAGATAGCATAATTGAGTTGCCAATATGGAATAGGTCCATAGCTTTCAAGTGTAAGCTTTAGACCTAAGGGGGAGATGATAAGATGAGAAATCAAGTCAAGTGTTGAGAATTTCTTAAGGAGCTGGATAGTAGGAGTCCATGGGGTTGTTAGAGTACTAAGCTTGAATGTGGTGTTGTTAAACATAAGGTGGTTCTTGATATGAGCCCAATGTGGTGGTAAAAAGTAATAGTTTTGGGATGAGATTCCCTATAGAGAGGTATAGAACCCGAACCTAAGGATTTGGGTTAAGCTTGAATATAGTAATAGTATTCCATTAGACGAAGAACTTAGTAAGAGTAACCCATTCCATACCAGTCCAATCGTCATTCAAGGACGAATGATCCCAAGGGGGAGATATTGTAACACCCCAACAAATTTTTGAACTGAGACTCGAACCATCCTTCGTTGTGAGTTGGATTTTACCAAGGAAATAAAAATTTCTTGAGTGTGAAGGTCACTAGATGTAGCACCTTGAGTTCCAAGAAGAACTAAAGAGAGTTCATTCAAGTCATTCCTAAGTTCCTTTAAGTTTTGGGTCAACTTCAAACGACCATAACTCTCAGTACAAGATGACTTAGGTGGGATAAAAGGTATCCAATGAAAGGTATTTGAATTATATTTCCAACGCCACCGAGTTTGCTAAGTTTCGAGTTCGGATGAGTGAGATATGTCCTTTTGAAGTCAGGTTGTCCAGTTAAGGAAAGTTGTCCGAAAATAGTAAGGGGTGTTTTGGTCTTTTCCTTATCGAATCAGGTTTAATTCGTTTTTGGTAAGGTTTTAGGGGTCTAATCGGATTAGGTTTAGTTTTATAATCCTAATATACGCCTAGGGTTTTAGTTGAGAGTTCAAGAATGGAAAAGAATAGAAAAGAGGGGAAAAGAGGAGAGGATCAAAGCGTTCGTCGAGGTTCTTGAGTTTTGTTGTGGATTTTCACCACGGGTTTGATCCCTAAGAGGTATGTAAGTTTCCATAGTGTTAGGTTTGGTAACCCACACACCAATCATGTTAATTTTAGCGTTAAGTTCGTTCTAGAAAGTTGAAGGTTTGATATTCTTGAATTGTGTTCTTGAATTAAGATGAGATTGATGAGTTCTTGAGGAAATCATGTCGATTTTGGAGTTGTGTTTGATTAGATTCTTTTGTACATGTCGTGGGTATCTAAATCTGAAGAGAAACTGAGGAAAACAATCAAATTTAGGTGAATTGGGGTTAGAAAATGAAGAAGGAAAAAGTCAGGCAAATCTGGGTACCAAGTCCGCAATGCGGACCTGTTCCTCAGAAATAGGACTTTGCTCTCCGCGTCACGGAGAGGTCACGGACCCCTCTGCCTTAAAATTTTACTTCACGACCGAATATGAAAATGCATCTCTGCGTCGCGGACTTGCTTCCAGACAGTAATTTCTTGATTGTTTCTCATGTTTAACTATCTAAAAACACTCCTAAACATCATGAGATCTTTCATATCACAAATCACAAGCTTGAATCCATAAATCAAATTCAAGGTAGAGTTGAGAGTCAAGTCTTTAGAGTTCTTTCGAACATTTTTGAGAAAGTCCCTTTGAGTCTTTTCGAGGAGTCTTATACAAATTCTAATAACTTGTTTCAAGACTCAAGCAAGTGCGTATGAAAGTGAGGAGAATGTATTCATGAGTCTACTTTGCCATCACGAGACCCTTCATGTCATGAACCATAACTCTTGAATTTATAATTCACATTCAAGAGAGAGTGATACGCTCAAATTACATCTCTTTTCAGAAGCATAGGCGATCGTTATCACGTAAAGAACCCAACTTGTAGGTTGGGGTCGATCCCACGAGGAATATGGTTTAGACTTAAGTTCAATAACAATTATATTCGTTTAGCCAATGTATTTCTGAGACAAATAAGTATAAGGGGGGGGGGGGGGTATTTGTGTAAAAAAATTTGGAAATTATGAAAGTAATTAGTAAGCAAGATTTAAACTTTTGTTGTTATCAAATTGAGAAAGAAACTAGGGCGTATGTGTTCCCCATAAGCTCATAACTCTGTAATCCTAGTAATAGCAATCCCTTCCTAGTGTATTACATGCAAAGCGATAAGTTATGTAACTCTAAATCCTTGGTCCGACATCTAGTGAATTTCACCCCGCACCTTGGTCCGGCTACGTGTGTATAATTTACTAACCCTTACCATTACCTCATAATAGACGTCACATCGATGTATGACTTAGTTTTCACCCTCGTACCAATCGACATTAATTCTATTAGATAGTATCACACTAAATCTATGTTGATAATTCTTTTCTTATTAACTACCTCCTTGGTCCGACAAGTAGCAACAAGGCGAGTTCTAACGATGCGCACCGTTAAAAAGACTTCTAGACGAAAGAATTATCAATGCATGCAAAACACTATTCGGGAATTACTTAGTTACTATTCATACTTCGTTAATCGCTCATGGTTCCCACAACCCTAGTTGTGGATTTAGTTACCCATATTAGCAAGAAAACAATTCATAATGTTTGAAGAATAAATTATGAACTTACGTGGTAGAATAGAATAATCCCAGAATTTCAACTTGAATTTCAAAGTAAAATCACCAAAATGTGCTTAGGAAATTAAGAATTGTTAAAGTTGCAAGTTAATCTCCCAAACCAAAAACTAGCACTAAAATAATAAATCCTAACCCCCAAAAACGAGGTTTACATACCCTATTTATAGAAAACAAGTCTTAAATTAAAAGGGAAACAAAATAAGGAAAGTTTGTTCAAGCACGCGTCTTCATTTCATCAGACTGACTTACGGACCGTCAACGGATCTACGGTCCGTGAGTCCCTTCTGTCAGCCAGGACTTAGAAAATATTTCAGCTTCCAAAAATCAGCTTCTCTGAAGCAAACGACGGAACACCAGGACGGACTGTAGATCATCGATCCCTCTCCGTAGCTCCATACTTAGAATTCTCCAAAATCAGGTACTGGAACCCCACAGTCACATTCTACGGTTCAACAGTACGATCCGTAGATAAATCTACGAACCGTCAATGGTCATCGTGGTGCCACACTTGGTCAGATTCCCTGATTCTTCTTACATGCCTTGCCCTGCTGATTTACGATCACCATCTACGGAGCGTCAATGGACCTACGGTCCGTAGATCACCTCCGTAGATGCCCTTTTCTGCATTTCTTTCAGCTGTCACTTTACTTCTGCGCCTAAGCATCTTTCCTATAAAACATGATAAAAACACATAAAAACCAATACGAAAAGGCCCTAGACACACACAACTCTTAAGTGAAATGTATTAAAAATATAGTAAACTCACGGTATATCAACACCCTCAACTTAAATTCGTTGTTTGTCCTCAAGCGACGCACTAAGACTCTATACGACACTTATATAGAAGCGCACACTTTAAGCATAGACAATCACATGGCTATCCATCCTAACTCTCCTCGAGTGCAAATCTTTTCTCTCAGACTCAACAAGGTAACTTGTGCGGATTCAAACATGACAAAGACCGACCAACCAACACACAACATACACTTTTTACTATCACCAAGGTACCAACTCTCCGACAATGGAACTGGTGCCCTTACTTCAAACAAAATCCATTTTTCACACAATAAATTTGATTTTTTTAGTACAAGGATTTATTCAACAACTCACACTCAGAAGTAATTTCAAGTACAGTTAGTGCTCAATACCATAGGCTTGCCCTTATTTTCACTACTTAGACTCTCCAAACTAGGTTCTAGGACCACTATAGGACTTTGTTGGCTTATAACATAGGCTCAGGGTCAGGTGTGGTACATTTGGGTATGTTTTAGTGACTTTCTGCCCTCCTTGACATTACATTAGGCCTTCTACCTCTTTTTGCCCTATTCTTGACATCCTACCGTTTTACCTTCTGTCCCTTGATTCTCTTCAACCATGGATGTGACTTTAGACTTTGTAGCTCTTTTATTTTTCACTTTCATCTTTTCTTGCGTTTTATTCTTTTCTTTAGCTTTCAACAAGACACATCCTTTCCTCTCTCCCTCTTTTTTTTTACATCAAACTTTTTTCATACCCATTTTTCTTTCGGTTTTCTCTTTCATAGCCATCCTCAACTTATGGATTTTCCATTGGTTTAGGTGCACAATACCTGATGTCGAGTCAGGGCCAAGATTGAGGTTACTTTTTACATTAGCCACCCTCAACTTAGGCTTTTGGCCTAAGTCGATGTGCACATGTCCAAAGAGGGACCGGTGCCAACATACTAGATTATGGGAAGGTGAGTTAGGGGTTTAGAAAGAAATGGTCTAATTTAGGCTCAAAGCATTTGGATCAAAGGGAGCATTTATTTCATTTGGTTGGATTCATCTTTTAGGCAATTTATGGACTTATCAGAACAAGGGCCTATGATCACTTCCTAGCCTCTAGAGTAGATTGTCTTAGCAGGACTAACCGGGAAAGTTCTAGATTGACACAAAAACTGTTTGAACAATCAACTATTCTCACACACTCTTGGCGCATAGTTTCATTATCAGATTATCAGATTACCCAGTTCAAGTTTTAGCTTAAGTCATTCCATCAAGTGGGTTCATTATCATGTCATACCCAGAGCCAACACATTCAACTCATTCTAGTCTACATATTTTAGCACATATCACAATTTTTTTTGGACGGGTATCATTTCTTTCAAAAAGTTGCCAGCATGCTTCATTCTTTCTCATGCTTCTACACATACAATCCTAACACATGCCGGTTCAATAAAAATTAAGCAGTCTCTTGGGGGAAAAGAACACATGCAAGAAAACCCCAAGAAAGGATTATGAGTTGGGTTACTCAGATTTCACCCTATCACTCACAATCCATTTACCCCACCCCAACAAAAAAATAGGTGCAATTATCCCCAATGCACACAAAATGTAGTAAAAAGTAATGGATTTAGGTGAAGCAAACCTGTGGCGCATAGCGCCGACGAACCATCAACAAGCGGGTGGGTCTAGTTTCCCAGAGTCAGCTACAACAACATTGGGGTCACCCTCAGTAGTGCCCACATCAGCAATCACAACACCCTCAGTAGTGCTATCAATCATTCTAACTGCACCATCAGTGGCACTCACATCGTGACTCTCAACAGTCGAAACCTCGATAAAGGACACAAATCTTCTGCTGGCGCAACTCCTCATCTATAATAGAGGCTTTTCTAGCCTGTTCAGTCCATTGGCGCTCCCATTTCTTTGCTCAGGCCTCCTCAGTAGTGTCAGAATGTTGGCTGAAGCAGTGTCCCTTCCCACGAGAACGGGTGGGCTCGAGCTGTGCATCTGTATCCTTTATGAATAGAGCATAAAGTACGGTATCATCAGCTAATGCAATGGGTGCAGATTTTGGCTCATCTGTGGGCGCAACAAGGATAGAATCAATGTCTGCCTAGAGACTGTCCAACTTAGTCCGAATGGAGGAAAAAATTGTGATTGGGGTTGGCCGTGCGAGTACTCTCAACTCGAAGGCATCTAGGCGCTTATGAACAACTCGAACCTTTTGATCTATCATGGATTCCAACCTCTTCTCCATCCTAGCCTCGGAATATGCAATGGACTACTGCATCCATGACTTCATATGGTGAAGCAGTGTGGCCATCTACGCCTCCAATTTATGAACTCGAGCTAACGACTAGTAGAGGCTCTAGAAGGCGGGGTGGCTCTAGATGAGTTGGGGCCTGAGAAGAGGAGAATGGGGTATCATCAGTATGGGCTGGAGGGGCAGGCTCATCACCCTGCATCTGCTCCACAATATCTACTAAATCAGTACCCACTAGCACATCGATCCGCGGCCCTCTGCGAGGTGCTGCCACATTTGCCTCGTCCTGAATCAGGCCAATATCTAGGGTCCCCGTTGCCTGTATCAATTTGTCACAATGCCAAATCGGCACACCAGAGTCCATGTATAGTTGAAAAATTAGGCACGGAAAAGGGTAAGTTGTGGAGGTCTTGAACGCCCTCTCATGAATCTCTGCCAATAACATGTAGACGAAGTCGATCTCGAACCCCGCTACTAATGCTGCCACCATTACTTCTCTATCCCATGTAAGTGCATTGTCGGCCTTTGTGGGCGACGCTCTGTTCCGCACCAGCAACCAAAAAAACTTGGCCACCAAATTCAAGGTGGCCTTCCGAATACCCAAACTGGTGAGCTAACCAACTCCACATGCTCTCCATCTGCAGCTATGTGCCTGGCCAACCATAGTAAGACAACCTCCCTTTGCTCGGCATTACGCGTGAAGGCTTCACTCCTCACAACATCCCATCTGTAATCAAATTTGGCCGTGTTGAGTGCCCAAGTGTGATCAGGACTAGGGCCATAGAGGAATCGGTTGATTGTGGTAAGTGATATGTCCACTGGAAAACCTCGGACCATAGTAGAAGTGATAGGGTCCTGGCTGTGGGCTTGGACCTCAATCGAACCTCAAAGAGTGGCAGCATAGGAGGCATAGAACTCCCGTACAATCTCCTCGCTATAAGTCCCAGGGTATTGAGCTATCCAGTCGCACTTGTAAAGCTGAAAAGGCCGGTGGATGTCGGGAATAGTGTGCAAGTTCCCCGTGAGGACTCTGCACTCTTCAGTAATAAGCTGGGCCATCTTCACTTTCTCATTCAACATTCTGACATCCCGGTAGATTTTCCATTGCCCCTCAACACACCATTTGTTTGGCTCCCCAGCCACTGGATCAAGGTTGTAGCTTCGTGGCACTGGGACTTCTCCTGAACTAGTGGCCTCATCAGACGAGGCAACTTTGTCATGTGATCCTGAGCCTGTGGCGGATCCAGAACCAGAGTCGAAAGCATGGGCGGGCTCAGAGCCAGAAACAGAGGCAGACTCTGAGTCGGAAGTATAACCAGCCTTAGAACCGGAAGAAGAACCAGCCGGTGACCCGATTAGTGTGTTCTCCTCATCAGACCAGGAGACAGTGACTACGTCGGTGACTACCTGCCGGGATGTATTCCGGGTAGCCCGAGGTGCAGTAGGGGATGTCCTCATGGCTGGTGGAACATATGCTGGATCCTTTTATGTGTCCGTGTCTTCATCAATCAGCCTAAAAGTAGGCTGCACGGAGTTTGATTTACCCCTTTTGGAGTAGGTCACTTGCTTCTTAGGCGACATGGTACCTGTGGATGTCTAATTAGTATCATAATAAACTCATGACACACTCAAAAATATTTTAGAACTAAGAACGAACAAAAATGAATAATAGAAAAAATCCTGACAGTGGCTTCAGTGGCCACCTACGGTGGGCATCTACGGTTCGTAGGCTGGCCTACAGTCTGTGGATCCCTTCCGTAGATCAAAGGTACCAAAAAGTTGGTCTCTGAAAGGAACCACAGATGTTTAGAACGGTTCATAGATTGATCTACGGACCGTAGTCCACTTCCGTAGTTCCATACTTGGTGAAATTCTCATGTGCCACCAACCACGGACCGGATCTACGGTCCGTAGATTGACCTACAGTCCGTAGACAGTGTCTCGTGGATGGGATCTGTAACAACTTTCAGGCATCCTTCATGTTGACCCCAATTTGACCAATTTCAACAATATCACCTAATCTAATAATGCATTTCAACAAAAAATATACTAGTTCGTCATTCTAAGGGTTTCGATTACTAAATTTACAGGAATTGCACAAAAATTAGGAACCCTAAGTCGAAACTTGCATTTAGACTCTCATTACACTGGTTTTATACATTATAAAGATGCACAATCACTATCTATTGTCCCAAGGGTGTTTGTAGTTCTAGTTTGTCATGCATTTACATACAATCAACTACCCAAGGTCAAGACCCAATTCCGGACTTTCTCTAATCAATCACTGAATTGAAATTCAAAGTGAAAGGAAAGCCTATTAACTTACAAGCAATGGGAATAAGGTGATTGTGTGACGACTCGACACTTCTAACAACCTTTTGCTCGCCTTTCACACCGAACCCGGACAACGAACCTTTGAAAATGGGGAATGGGATAGAGTTGGGGGAGGAGAGAGTGCTTTGTGAAATGAGAGGATGAATATGGGGTAATTGATGGTGGATTTATGGTAATATGGCGTGATTGGAGTAGTTAGAAGGGTGTAGAAACGGTTTTGGGGTATAAACGAGGGAAATGGGAATGATTTGAAAAAGAGGGGGTTTTAATTAAAAGATGTCTGGGTCGAGTCGGGTCAGACAGACTAGGGTTTGGACCCATGAGACCCTATCTACGATTCATGGGTCGATCTACGGTCCGTAGATGAGGACCGTAGATCGCACTTGCACTTTTAAAAATTCAGGAACTTTACCTGGGATGTACGGACACCATTCACGGTCCATGGACTGAACTACAGACTGTCGATGGGGTCCGTAGACCTCTGCACCAATCCTTTTTCTGCAGATTTTGCTTTTCATCCCTGCATATGTAGCACCCATTAGGTCTTTCTTTTTATATTTTCTGGACATTTTTTGACACAGACTCTATGCTATATCTAGCTAACACTAACCAAAAAGAAAACACCTATCTAAAGGAATACAAAAAAGCAACTAAACTAAGAAAACTACTAAAAATGAAAACCTATAGTTGGCTAGATTGTACATCTTGGGTTGCCTCCCAAGCAACACTTGATTTAACATCGCGGCATGACGCATGCCTCTTGATTACTCAGACTTCATCAAGAACATAGGCCTCAACAACCTCTTGCACACTTTCCGCGTTTCCCAGATAGATCTTGATCCTTTGCCCGTTTACCATGAACCTTGTTCTTTCCCTATTCTCAAGCTCAATCGCTCCATGGGGAAGCACTTTTGTGAGCAAAAATGGCCCGGTCCATTTGGACTTGAGTTTGCCTGAAATCAAGCGCAACCTAAAGTTGAATAGAAGCACAAGATCACATACAACAAATTCTCGCTTTTCAATTCTTTGATCATGATACTTCTTCATCTTTTCTTTGTACAAGGCTAAACTTTCATAAGCTTTTAGGCGAAACTCATTAAGCACATTCAAGTCATTTATTCTTTGATTAGATGCGGCGCCCTAATCCAAATTTAGCTTTTTCATCGCCTATATAGCCTTATGCTCTAGCTCTACTGGTAAATGGCAAGACTTCCCATATACAAGTTGGTAGGGAGACATACCTATGGGAGTTTTGTATGCGGTGCGATAGGCCCATAGAGCATCATCAAGCTTTCTTTACCAATTCGTTCTATTAGCATTCACAATCTTCGCCAAAATCTGTTTGATCTCTCTGTTGGATACTTCAACTTGCCCACTAGTTTGCGGATGGTAAGGAGTGGCTACATTGTGGCGGACACCATATTTCTCAAGTAACCCCTTTAACAACTTATTACAAAAGTGGGAACCTTCATCACTGATAATCGTCCTCGGTGTACCAAATCTGGAGAATATATTCTTTTTCAAGAATGTAGTGACACTTTTACCTTCATTGTTGGGGAGCAGAACTGTTTCCACCCACTTCGATACATAATCAACCACAACAAGAATATACTTCATCCCATGTGAACTCACAAATGGCCCCATAAAATCAATGCCCAATACATCAAACAACTCAATCACTAATATCGGATTCATAGGAAGCTCTTGCCTCTTTGAAATTTCTCTTTCTCTTTGGCAACGGTCACAAGACTGGGCGAAATCATGAGCATCTTGGTGGATGGTGGGCCAGTAGTACCCACACTGCAAAATTTTATGCGTAGTCCGAACACCACTATGATGCCCACCAACAGGCAATGAATGACACGCCTCTAGTATACCCATCATCTCGACCGCTGGCACACATCGACGAATAATCCCATCGGCACAACTATGATACAAATAAGGCTCATTCCAAAAGAAATTCTTCACATCATGCATAAACTTTTTTCTTTGGTGAAAAGACAAATCCGGGGGTACCAAATCGCTTGTCAAATAATTAGCAAAGTCTGCGAACCAAGGAATCAGATCATGAGAAGTAGCCAATACTTGTTCATCTGGAAAAACATCATTAATTTAAGCCCTATCACCAAGCTTTAGCATAACTTCTTCCTCCAATCTGGACAAGTGATCGGCAACTTGATTTTCGATCCCCTTTCTATCTTTTACCACAAAATCAAACTCTTGCAACAACAATACCCATCTAATCAACCTCGGTTTTCCATCCTTCTTCGCCATCAAATACCTCAATGCAGAATGGTCAGTATGCACTATGACCTTAGTACCAAGCAAATAGGATCTAAATTTTTCGAATGTGAAAGCCACCGCAAGAAGCTCTTATTCAATTGCTGTATAGTTCTTTTGGGCCACATTTAGAGCTTTGCTAACATAGTAAATAGGATGGAAAATTTTCTCTCGCCTCTGTCCCAATACCACACCAAGCGCCACTCCACTCGCATCACACATTACCTCAAACGGGTGTTCCCAGTCAGGTGAAATAATGATAGGTGCAATAACTAACTTCTCATTCAACTCTCTAAATGCTCTTAGACAAGCATCATCAAAATAGAACTTACACTCCTTCTCGAGTAGTTTGCAAAAGAGATATGCAATTTTTGAGAAATCTTTGATGAACCTCCTATAAAAACCTGCATGCCCAAGAAAACTCCTAACACCTTTTACAAAGATAGGTGGAGGAAGTTTTTCTATCACCTCAACTTTCGCTTTATCTACCTCAATGCCCTTCTCAGAAATCCGATGACCTAGCACTATACCTTCTTTCACCATAAAATGGCATTTCTCCCAATTGAGCACTATGTTGGAGTCTTCACACCTTTTAAGCACCTCAGCCAAATGATCCAGACATCGATCAAAAGAATCACCTACCACAGAGAAATCATCCATAAATACCTCAATAGTGTCCTCCACCATATCATAGAATATCGACATCATACAACGCTGGAAGGTCGCTGGAGTATTGCACAACCCAAATGACATCCGTTTGAAGGAGAAAGTCCCATAAGGGCAAGTGAATGTGGTTTTCTCTTGGTCCTCCGGAGCTATAGAGATCTGATTGTAGCCCGAATAACCATCAAGAAAACAATACCAACCCTTACCAGCAAGTCTATCCAACATCTGATCCATGAATGACATATGGAAATGGTTATTTTCTATCCAAACATTTAATTTCCGGTAGTCCATGCAGACTCTTCATTAGTCACGGGCCGCATCGGAACAAGCTCGTTTCTCTCATTAAGAACCACAGTAATCCCATCTTTCTTAGGCACGCATTGAACATGACACACCCAACTACTATCTACAATGGGATAGATAACTCCAGCATCCAACCACTTGATGATCTACTTTTTAACTACCTCTTGCATAAGCATATTTAATCTTCTTTGGTGCTCAATACTAGGTTTGTGATCCGGCATGAGTTGGATTTTATGAGAACAAATACCGGGAGGGATCCCAATAATATCCATAATAGTCCACCCAATGGCTCGCTTGAACTTCTTCAATATGACAACCAAACACTCTATTTGTCGCCCATTCAAATCAACCGCAATAATGACTAGTAAAGTATCATCTTTTCCCAAGAACACGTACCTCAAATGCGGTGGTAGAGCCTTAAGCTCTAATTCGGTGCCTCCTCAACGAACGGTCGTGCAGATGGGGACTCACAATTTTTCATGTCCAACTCCAACTTCTTTGGTTTTGACCGATATTCACACTTATCAAGTGCGGTGATCAGCTTATCATACTCTTCATTACCATCATTATCGAAGTTCATCATAACCGCTGATAATGCCTCAACACCCAGTCTCTCCTCAACCTGCACCTCAGAAACACTCTCAACTCTATAGGTTATCGCCGATACCGATTGGAGCTCACTACTTTGCTTCATAGACCTACAATTTTTGAAAGTTGCCTCTTTATTGTTCAGTCTTAATTTCATTTGCCCCTTTTCCATATCAACCAAAGCGCTCCCCGTAGCTAAAATTGGTCTCCCAAGAATGATGGGAACCTCAAAATCAACCTCGCAGTCAAGAATCACAAAATCTGCCAGAAAGATGAATGACTCCACTTTCAGTAGTACATCATAGAGCACACCTATGGCCCCCTTCACAGTTCTGTCGGCTATGAGCAATCGCATCGCAGTCGGTTTTGGATTTCCCAGACCTAGCTTTTTGAAAATCGACAATGGCATCAGATTAATGCTAGCCCCAAGATCACACAATGCCTTAGCAAAATGCAACAACCCGATGGTACATGGTATAGTAAGGCACCAAGATTCTCCTTCTTCTGAACAAGGGACCTAGTAGCAATAGCGCTACAATGTTGCAATCTATCATCATGCTCGAAGCTCACGACCCTTTTCTTTGTCACCATATCCTTCATAAATTTTGCATACCCAAACATTTACTCCAAAGCCTCTATCAACGGAACATTGATGGAAAGCTGTTTTAACATGTTAATAAACCTGCGGTATTTGCTTTCTTCAGTCTTTTTCACTAACCTTTGTGGGAAATGAGGCGGAGGTCTGGGTAGGGGGACAACTTTCTGAGTTTACCTCATTTTCCTTCTCTGTCGCATTCTTGGTCTCTCCAGTCACCTCAACCACATCATCATCTTTACTAGCATTAGTTTCTACCCCAGACGGCATAGGTGGATCAAAGGTCTGCTTACCTCCTCGAGTCGTGACTGCTATGCAACATCCATCATTCTTTGGATTTTGGATAGTATTACTAGGAAGAGTGCCAGGTTGACGTGGGTTGACTATAGTCGACAACTGAGTCATCTGTAGCTCAAGATGCTTGATCGACACTGCGTGGGCGTCAACTTTTTGACCAATACCAGACAAGTCATTTCGCATCTCCTTCACATTCTTATCAGTCGCGTCAAAACTCTTCATCATTTTCTGCATCATATCCTCAATACATGACATATTACTTCCCACTTCCCTAGGAGAAGAATCCCAATTTTGAGGAGGAACAGAAGGTCCAACCCAATCATTTCTGTTGCCATAGTTGTTCCGGTTGTAATTGTTGTCGCGATTGTAGTTCCCATCCTAGACATGTTGACCCTCGCGGTTGTAATTGGCATAGTTCCGACCTTGGTTTCCTTGACCTTGGCACCAATTATCCGTGTTGGAACCTTGGGCGTTTGGTCGAAAACTCTTCGTATGCTCATTCACTGCACAAGCATCCTCTTCAAAATAATACTCCTCTGCCGGTGGTAGAGTTCTAGTCAAATAGTTCACAACATTTACCTTCTCCGCTTCTCCAGTCACATGCTTTAACACCAACCCTAACTTAGTTCTCATATGTTCCATCTCCTCGCGAATCTCATCTGCAGGCCGGTTGTTTGCAGCTTGAACAACAAATGTGCTCCTCTCAGTGTCTGACTTTCTAGTGCTCCAAGCTTTATTATTTCGAGATATCTTCTTCATCTTTTATGTAATTTGTGCAAAAGTGCATTCACCGTACGAACCTGCCGCAATAGTATCGAGCATTTCCTTACCATTATCATCCTGTCCTCGGTAGAAGTACTTATTCAGCGACTCATCATCAATACGGTGATTCGGGACACCCCTTATGAAGGCAATGGACCTATCCCAAGAACTACTCACAGACTCTCCAGGTAATGCTACAAAGTTGTTGAGTTTATCCTTCTTGTTCATCTTTTTGGACACTGGAAAAAATCTTGCTAAAAATGCCTCTGTCAACTGCTCCTATGTATAGATTGAGTTCTAAGGGAGTTCATTGAACCACACAGTAACATGTCCGATCAATGATAGGGGGAACACACACAACCCAATGACGTTCATATCCCAATCTGGTCGACCTATACAACTTTTTTAGACATGATTAAGTTTGGCTATGTGAGCATGTGGATCATCAGCTGTCAACCCCGCAAACAAGCCTCTCGTTGTAAGCATCTGCATCAAGCTACTGGTCACCACAAATGTATGCCCCTGAGGTAGAGGTTGTAGGACAAGAGGTCTATCAGAATCAACAATATTAAGGGTGACCCTGGAGTTTTCATGCAGATGTGGTCCTTGTGGTTCGTGTGCCCTCAGTCTATCTCCCAATCTATTCTCAACTGGAGCCTGATTATTCGCATCAATTACCCTTGGAGGTTGCAATCCCACACCTACACCTAACTCTTCCCCGATAGGGTTAATCGGAATCCTTGATTATTCATTCTCCGCAAAGTTCTATTCAGTTCGGGATCGTAGGGAGTAAGTCGTTCGCCTTGGCTCCATGTACTTGACATACACTAGAGTAAGACCCTGAGAGAAACAAAAACAAAAGAAAAAGTAAAATTAGGAAATATTTGACTAAAGTTCAATAGTGTAATTAAACATAATCTAAAAGCCTTATTCTCTGGCAGCGGCGTCAAAATTTGATACGGTCAATTTACACCTCTTTTCAGAAGCATAATCGATCGTTACCATGTAAAGAACCCAACTTGTAGGTTGGAGTCGATCCCATGAGGAATATGGTTTAGACTTAAGTTCAATAACAATTATATTCATTTAGCCAATGTATTTTCGAGACAAATAAGTAAAAGGGGGGATTTGTGTAACAAATTTTGGAAATTATGAAAGTAATTAGTAAGCAAGATTTAAACTTTTGTTGTTATCAAATTGAGAAAGAAACTATGGCGTATGTGTTCCCCATAAGCTCATAACTCTGTAATCCTAGTAATAGCAATCCCTTCTTGGTGTATTACATACAAAGCGATAAGTTATGTAACTCTAAATCCTTGGTCTGACATCTAGAGAATTTCACTCCACACCTTGGTCCGGCTATGTGTGTATAATTTATTAACCCTTACCATTACCTCATATTAGACGTCACATCGATGTATGGCTTAGTTTTCACCCTCGCACCAATCGACATTAATTCTATTAGATAGTATCACACTAAATCTATGTTGATAATTCTTTTCTTATTAACTATCTCTTTGGTCCGACAAGTAGCAACAAGGCGAGTTTTAACGTTGTGCACCATTAAAAAGACTTCTAGACGAAAGAATTATCAATGCATGCAAAACACTATTCGGGAATTACTTAGTTACTATTCAGACTTCGTTAATCGCTCATGGTTCCCACAACCCTAGTTGTGGATTTAGTTACCCATATTAGCAAGAAAACAATTCATAATGTTTGAAGAATAAATTATGAACTTACGTGGTAGAGTAGAATAATCCCATAATTTCAACTTGAATTTCAAAGTAAAATCACCAAAACGTGCTTAGGAAATTAAGAATTGCTAAAGTTGCGAGTTAATCTCCCAAACCAAAAACTAGCACTAAAATAATAAAGCATAACCCCCAAAAAATGAAGTTTACATACCCTATTTATAGAAAACAAGTCCTAAATTATAAGGGAAACAAAATAAGGAAAGTTTGTTCAAGCACGCATCTTCATTTCATCAGACTAACTTGCGGACCGTCAACAGATCTACGGTTTTTGAGTCCCTTCTGTCAGCCAGGACTTGGAAATATTTAAGCTTCCAAAAATCAGCTTCTCTGAAGCAAATGACAGAACACCAGGACAGACCGTAGATTATCGATCCCTTTTCGTAGCTCCATACTTATAATTCTCCAAAAATCAGGCACTGGAACCCTCGCAGTCACATTCTACGGTTCAGCAGTACGGTCCGTAGATCAATCTACAGAACGTCAATGGTCACCGTGGTTCCACACTTGGTCATATTCCCTGATTCTCCTTACATGCCTTGCCCTGCCATCTATGATCACCATCTATCGAGCGTCAATGGAGCTACGGTCCGTAGATCACCTCCGTAGATTCCCTTTTCTGCATTTCTTTCAGCTGTCTCTTTACTTCCGCGCCTAAACTTCTTTCCTGCAAGACATGATAAAAACACATAAAAACCAATACAAAAAGGCACTAGACACACACAACTCTTAAGTTAAATGTATTAAAAATACCGTAAACTCACGGTATATCAGAGAGTTAAGAGTAGAGTTCAAGAAAGTCTTTGAGTTCAATTGTGAATCCTTTGAGATCAACTATTGATTCGAGCTAAGTTTTGAGGAAGTAAGTATGAGAATGAGAATAGTCATATACACAAGTACCATATCACTATGTAGACCCTTGAGTCGAGTCATTGATGCCCATAATTCCGCATGAACTCCATAAGTTGAGTATCTTTGAGAGGAGTAGTATCTTCAAGTTCTACGTCTTGAGTATTGAGTTTCAAATCCCTTTGAGATTATATTCCTAATCATGGGACTATTATATGTTACCCATGAAGTCCTTGAGTTAAGTTGAGTTGTTCATGCCCATAATTCCGCATGAACCCTCTGAGTTGAGCATTCTTGAAATGAGTAGTATCATTGAAGTTATTGAGTTTCAAGTATTGAGTTCTATCCATGGTTATTGAAAACCTTGAATTGAGTCATTCACGCCCATAATTCGGTATGAACCCTATTTTAAGAAGTCTTTTACAAATGCTTTAAACTTGTTTTAAGACTTGAGTTTTGAGTTGAGTCAAGAGTAAAGATGAAGTTCATTTCTTCAAAAGAGTATATGAAGACTATGTATTCCCACAGAGTAAAATGTTTTCACATTTAAACAAGAAGGGAAACTGAGATTTCCAAAAGAGCCTTTGAGCTAGTTTTCAGTAATGAGTAAATGCTTTCAGAATTAAGCTAGAGAGGAAACATTGATTTCCAAGAGAGTCTTCGGGATAGTTTTTGACTAATTTTCTCAAACCACAGAGTTATATTTATAAACATATGAGCTAGTATATTTTGGGAGTAGTATTGAGCATTGAGATGGGGGAGAGTTCAGACAACTCCCATCCCCCATAAACCGTGTAGCCAGCATGGGTAGAAAAGGATCATACTTTTTAGATGATTCCTTAGTGATTTTTAGCATAGACCCGTGGATCCACTAAGTAGTTAGGTTCTATACGCCCGACAAGGTATTGGACGGCCCTGGTAGCGTGAGGCAAAATGCTGTATCATCACATAGCTCACAGTGATGGTTGTCGGTTAGAGAACCTCCCACAATTATATATTGTATTCTTATATACAGAGTTTACCTTGTACTTTCATATACAAGCAGAGTTTATCTTGTATCCTTGCATAGAAACAGAGGTATTTTGTATTTTTCAATACAGTGAGTTACTTTTTACTATTTTAGAAGCTTTCCATATATTGCATATGTATCGTTGCTTTATATTGAGTTGAGTATCTAGAGTTGAGTATCCAGTGTTGAGTACTCGGAGTCAAGTATCTTATTGTTGAGATTGAGCATTATTTCACTGAGTTAAATAACTTATAATTGAGTTGAGCCTTATTTCACTCAGTTGAATATCGTATCATTGAGTTGAGCCCTATTTTCCATAAGTTGAGTTGAACTATGTTTCTTTGAGTTGAGTTGAGTTGAATGAGTTGAGAAGAGGTAAGTATGTTTCTATTCCACCAGTTCAAGATTATGTTATGCTTTAGAATTCCCCTTACATGCTCGTACATTCCACCTATTGAGCCATTTGGCCTGCATTATTTCATGATGCAAATACATATATTCAGGGTCATCAATAGGAGCTTCGTTGATACCACATTGAGTTCAAGTTAGCTTTGGTGAGCCTCCTTACTTTAAGAGGGTTCCACTTTTACTTTCAGTCATATCAATTGTCAGGATGTCGTAGGTCTTGTCCCGACTTCCATCTTTGTCATTTAGAGGCTTCATAAATAGACAATGAAGTTTCAGAAGTCTGTTCATTTATTTTGTTAAATGTTTTAAAGACTTGAGTTGCCTTTTTTATGGCGAGTTGAATATATTATTTTATTCATATTATCTATTCAGTATTGTTCAAATCATCTTAAAGTTGAGTATTTGAATTTATTTTAGTTTTTAAGCTTTTGAATGCTTAAGTTAGTCTTTCGCTTGTAGTTAGCCAGGATGAGGGTTCGCTTGGGGACCATCAATGGTTCTTGAGTGCCAGCCACATCCAGGGTGTAGACTCTGGTCGTGACAATATCCCAAACCAACTACTGCAAAGAACCATACTTTCTCAAGTTTATCTTCATCATCTATTTCTCCTTCATCATTTCTTCCACTTTGAGATGTCGTTGTAGTCCCATCACCAACGTATTCAGTCAAAGGAGGACCACAAAGTGCAACATTTCCTTGGAAAATTGTTGGATCAACTTTGGTTTGAAACTGAGTACTAGTAGGAATATTTCCTGTCAACTTATTCTATGACAAGCTCAAATGACTCAGAAACTCTAAAGTAGCTATACTTGGTGGGATAAGACCTGTTAACTGATATATTGAAATATCTAACGTTTCAACCCAATGTAACTTTCCGATATATGTTGGTATATTTCCTCTCAAATGATTCCTAGACAAGTTCAAGGTTCCAAGTTTGTTATCTCTACTGGGATTTCTCTAGACAAACTGTTGCTCGAGAGGTCGATACTATTTTTACTAGGTAAAGGATTTTATCGTAATTTTGTTTTATTTATTTTGCCTCAAGCTTCAATGTCCCTTGATAATGTCTAGTTTCTACATCAATTAGCTCAACCTTGAAGCCTTCCAAGTTTCCAAAACAAGAAAGGATAGAACCAGATAAGTTGTTTTTTGATAGGTATAGTACGTGAAGACCTGAAAGGCTACAAACTTTAAAAGAATGTGGCCTGAAAACTTGTTATTCCTTATACTAAGGATAACAATAATCTCATTGTTTCCCCTAGCCAAGCTGGGATCAGCCATGACAACTGATTGTTACTAAGATAATTGTTAATCATTTTCGTGCAATTTCTCAAACTCGAAGGCAGTTCTCAATCGAAATCATTTCCTGAGAGTCTTAAGAACATCAGATAACCAAGAGAGCCTAGTGAGTCTGGAATTTGGATGGATAGGCGATTCGCTGACATATCTATCCAGTAAAGATATGGTAGCTTACCCTAGAAATCAGGAACTTGTCCAATAAGTTGGTTCTTATCGAAGGCTAAGGTAGTTCACTGATTCATATCTATCACCCATGCATAAGGAAATTGTGCCATTTTGATTGTTCCTAGAGATGTCCAAGTCTGCCATACTAATAAGTGCTTCACAATGTTTAGAGGAATAAGTGTTGGGTTTTAAAAGGTGTGAATGGAAAATGAAGAGTTTTGATTTTTACGAAGAGTTTTGATTTTTACGAAGAGTTGTGACTTTTATGAAGAGTTGTGACTTTTATGAAAAATTGTGAGTTTTATGACAGGTTGTGAACTTTCCGAAAGATTGTGACTTTTCCAAAGGGTTGTGACCTTTCCGGTAAGGCACAATAAGAACCTTTTCACACTAACCTTTGTTGTCTATAAATAGAAATCTTCCTCTTATTTTTCAACAAGGAAAGATTCAATTTCCTGGACTTCTTCTACTACTACTACTAAATATAGTATTCTAAGTATATTTTACTGTCGTTGAGTGGTTCGCTGACACCATGGTTTTAGGTACCGATACACTGGTGCGTAAGATCGTTCTATCTTGGGAGGATATATTCCATTAACCTTGGGTACTTGAGGGGAATAATTTCCTTAAGGGGACACTGTGCATTCAGTGGGCTCGATTTTCTTCTTTTAGAAAAATATTTTGTATATTGTTTCTAATCTGTATCTGATTCTATTTTCTCTACTATTTTTAATTTTCTAATTTTAAAAATACTCTTTAAACTTTGTTGTTTCTTACCATGTTCTTCAAAGTTTTGTTTTAAGTATCTTAGGAATACAGGATGAACAACAATCTTAAGGAAATTATTATACGGTTGGTATTTCTTGTATTCTATTTATTAAGGGAAACATAACATGGAAGTAGAAGATTAATGCACTACTACTTCAGAATTTGGTTCCTTGTTTAGCAAGATCGAATTGAGAATGTACTAGAAAAATTGGTGGTATTCCGGTTAAAGATTACACCAGGTAACCTTCTTATTATTTATCTAAGGAGGAAAATAGTTTCTAAAAGTTAATTATTTTGATATTTATCATGTGTATCTTTGGAAATATATCTGCAAATCATATGTTTTGGAATGAATTTTCCTTGGCAAATAATGTTGCCTTTAAAATTCTTTAGTTTGCAGAATGAGAGAGCACATTTTATGTTTAATAAAATAGTATGTCAAAATGTTATAGTTGGAGGACTATTTAAAAAGAAAAGCATTTCTATGTGATTATCAAAGAATATGTTTTATTCTGTTTGGAGAAAAAAAACTTTTGTAGTTTTGTACCTGTGTGAATTTGATTGTCTTACTTTTGTAGAGTAAAAAAATCTGTAGTTTTCTACTTTGGATAAATAAGACTATGCAATTGGTTTGAAGAATATGAAAACTTCATCTAATAAGTCAGTGTTGTACTTATTGTTTTCTATAAACTTCACTGTTAAATAGAAAAAAATGTACAAAAGTTTTTGTCTTTATTATCAGTATTCTAAACACTAAGTGGTTTGTCTAATTGTGATTGAAAAAAAACCAGTGACTTAAAGTGTGTGATTTTGTGTCTACAATAGGTGCTTCTATGAAATGAACTTTGACACCATGTAAAGATTGTCAAAGAGAATTGAAGCACTATAATTTTTTCGTAGAATAATATTTCCAAAAGAGGTTTCATGCTGCCATTTGTAGTCTGGCTAAATATGTGGAAAAACTATTCAACTATTTGAAAAATATTTTTGAGGTCATATTTAAAATGTGGGGGGTTCTTTGCTTATGACAAAGATAAAATTAAACTTAGTGTCTAATTTAAATTTGGAGCACAAAATATGAAATTCGATGATACTTTTGTATTATGTTAGACGCACAAAATTCTTGGAGTATATTTGATATTGTGGCCGTTGAGTTTCTCTTTTACTAGTATACGGTATGTATAGTATGAAACTACCAAATTATATGTATACTTGTTCAAAATGATTGAGTTCTTTTATGAAAAAATGTCACTTAAAATGCTCGGATTTTTCATGAAAATATATGTCCATTAAATATAACTATTTGTATAGACATGAATAATAGTGAATAGTCATTTGTCATGTTTTGTAAAAGAAGCATTTGGACTATATTGTCTTTATTGGACCCGATGAAACTTTGTTCATGTGTAGTTCTATAACAATCAAATTGAAAGTTATGGAGTCCTTCCGAAAAAGATATTTGACAAGGTGATGACTCTAAACAATGTTTGTATCACACAAAATTGTAAGAAATAGAAACAAATATTTGTGATAAAAAGCTACCTCACGGAGAGCTTTTCAAACTCAATATTTTTATTTGTTCTTACTTGCTTGAGTCAAACTGTTTGTGACATGAACACTTGGGACATGTAAATTACAAAACCTTTGAGTGCAATAAATAAAAATGTCAAGTTTGTGTTGAATCTAAGTATGCTAAGCATTCTTATAAATCTGTTGAAAGGAATTCTAATCCGTTAGATTTGATTTACGCTTAAATTCTTTATATGAAGTCAACATCATCTCGTGGTGGAAAATAAATCTCATAACTTTTATTGACAATTGCATTTGATACAGTTATGTTTATTGTTGAATGGTAGGGATGAAGCAATAGAAACGTCTAGGCAGAGTAAAAGTGCCTGCAGTACAAATCCCAACAGCCAAAACAATCAAACTCCTAAACAACATATGAACAACAAGAACCTTGGACATGCAAAAGCAGAGAAGCCAGTTGGATACAAGAAATGAGCTTAAATGAAGAAGTGGGGATTCATATAGCCAACCACAACTTGTCAGGGACTAAGGTATACTTGTTCTTGTACTTTAAAAAAAATCGTTAAACACAACTAACTTAACTAATCTCCTGCCATGGAGACAAGAAATAAACATTCCCTTTCTCATTATTTGATATTTGGTCAATTGGCATCTTTGATCGAATACATCCAAAGTTCAAACTAATCACTATTTCAATGCAGAAAAATCATGCCAAATTACAACAAACTGGACTAATATTGATTTGCAAGAGGAGATAATGTACATGCTTCCACCATAAATGCATGAACAGTTGTGTAATCATTTACGGGCTATAACATCAATACCTCTAAATAGTTAGGCGATTTAGTCTACAAGACTATTGTTGATACGCAGAAAATAATAGGAGACCATCAAAAAAGTGCAAAGGCATCAAAGTAAATATCTACTTCACCAACAACAGAAAATGGACATAAAAAATAAACAAAATGGAAATTAAGGATTCTGAAGGTGAGAACATGCCCTAGAAGAAGGGATATCAATAGTGTTATAGGGACCAGAAGACAAATAACCCCTTGTTCTGCGGATTCCACCTTCCTTGGTAATTCAAGTGGCCCACAAGGGCTAAATGTAGACTGTAGTACTGGAATGATAACAATTACGAAAAAGGGTAAAAAATGACTGCCATTTAAATTAATCCTAACAAATTCTGTAGCATCAATTTCGTTTCGATCTTGACTCTTGAGAATCTTGAAAAATTGCATAATACTAAAATTGAAGTTGAAATTAGTTGGAAAAAAAAGATGTGATAGGGATGGAGAATATAAATCCCCTTTTGTAGAAATATGTTTGGAAAGTTGATTTATCCATCAAAATACTGCCCTATTCACCTCAATCTAATGGAATTGTAGAATCAAAACAAAAACCGAACTTTGAAGGAAGTAATGGCTACATTACTTATAAGTTCAGGTTTACCACAAAACTTGTGTGGAGAAGCTATCCTTACAGCAAAAGGGAACAACAAAATGTTTTGTCTTTTCAGAAAGAAAGCAATAAAGAGTTTTGTTTGTTCAAGACACAATCTATTCCATATGAGAAATGAAAAGGAAGGAAATTCAACTTGAAATATTTCAAAGTGTGGGGGTGTCTAGCCAAAGTCCAAGTACCTATTCCTAAAAGGATTAAAATAGGACCTAAGAACTGTGGACTGAAAAATTAGACTTGAGTAGTCTAGTGAAAGGTCTAAAAGACCTTGAAATAACAAAAGGAGAATGTACTTAATAAACAGATTCAAACGCGTAGTAAATGTCAAAGGACATATACTACCATTGGATCTGATTTTATAACATTTCCTATGTATTTTGTGGACTCATCCTTTTGGAAAGATGGTGTCTTGAGATTGATTCAATCTTGAGCAACCACATTGGAAGTTAATTGATCTTCCTCGAGGAAATAAACCTTTTGGTTCAAAGTGAATCTTCAAAAGGAAAATGAAAGTCGATGGAACTGTTGACAAATATAAAGCAAGACTTTTTGTCAAAGGCTTTAGACAAAAACAAGGTATTGATCTTGTCGACACATACTTACCAGTAACTAGAATTACATTCCTTCGGATGTTAATTACATCAATTATGGTATATGTTGGAGGAAGAAATTTACATGGAACAGCCTGAGGGTTTTATGGTTCCTGGTAAAGAAAAGAAAGTGTGTGAACTTATTAAGTCACTTTATGGACTAAAACAAGCACCCAAACAATGACATAAGAAATTTGACCAAACCATGTTGGCAAATAGATTTAAGAATGATGGAACTGATAAATGTGTTTACATTAAAATCACAAGGTCATTGTTTGTTTGTATATTAATGACATGTTGATCATAGTAGAGACACTAATGACATAAATGCTACTAAACATATGCTAGAAAGAAAGTTTGATATAAAAGATCTTGGAGTTGCTGATGCGATCTTAGATATTAGAATCCTTAGAACTCCATAATGTTTAGCATTGTCACGGTCTCATTGCATTGAAAAGATACTAGACTAGTTCAAATATTTGGATTTCAATATTGTCAAGACTCCAATAAATGTGAGCTTTGCATTTCAAAAGAGTGAAGGTGAAAGTGACTCACAATTGGATTGCGCTAGAGTATTGGGAAGTATGATGTATATCATGAAGTGTACGTGATCAGATATAACATGTGCTATTAATGAACTAAGTCGGTTCATGAGTGATCCCAATCGAACTCATTAGATGACAATGAAAAGAGTTTTGGGGTATTTACAACATACTCAAAACTATGTTCTGCATTACAACAATATCCAATAGTATTGAAAAGATATAGTGATGCAAATTGGATCACCGGGATCAAATGAAGTAAAATCCACGAGTGGATATGTATTTACCTTTGGTGGATGGGCAATCTCTTGGAAATCTTCCAAAAAGACATGTCGCTAGCTCTACAATGATCTCTGAGCTAAGTGCTCTAGATAAGGTCGGTGAATAAGTTGAAAGACTCTAGAATTTCTTGATAAATATTTTTGTTGGCCCAAACCTTTGGCATCAGTATGCATACACTTTGATAGTCAAGATGCAATAGGTAGGGCCTGGATCATGATGTATAATGGAAAGTTTTGTCATATAAGACATAGACATAATACCGTTAAAAAACTACTCTCTAGCAGAATTATCACAATTGACTATGTAAAGTCAAAGGATATGTGTCGGAACCACTTACAAAAAGGCCTAACTAGAGAGAAATTTGAAAAATCATCTAAGGGAATGTTTTTATGGCTTAGGACAAGTCATGATGGCGGTAACTCTACCTAGTAGACTGGAGATCCCAAGAGCTAGGTTCAAGAAGAAAAATAAAGTTGTGACTGACAGTTTCGCATTGTCAACCAACTCAATCCATTCTCATGATGAAGATAATGCTTAGGAACAAGGATACAACATTAAGGCTTGTTAATGAGTTAATAAAGCTTATAGTTTTTAATGATTTGCTAAGTTTGGCAGATTTGACCAAATAGTGTATCTACGCGATAACACGATTAGAAATCACCTATGTGAGTGTGAAGTGTAAGCCGCTTCAAAGAGGATGATTGTCAAAAGCCCATCCCTCTATACACTCATGAAACCAGGAAGTGTTCATGGCTAAAACGAACACAACCATAAGAACCATAAACGGTAAAGTTAATTATGTGACATATGGTTGTCTAGGTTTACACCAAAGATTGACGGTTCAAAGATATCAAATCTACCGATTGACCGAGTATATCCGACATATGTTCACTACGAAAAGTTCAAAGAGAAACCTACTTATCCAGATGCAATTAATTCTTACTTGTAAAGTACACACACTTGTCCGTTTCTTTGTCTTGGAGTCATTCCCCATTCATGCGGGGGATTGTTGGGTTTAAAAAGGTGTGGATGGAAAATGAAGAGTTGCGACTTTTATGAAGAGTTGTGAATTTTATGAAAACTTGCGACTTTTATGAATTGTTGTGACTTTTATGAAAACTTGTGACCTTTTCGATAGATTGTGACTTTTCCAAAGGGTTGTGACCTTTCGGTAAGGCACAACAAGAACCTTTTCACACTACCCTTTGTTGTCTATAAATAGAGAGTTTCTTCTTATTTTTCAACAAGGAAAGAACCAATTTCCTGGACTTCTTCTACTATTAATAAATCTAGTATTCTAAGTGTACTTTATTGCCGTTGAGTGGATCGTTGACACCATAATTTTAGGTACCGATACACCCGGTGAGTAATATCGTTCTATCCTGGGAGGATATATTTCATTAACCTCGGGTACTTGAGGGGAATAATTTCCTTAAGGGGACACTGTGCATTCAGTGGGCTCGATTTTCTTCTTTGAGAAAAATATTTTGTATATTGTTTCTAATCTGTTTCTGATTCTATTTTCTGTACTAGTTTTAATTTTGTAGTTTTGAAAATACTCTTTAAACTTTGTTGTTTCTTACCAAGTTCTTCAAAATTTTGTTCTAAGTATCTTAAGAATACAGGATGAACAAGAATAGGTCCTGAAAATAAGTCATCCCTTAGATACAATGTTGTAACATTAGAAGACCATAGTGGGCGAGGTCCCTTGGAGCGATTGGTGCTTAAATCCACGTTGGCTTGAAATTTAAGCTTTGGGTACTTTCCCTGTCAAGTTGTTGTAAGCCATGTCTAGATTATCAAGCTTCAAATCCAACTCTACAAACCAATCTGCTACAACATTTGAAATCCCTGTGGTATTGAATATTATATTGTTGAGCTCATTCTGATCCTTTAGCCAATGTGGGAATTCAGTGCCTAATTAGCGTGTCTGAATGGTCAAGAATGTCACATTGAGTAAAGGATTCCAATTCAGGCTGATATTGAATGCCAAGGTTATATTTGTACCAAGTTTCATGCCAACCGAAAACTCTTGCAAGTTGGAAAGATCCAGTAAATGGGATTCTTTGACAATACCTTCCCACATATTCTCTAAGATGTCCTATGAGATCAATGACATGAGCTGCCCAATATTCGTGGTGAGGTTTCCACTCATTTTGTTAGATGTGAGGTAGAATGTCTCCAAGGATGATAAGTTCCCTATAGTTTCAACTATTGTGCATGTCAGTGAGTTATACCTCAATTGAAGATCTTTAAGCTTCCATAAGTTGCGTAATGCATCAGGAAGATTTCTATAAATGGAAGAGAGATCAAGATATTCAAATAAAATGAGCTTTGCAAACTCATCAGGAAGTTCACTAAAAATATTGTTGGAGCTTAAGTCAAGATGCACAAGGTTATTAAGTTTGAATATCCATTTAGGGAATGTACTTGAATTGAAAGCATTGTCGGAAAGATCAAGTACCAAAAAAGAAGATAGATGTAGAGATGGAAAAGAAGATGGAAGTTTTAAAAGTTACATCGAGGCAAGTGTAACTCCAAAAGAGAAGGAATATGATCATTCATTTTTTGAACCCAAAAATTAGTAGATTTGCTAAGATCTAAACCTCCCAAATCAAGAACTTGCAAATTTGAGAGGTTTCCAAGAAATGAAGATACTGAACTAGTAAAAGACGCAACAGATAGATTGAGACACCTTAGTTCTTTAAGGCGACCGATGAATTTAGGTACTTTGATTCCTCCAGATTTGTTCATGCTCAAGTCTAAGTTTCTGAAGTGTTGTAACTCAGGTAAAGATAGATTAATTACACCTCTCAATTCATGTTTTTTTTAAAAATTTGTTCCGTAGATCAATCTTTATGACGTTTCCGGTCTTGTTCTCACAGGGTACACCAAACCATTGGCAACAATCTTGTTGATCAATCCAAGAAGATAGCCTGACTGAAGGACCTGTGAGGTTTTCTTTTAACTTTTAGCGGTGCCATTCTTCTTTGTTTCAATGAAAATTCTTATAGTAGAGGTTCTAGCAAAGGAAACAAAGTGATGGTTTATGCAAGTGAAATACAAAAGTTGAGATAACAATATGAGAAAGGTAAGTTGAAATGAATTGTTCTCCATATTTGCTTGTTAGTGAATGAAGTAGGAAGGAAATCTCTTGTCATTTATAGGCGTAGTATTTGGAAAAAATTAAGCAAGTATTGTGGCCGCCTAGTGGTCGTGGTTGAGAACGATGAGGTTTCAAGTTCAAATTCAGCGGGGATGAAAATACTAGGTGTTATTATTGGGATATATACTATTAAACATGTGCTTATATATAGAATTTATTATAGAATAATTATTTATTCATTTTTAATATATCATATATTTGTTTATGGTGTTTGTTTACTTATATAGTAGATGATTTGGGGTATAAAATTTAAGCCTATACACAGAGGATGAAATCATCAGTTCTTATAAGTATAAAGTTTTTTGCACACAATCTAAGATGAGAATTAGACATGCCATCGGTACGATTGTAGCACAAGATTATATGTAGTTTATCTTGGTTATGAGAATGGTATAGTTCCAACTTCTTGTGTTAGTGCATTTTTTATGTATTAAAAGGAATTGAGTAGAGATAGTTGCTTTAGACTGACTGACAATAACATATTCTCTAAACTATTAAATGTACTTATATTCTTAATCTTGATATTACTATTCTGATCTGTATATGTTAATTATCGTTTTGACTTATTAAAAGGTGAGATTCTAAGATGGGTCAATATACGTGATAGATTGGACGATGATAATATATATTGGTGAAATAATAAGTTAGTTGACAGAATCCATGTCTCGATATAGAGATTGATGATATGCCTTTTTGAGAAGCTTATAAGTTTTCATCATGTAAAACCTTGCAAGTGGATTATGAATCTGACACATGAAATAAGTTAAGCAGTGCTCTAAAGAAAATTGATCATTGAATTAATTAGTTAGTAATTTAATATATTGATTAGTATCTATAATCTTAACATGGGGAATTACATATGTGTTAAATGGGGAATTTCGAAATATAAATATAGGAGTGCAATTACGAATTTCTAGTGCAATGATTTGTAATTTATTAGGGTAAGGTCCCCCTCCTTGTATTATGTTTGTTTTATTTATGCTAAGGCTGGGGGTGTTGCTATGCCCCTGATCCCCCCAAAGGTCGTTAATAAAAAAAATTATGGTAAGAATAATTCAAATTAATTATTTATAATTATTACCATAATAGGAAGCCTCAGTAATTAATTATATGGTCCCTACTGTGCCCATATTTAACTAGAACTCAAAATCTATTCTATGGGGAAAAGAGAGAAGTATGTGTCTTTCTCTATTCTAAAGAAAGGGAGAAGTATATATCTTTCTCTATTCTAAAAAAAGAGAGAAGTATGTGTATTTTTATATTCTAAGGAAGGGAAGAAGTACATGTGTTTTTCTATTCTACGAAAATGGAGAAGTACATGTCTTTTTCTATTCTAAGGAAAGACTGTCTGTTTCTTCTCTTTCTTGGACTAGGAAGAAATCTCTATAAATAGGGATTCTTCTAACCCTTGAAGGACGAGAAGTTTTATATACGATATTTGTCCACCCAAGTATTAAGAGAGTTCGGAAGTGAACTTGGGATCACTGTAGAAGACCATAAAACTGACGTCCAATTTGTGGACTAACTTGTGGATTCGCTTGAAGGTTTTAGCTTGTGGGTTCGCTAGATGGTATCTACTCACACTTCAAGAGATAAATCTTGAATTAAATTTCAGAAAGTATATGTGTTCTAGCATAAACTACGTGTTGTCTGTTATTCATGTAAGTAGTTTGATTCTGGTATGCTACCGATGTGCATATATGTAAACCCCGAATCCGAAAGAGGGCATCATTTCAGATTTTAGGACTTACATGTGCCATCCACAAGGACCCAACCACAGGCCATGGATCGAGCTACGAGCTATAGATGGGTCCGTGGAGAGGTCCACCCAAAATCTGTCCAGGCCATGGACCACGGTGAGACCTACGGACCGTAGGTGGGTCCACGCCCCGTGGTCCAAGAGCCGTGGGTCCTGGAAAAAGTCTCTGACCATGGACCACGAGTGTGCAAGATGGATCGTTGGTCCATCCACAGTCCGTCGGTGGTGGGTCGTGGGTCGGTGCTAGTAGTTATTTTCCAGGGTCAGTTGGGTCTTTTCCTAATTAATTAATTCATATACTCTGTCATTTTGCCTATGTTTAGAACCCTTATATAAGATTTTTCAACCCTCAAATTAATCCATTTAATTCATTCTTCCGATTTCACAAAAGAAAATCAAATTCCTCTCCAAATATTCTCTCTATAGAAACTTGAAAAAGAAAAAGAAGGATTCACCTAGGGTTTCAAGCAAAGGTTCCAATTCCTCCATTGAAGCCTAGCATTTGGACTCAAGGTATGATAGTTTTCATCCATGGATTCCTTCCATTCATTGAGTTCCCAAATTCCTCTATTTCAAAAGGCAGAAATCTCTAATTGAGTTAGGGTTTTCATCAATTGTCATGGGTTCTTTTCATTATTGATTTAAATGATTGAATTATGATCTCTTATACATGAATTGATGAATTACAATGATTTTATGACGATTTCCCACGAACCCATATAATCCTCATGTTTTCAAGTTATGAATCATACGATGTGGGATTTGGATCTTTAAGGAAGAGTTTTTATGAAATTAAGCATGTATTGTAAGCTTTACATGTATTTATGATGAAATCCTTATATAACCCATGTTTTCTAACAGTTTATGATTGAAAGTGGGTTTTGAATCTCAAAAGGTAAATTTTGGACTTATGCATTGCTTTATAAAATCCATGCAAATGTTTTAAGGGTGCTTTGAGAGTGAAGTACCAATAATGATGTTGTGTTGTGAAATGATATTCTCATAAACACATACTAGCATAATGTGAAAGGTTTTCTCACATAGAAAGGATTCATAGGTTTAAAGGCTTTCTCACCTAATTGAATCAAAGACAATGAGCTATCTTAATGAAACTAGCTTGAATTGGTTGTCCAAGGGCACCTTAATATGAGTAATGAAGTCAAGTAAGAAATGACTATTCCATGGGAATTTATGCTTAACACTGAGTGGATATTGATAGCGAGATGGAAGCTCTCCAATAGTAGAGGTCGGGTTTCCAAAGTAATCTCATGAGATGAAAGCTCCCCCGTTAGTAGAGATCGGGTTTCTAGTAGCAATCTCCTTATCCCATAACTTTGTGCCCACATAGGTTGATTAGCTAAGGGATCCACTTAAGCTAGAAGTTCAAGGTTCTACCTTCGACAAGTAGGACACCTCTTTTCGGTATGGGGTAGACACCAAATTCCATGTTATAGCTCACATGGTCTCAATGTTGGTTAAGGCTAATTTCCCCACAAGTAATAATGAACTAAGGTTACTTCAAAAAGTATTTCATACGAGTTCAAAGCTTTTAAAGAAGAAGTTAGCTTGCATTGACCATGATTTATGACTTATGTTTTACAACTCTTTTATACCATGTTTTAGCTTGGTCAATTGCATGGCATGAAATGAAATGTCCCTTTTTAGCATAATTTAAATGTTTTATGCATGACTATTGTACTTGGTACATTGTTTTGTACTAACGCATACTCTTGCCTACATTTTTCCCAAATGTATGGTCTGATATTCAGGATGCTCAGGTTCGTGGCTAGTGGGTGATTTGATTAATTCCTGAGCTTTGGTGAGTCCTCATGCTTCGAGGACGGACTCTTATTGTTTAGTTCCATTTCTTGTATTTCCCTTTTGGACATGATGTATAGGCTAGGCCCAATTTTATTTTATTGTATCAGAGGGATATGATGAGACAAGTGTATTAGACTTCCATTTTTTGTTTTATAAATTGTTTTGGACTTGGACTATTCTTTTACTCGTATTGTTCTATTTCTTATGTTATGAGAGCTAAGTGGTTTGTATGGAGTCCTTCGGAGTTCTATATGTCATGTTACATCTAGGGGGTACCCTGGGTCATGATAAACTTGGTAATTAGAGCACAAGGTTTAGAATGGTCCTAGGATGACTTATAAGCCATGTCTAGTAGAGTCTAGTTCATGAGTGTGAAGCGCACCAAATTTATGAATGATAAGCTACAAAATGATTAGGAAACTCCACTTCTTTCATTACTCTTAAGTCGTGCGATAGAGTTTTACTCTATAAGGTCTCTCTCTTAATCCTTATCCTATGTTCTTCAGGATATGGCTACATGAAGAGCTTATTCTAGAAAGAAAGTGAGGGAGAATGCGGAACAATAAGCTCCTCAAGTTCCAGTCGATCCTTTGGTCGAGCATGTTTCTAATGCGGAGTTTAGGGTTGCTTTCCAAGTATCAGCTCAAGCCGTCACGGCTCAAGCCAATAGAGAGGTTGTGGTTCCCGCAAGCTCAAATGTGAATTCTGCATCTTCAAGAGTGAGGGACTTTACAAGGATGAATCCTCCGGAGTTTCATGGTTCTAAAGTTAACGAAGATCCTCAAGAGTTTATCAACAAGGCCTATACGGTGTTGATGATCATGGGAGTTAAGCTGGTGGAAAAGGCAGAGTTTGCCGCTTACCAATTGAAAGGTGCGGCTCAAATATGGTATAACCAATGGAATGAAGGGAGACCGAAAGATACGGGTCTTCTTGATTGGGAGAAGTTTAAGCCCACTTTACTTGATAGGTTCTTTCCCCTTGAGATGAGAGAAACCAAGGTACTTGAGTTCATTAACCTTCGACAAGGAAGTATGAGTGTAAGGTAATATGCTTTAAAGTTCAATCAATTGTCCAAATATGCTCCAATAGTGGTTGCGGATTCATGAGCTAAGATGAGTACATTTGTTTTGGGTGTGTCCGAAATGGTGGTTAAAGAGTACCGAACCGCAATGCTCATTCATGATTGGACATCTCTTGTATCATGGTACATGCACAATAAATTGAGGAGAAGAAACTCAAGTAAAAGTCTACGAAGGCAAAAAGGGGTAAGACTGGTGATGGTAATTTCTCTAACACAAGGTCATCCGAGATTTAGACAAAGAATTTCTGGTCAAGTTTCCTCCAATGCTCCTCCCAAGTTCAACAAAGATAGGGTGTCTAACCCTATGCCTTAAGGAGGTAATGGTAGTGGATCTTTATTGCCTAGGTCTAATTGTACTAAGTGTGGAAGGAAGCACGATGGTAAGTGCCTAGCCGGCACTAACGGTTGCTTTGGTTGTGGTAAGAGTGATAAAAAATTAAGGATTGCCCAATGCTTACGACTAAAGGAAGAGGGGGAAAACAAGCTATTACTAGTGGTGTGGGTTCCAATGCTCCTAAGCAAAACCACTTCAATGCTCTTCAAAACCGAGGTGAACAAGAGAGTTCCCCGAATATGGGTACCGGTATGTTGAAAGTTTTCCAATTTGATGTATATGCTTTACTTGATCCCGGTGCTACCTTGTCTTTTGTGAAGCCATATGTGGCTGTGAGGTTTGATGTTCTTCCGGATGTGTTGTTAGAATCTTTTCTTGTCTCTACTCATGTTGGTGATTCTATTGTGGCTAAGAGGGTCTATAGAAAGTGTCTCATTCTATTGTGGTAGATCCTAAGAAGACGGATGTGGTCAAGAGTTGGACTAGACCTCTAACTCCTTTTGATATTAAAAGCTTTTTGGGTTTGGCACTGACTCAACTGAGGGCTTAGAAAGTCGGGCAGCATAACATCTAAAATACTATGACTGGACCCATAAGGTCATAACCTGGATATCGGTATGTCATATAGACGAAGGTAGACAAGCCAAAGATAATAAGGTACTAGCTAGCCGACAAGGCTACAATAAAGATATACACACATACATGCAAAGCATTTCCAAAAAATTTCCAGCAACAACAATAGTAGAAAATACTTCAAAATAGCCCAACATCACGTAACTATCAAAATACGATTTTTCCAGCCGTCTATTCGTGTTCTTACTTATATAGCAAAGCTATAACTTGGACTCACTCAATAAAATGAAGGGTGAGAATTATTACCTCCAAACAGTAGCAACACCACATAAAAAAACGAGACTCCTTCACCATGAAGAATCCTTTAAATCACAACCAACGAGGAGGAAATAAATAACACAATCTCTATGAACGTTCCGAGGGTGAAACCACGTTAAAATCTTGTAAATCTTTGCTTGGATAATAGGTGAACCTTTAGAGAGGATTTAGGACTGTTTTTTTTTCTTATTTTGGTCGATAATAATGAGAAAAAACGAAGGGAAATCTGATCTTATAAAGCTAAACCGACATATGGGCTAGGGGCCCACCTTCACGTGCCTGCTTGTGCAGTCTCACTAAAATCTGAATATCTCTCAATTCTGAACTCGTATGGATAAATGGTTTAGTGCATTGGAAATTAGACTCGTAGACCTTCGATTTCATATATTGGGGTTCTTCTAAAGCTTTATATATTGGGAGAAAAGCTCCAAGACATTTAACCCAAATTTCAGAAAATTTATCAAAGAAACTTACTCTTAACTTTTGCCAACTTTTTATTTCTCAACTTGCTTGACTTCAAAACTTAACTTACGATCATTGGGCGACTATATCACCTTATAAAACATCCTTATTAGCATATAAGACACTCTTTGTCTTATCCCCAAAGGTACCGGTTAACTTAAGCATTCTGAACGGGCGGGGTGTTAGAATAGACATTCTTTAACTCGAACTTGTTTAAGGGCATCCTTGACCCATAATGTTAGTCTAATTCTTTGATTTTTTTTAACCTCCCCTTTACAATCTTATTCTCCTGAAATGATACACCAAGTCATATAAGCCTCATACACTCATTCAATGATACACTTATTATGCGAAAGAACCACAGGGTCTCACATTCTCCCTTTCTTAAGAACATTTGTGCGCGAATGGATTCGAACAATCTCTTGGTTGTATTCCTTGTTGCTATTGTGTTGTTTGCAAGGCTATATTTGTTACGTTCGCAAATCTTATATATACATGCCAAGACTATTGGCTGGAGGTTGAAACATACAAAAAGAAAACCCAGAATATTGTGTCCACAATAGCCTCTATGAGTGACATAAGCACTGTCGGGACAAGGCCCAGACTATACCCAAATTGTACAACAAAAGTAAACATCTTCTGATATCCCTAGCATAAGATGGAGCTTACCAACTCATAGATGAACCTGAATCCTGGTGGGTTGGTCGATTAGAGTCCCTGCATGTACCTGCTCACACAAAACAAAAAGCAGCGTCCCCAGGCAAAGGGACGTCAGTATGAATAAAAATGTACTGGTATGTAAAACGAATAGTAAAATCATAAACATTTACTGTAAAAGGGTAATAAAGATACCACCTAAAACTAAAACACAAATAATCTCCATGGCTGACCTTTAGCCCCATACTACTTAAATATGCATGGTATGCTCGTATAATCGTATGTCGTGAATACACACACACATATATATATATATATATATATAGATGCAAATGCATGACATACCCAACCAAATGCTAGCAATGGTGGTGATTTCCGGTAGCGAACCGACATCATATTCGCCAACTTGTGGCCATCTTTGTCTCATACGTATAAATATAGGAAATAGGCCCCATACCTCCCGATTATAGCTCGGGAGTAGAATGCATGGCATGTCGTGTCATGGATTTATAAAACCTATGAGTTACTGTTGTCATGTTGCCAAACTTGCCCCGTTTGCAGTCTTGTTCTCATAACCCCATAATAACTTTTGTATAACATATAACAATCTCATGGAACTTGATATGTTCTTCCAAATAAGCTTGAAAAGTTAGCTCGAATTTTAGAAGGACAACCTAACCTTGTTGATATTCATAACAAGTTTAAGGTGACTTACTTAGTTCCAAACTTGGTTCCTAAATAATTTACAAAAGAAATATTTCAAAAACCAAGTGTTCTAATAGTTTACATTTAAATTATATTTGAGACTTTTGAAGGTCGTGAGCTACTTTAAAGTTTTTCTTTAATAATAACCTTAGTGGATAAAGATGGCTTGTCACAAGTAGTAAGGGTCTCGCGTGACATTTTAATTCACATCAACCAAGGAAGAATACGAATTCATACGTGCGGACATATAATCAAGGAAACTAGTAAAATCACATGTAGATGTCGAACACTCTATTTATCCGAACGAGTGAAATATTAAAATAACATAATCATGAAAATAATTCAGCTGAGATCCCAATGCCTTTCATTGAAGGTCTTTCTAGCAAGAGAATAGCAAAAATATCACATTCGGCGTTTTAGGAATTTCCTAGGAGTGGTGCTAAAATGAGGGACGTAGCTTTGCCTTAACATACCTTTTCAATGAACGCTCGAATGGCTGTAGCTTCTTCACAAAAGTTTTTCCTTACGTCCTAAAATTCACAAACAATATATATACACAGCTGGTACACAGTTATAAACAATTCATAATTGTTCTTAAATCGTCAGATTTGCCAAATGGCTTCAACTTGACGAAATGTTCGTAGAACTTCATAAAAACAATCATAAAAGAGTCCCGAGATGATTAACTTAGTTAACCAAGTGTAAAACTTGAAGAAACACCAATAACTACAAATTTATATCTTCAAAAACCTGCTCCAAACGCAGCTAATAGAAGGGGAAAATGATTACCACGTGTAAAGATCAAGTTTCTAGGCACGGAGGCAATCTTTAATGGTAGAAATCGTCGAAACTGACCTTCATCATGAAAGTACTCCATAGGAACCTTCTCTTAAGATTTCTTTCTGGTTTGGAAGTAAAATGAAATGTTTTCATGGCTTAAAATGTTGAGTAAGCCGACATACCACATTTTTTACCCGACCCGGATTCTGCCCCGGCAGTCCGTAGTAAAACCCTCATAACTTTTTACTCCAATGTCGGTTGGATACGGAGTTTTGTGCGTTGCAAACTACACTCGTAGACCTTCGATTTAATGGGTGATAGGCCTTCTAACTCTTTGTATATTGGGAGAAAACATCCAAGACATTTGACCCAAAGTTAAGAAAATATTATTAGAGAAACTTCGATAACTTTTGCCGACTTTAGTTTCACTAATTTTCTTGACTTCCAAACTTAACATACGAACCTTGTGCTATTATAATACCTCATAACAAACTATTCTTAACATGTTTTACACTCATAGGCTTATCCACAAGGTATGGGACAAGTTAAACCTTTCAAACGGACGAAGTTCTACCCGAGCCATTTCTTTTATCATGAACTTTGTTTGAGGGGTCCCTTTGACCTAAAACTTTAGTTTAGTTCCTTGATATTTCCACCTACTTCCAATCTTAATCTCCAATGTACGATACAAGGTCATATACACCTCATATAACCATGCCATACTATGCCACATATATTATGCACGATTAGAGAAAAAGTACGGGATCTTACATTCTCCCCCCTTATGAACATTCTCCCGCGAATGAATCTAAACAATTCCTTGGTTGTATTTTTTTTTTCTCACAGTACTTTATTTGCGAGTCTATATTTGTTACAGTCGCAAACCTGAAGTCAAATTCTGAAAATTTTAACTACTAAGCTTTGCATAGCTATCTCGTAAGAAGACATATAAATTTCACCTCAAGCTACTTAAAATATAACTAAGTCGTTGTGAAGAAATAATTGCCAATAATCGAAATATGACTCACCTTAAGTCGTAAACAGTTGGGGGTACTCCTTCCTCATTTCCTCTTCCGCTTCCCAAGTCATTTCCTCGACGTTGTTATTTCTCCATAACATATTCACAAAAGCTACATCTTTATTTCGAAGCTTTCTTACTTGCCGATCTAAAATCGCTATTGGTACCTCTGCATAAGATACTCAGCTATACAAATATTTTTAATGGGCATAATACGTGAAGGATCTCCAATGCACTTCCGCAACATAGAAACATGGAATACAGGATGAACTACTTCCAATTCTGAAGGCAAATCAAGCTCGTATGCCACCATACCGATCTTCTGAATAATTTTATACGGCCCAACGTACCTAGGACTGAGCTTCCCTTTCTTTCTGAATCACATGATGCCCTTCATAAGTGATATTTTCAGGAAAACCCAATCTTCTACCTCAAACTCTAAGTTCTGTTGGCAAACATCTGCATAAGACTTTTGTCGACACTGTGTTGTATGAAGCCGATCTCTAATAAGCTTAACCTTTTCAATTGCTTGTTGGACTAGATTGGGACCTAGCAAATCTGCTTCCTCGAGCTCAAATCAACCGATTGGGGACCTACACTTCCGCCCATATAGTGCTTCGTAAGGGGCCATTTGAATACTAGCTTGAAAGTTGTTATTATAAGCGAACTCGATAAGAGGTAGATGTTGATCCCAACTTCCTTTAAAATCCAACACAGAAGCACGTAACATATCCTCAATTGTCAGAATAGTACGTTCTGCCTGTCCATCAGTTTGTGGATGAAAAGCGGTGCTAAAATTTACCTGAGTGCCTAGACCTTTCTAAAACAATCTCCAAAAATGTGCTGTGAATTGAGCTCTTCGATCTGAGATAATAGATAATGGAACTCCGTGAAGGAGATACAGGTTCGAGCGGTGGTCAGAATCGCTTTTATGCATTCACAGGACGACAGGATTCAGAGGCATCCCCTGATGTTGTTACAGGTATATTGACGATATCTTCTCAAGTTGTTTACGCATTGATAGACCCTGGCTCTACATTTTCATATATCACTCCATTTATTGCTAGTAAGATTGACATGAAATCTGAGTTGCTGCCACAACCAGTTGAGGTGTCTACACCATTTGGCGATTCTACTTTAGCTAGTCGTGTCTATTGAGGTTGTACGGTATTAATTAATTATCGTCCAACCTCTGCTGATTTAGTTGAGTTGATTATGCTAGATTTTAATGTTATCATGGGTATGGATTGGTTGGCAGCTTGCTATGCTAATATTGATTGTCGTGCACTATATGGAAGAAGTGCAGGTCACCAATTTATTAGTTCAAGATCAGGAAAGTAGAGTTGCTAGGTCATGATATAATCTAACAGGTTATGGAAAAGGTAAAGCTTAGTAGAGATCGGTTGTAGATATCATAAAGTAGTCATAAGTCTTATGCAGATGTTTGACTACGAGACTTAGAGTTTGATGTAGAAGATTGGTTTTTCTTCAAAGTATGGCCTATGAAGGGTTTCATGCGATTAGTCAAGAAAGGAAAGCTGAGTCCAAGGAATGTAGGGCCATTTAATATTATTCGGAGGATTGGTAGGGTGGCTTACGAGATTGATTTCCCTTCAAAATTTAAAGCAGTTCATCCGGTATTCCATGTATCTAGTTTATAGAAGTGCATCGAAAATGCTTTGAATTATGCCCGTTGAGAATATTCTTGTCTCTACAAACTTGTTTTATGCTAAGGTGTTAGTGGCAGGTAAGAAAGATTTGGACTAAAGAAGTGGTTTCTATGAAAGTGTTATGGTGGAATAACAACGTTGAGGAAATAACTTGAGAAGCCGAGGAGAAAATAGGGAAGAATTACCCCCAACTATTGACGACTTAAGCTAAGTTGTTTTTCAATAATTGACAATTATTCGTGTACACAAACTTAATTAGATTTTAAATACCAAAAAAACCGGTTACTATAGAAGGTTTGTTGAGGGATTCTCTTCAATTGTCTCTCCTTTGACGGCTTTGACTCAAAAGAAGGCTAAGTTCATATGGTCGGAAGCATGTGAAAATATTTTTCAGAGTTGATAGATAGACTTACTTCCGCTTCGGTGTTGACCTTACCGGAAGGGACATATGGTTTTGTGGTTTATTGTGATGCCTCAAGAATTGGGCTAGGGTGTGTGCTTATGCAAAATAGGAAAGTTATTACCTATGCCTCAAGGCAATTTAAAATCCATGAAAAGAATTATCCTACTTATGACCTTGAGTTAGTGTTGGTCATTTTTGCCTTAAAGATTTGGAGACACTATTTGTATGGAGTACATGTATATGTGTTTACCGACCACAATAGTTTGCAATATGTGTTTAATCAAAAGGATTTGAATCTTCGCCAACGAAGGTGGCTTGAGTTATTGAAGGATTACGACATGAGTGTTCTTTATCACCCCGGTAAAGCTAATGTGGTAGTGGATGCTCTTAGTCGATTATCTATGAGTAGTGTCACTCATATTGAAGAAGAAAATAAAGAGTTGGATCGAGATGTTCATAGATTGGCTCGATTAGGTGTTCACTAGTGGACTCAACCAAAGGTGGTGTTATGGTCCACGATGGTTCCGAATAGTCTTTTGTGGCGGATGTGCAAGCCAAGCAAGGTTTTGATCCAATTTTGGTAGAATTGAAAGAGGCAGTACTTAAGAAATCCGTTGAGGCTTTCTCCTAAGGGGGAGATGGGGTCCTTAGATACAAAGGTCGATTATCTGTTCCAAATGTTGATGATTTGAGAGACCTGATTTTGACAGAAGCCCATAGTTCACAGCATTCTATTCAGCCATGAGCAACCAAAATGTACCATGATTTACGGGAGGCCTATTGGTGGAATGGGATGAAGAAGGATATTGCGGGATTTGTGGCTAAATGTCCAAATTGCCAACAAGTGAAGGTTGAGCATAAGAAACCGGGAGGTTTGTCCCAAGATATTAGCATTCCTACTTGGAAGTGGGAGGACTTGAATATGGACTTTCTTGTTGGTTTGCCTTGCACTCGGCGACAACATGACTCTATTTGGGTGATAGTAGATCGGTGAATAACGTTTCAAGGACACTGCTTCCAATTCTAAGTGTCAACGATCGCTAGTCAGTATATAACCCAACTAAATGTGTTGGGGTGGAATCCCACATGGAGTGGTACGTGTTTAAGATTCAATAGTAAAGTGTGAACATAGTCAAATCAGTCATACATATAGACAATATCGAATAAGAACATCATTCAAATCAGGGGGTGACACGAATGTCAAATGAGGGGGTTTTGGTTTGAATTATCAACTACAACAACAGAAAATAATACGAAATAACAATAGAGGCAAGTGCAACTCCAAGAGAGGAATATGATCTTTGATTTTTGAACCCAATAATTAAGGCTGGGCACCGGAACGGGTTGTACCGGTACCATTCCGGTCCGTTCCGGTCCGGTAGTATTCGGGACGGGATGGGATACATTGAACCGGTACACGGAACGGAACGGTACCATGATTTGGTACCGGTATACCGGTACCGGTTCATCCCGGTTCATTCCGGTTCCGTTCCGGTCCGGTCCGGTACCGGTCTGGTACCGGTAAATCATTTTTAATTAAAATAAAAAATAATATTTTTGTCATTATTTACTTTTATTAGCATTTCTTTTTGTTTATTTAATTTTTTAAAAATTACAAACTTAAGTTATTTAACTTACAAGTTATAAGTATAACTTAATAACTTATAAACTTCAAAAGATTCAAATCTTTAAAACTTATAACATAACTACATAAGCTCAAAAACTAAAAAAAAAAACTTTATTAAACTTAACTTACAAACTTATATACGTAAAAATTTAAAAAATTTTTTTTAAAATAAACTTAAGTAAAATTATTATAAATTTTAAAACTTAAATACTATAAACTAATATAACTTAGAAAAATAAAAAAAACATTCGAATTTTCGTAATTCAAAATTACTCAAAAAAACAAATTATTTTTTGAAATAGCTATATGTGCCGTCCCGTTTATCCCGTTCCGTTCCGTTCCGGTCCATTCCGGTCCGTCCCGGTTCTATCCCGGTATATAGTGGGACGGGACGGAACTGAGCCTCCATCCCGGTAATTCCGGTCCGGTTCATCCCGGTACAGGTCAACAACCCGGTCAAACCGTCCCGTTCCGGTCCGGTACCGGTTCGTTCCGGTCCGGTGGTCCCATTCCGGTCCGGTGCCCAGCCTTACCAATAATTAGTAGCTTTGCTAAGATCTAAACCTCCCAAATCAAGAACTTGCAAATTTGAGAGGTTTCCAAGAAATGAAGATACTAAACTAGTAAAAGACGTAGCAGATAAATTGAGATACCTTAGTTCTTTAAGGCGACTGATGAATTCAGGTACTTTGATTCCTCCAGATTTGTTCATGCTCAAATCTAAGTTTCTGAATTGTTGTAACTTAGGTAAAGATAGATTAATTACACCTCTCAATTCATGATTTTTTTGAAAATTTGTTCCTGAGATCAATCTTTATGACGTTTCTGGTCTTGTTCTTACAGGTTACACCAAACCATTGGCAACAATCTTGTTGATCAATCCAAGAAGATAGACTGCCTAAAGGACCTGTGAGATTTTCTTTAACTTTTAGCGGTGCCATTCTTTTCTGTTTCAATGAAAATTCTTACACTAGAGGTGCTAGCAAAGGAAACAAAGTGATGGTTTATGCAAGTGAAATACAAAAGTTGAGATAAAAATATGAGAAAGGTAAGTTGAAATGAATTGTTCTCCATATTTGCTTGTTAGTGAATGAAGTAGGAAGGAAATCTCTTGTCATTTATAGGCGTAGTATTTGTAAATAATTAAGCAAGTATTGTGGCCGCCTAGTGGTCGTGGTTGAGAACCATGAGGTTTCAAGTTCATATTCAGCGGGGATGAAAATACTAGGTGTTATTATTGGGATATATACTATTAACCATGTGTTTATATATAGTATTTATTATAGAATAATTATTTATTCATTTTTAATATATCATATATTCGTTTATGGTGTTTGTTTACTTATATAGTAGATAATTTAGTGTATAGAGTTTAAACCTATACACAGAGGATTAAATCATCGGTTCTTATATGTATAAAGTCTTTTTATCACAATCTAAGATGAAAATTGGGCATGCCATTGGAACGATTGTAGCACAAGATTATATGTAGTTTATCTTGATTATAAGAATGGTATAGTTCCAACTTCTTGTGTTAGTGCATTTTGTATGTATTGAAAGGGACCGAGTAGAGATAGTTGTTTTAGACTGGCTGACAAAAGCATATTCTCTAAACTATTAAATGTACTCATATTCTTAATCTTGATATTACTATTATGATCTGTATTCGTTAATTATCGTTTTGATTTATTAAAAGGTGAGATTCCAAGATGAATCAATATACGTGATAGATTGGACGATGATAATATATATATATATATATATATTTGTTAAATAATTAGTTAGTTGACAGAATTCATGTCTCGATATAGAGATTGATGATATGCCTTTTTGAGAAGTTTATAAGTTTTCATCATGTAAAACCTTGCAAGTGAATTATGAATCTGACACATGAAATAAGTTAAGTAGTGCTCTAAAGGAAATCGATCATTGAATTAAATTCGTCAGTAATTTAATATATTGATTAGTATCTATAATCTTAACATGGGGAATTACATGTGTTTAATGGGGAATTTCGAAATATAAATAGAGGAGTGATGATGCTTATTGTGACCAACGACACTAACCTACGATACGAGTGTCTAAGATCGTCGATAATATAGTAACCCAACTAAAGTTTGGGTCGTGTCCCAAGGGAGTGGTTTTGAGAATTAATAGACAAATAAAAGTTAGTTCTAGTTAGTCGTAGCTAAAGACATTAACGAGTAAAAACATAGTAAATAAAAAGGGGTGACACAAAAGTGTCAAATATCAATTGGGGGTTTTGTCACAAGTAGTAAAAATAACAAGAAAATCAAGTATGGGGACAAGTTCTTGGGGTGTGACCGCAATACAAGTTGAGATAAATCGTTGGGTACATGCTTTCGATAGGAAATTTGCAAGATAATAGTGACTAGGCAAAGCTTTAGATGGAAATAAGTTCCCTATCGGGCAACTTACCCCGTTTCAAATGTGTTCCTCTCGGACACCCATTTGTCGCATGAAGGCCAGCCTATGCCTTACCCCACTCACTCTCTCAAGCTGAGTGTTACGACATGGGACTAGGGATCACCCTCTCGGGCTGAACCTCATGTCGACCCACTCCTTAGGCCATAAGTCTAGCGGTCTTGGTTTCGCGACCTCCCTCTCGAGAAAGCTGAAAACACATGGGTGGTTTTGTATTTGTAACTACAAACACATTAGATTAAACCACAACCACTAGGTTAAATCACCATTAAAATACATCTAACCTATCAGCAAACAAGACCCAACAATAATATCAACACATATTTGCTAAATCACAAACCCCAAGAATGGGGGTTTTAAGCCACACATCAAGAAATAACAAAATACACCTAAAATGATACTAAAATCAAATGGGTATAATGAATTAAACCTTGATTTAAGCAGAGGAAAAAGAATGGAGAAGACTCACTTCCAACTTGGGCAAGCTGAAATCCTTCTTTCTTCAAGTCTCCCAAAAAACCCGCTCCAAACTTGAGAGAAAATATCCCAAAAAGTACTATTCTATTCTGAAAATTATAATAATGGTTCCACACATAAAAATTAATAACAAATTTAGTATTTATAGACTCCAGAAAATAGCGTTGGCGGATCTTTCGGTGAGGTTAGTTGGAATCGCCGATTAACTCGGCGATTTTCCCTTAGGTGTAGTTCGTCGCCATCTTTCACTAGCCTTCGGCATCGTCGTGCTCTGTGTCATTGGGTGACATAATACTGCTTCGTGGAATTATTTGGTGAAACGCCGACTGCTCTTTTCATCGCCTTTTTGATCCTACTCATTCAAGGCTTCGCGTACTGGAACAAAGGGCGGAGTGCGTCATTTCGGCGAATGGTGATGCGCAGGCTTCAACTACTTCATTCCTTTCAAGCTTTTTGTTCCTTTTTACGCCTAAGTGTCCATGCTTCCACTAAAACTTCAAATACCTGAAACTTAAGAGTTTACATCAGATATTGAGACAAAATAAGCATTTGAGAACACTATTTCTATCAAAATAAAGCCCTAAATGAGTCCAATTTGTGGACTCATCAACACCCCTAACTTAAACTTTTGTTTGTCCTCAAGCAAACTCAAGTTAAGTCGTTCAACAAGGTGTCTCAAATAGTGCTACACAAGACTAAATCATGAATGCACACAACCAGACTCAATTTACTTATGCAAGGATCAATTGTGTACTCAAAGATTCAAGTTGTGACACACCATTACCAAAGATTCTCATGCTCGCAATACTTGCTACTTGTGCAATCAAGCTCAACATGAAGTATCTAAATGCCCTCACAAAAAAGAATGATTCCATATTAACACACAGAGGTTAATCAATTCAAGATCAGGAATCAGATGCAATGCACAAACTAAAAAAGAGGAACACAATGCATGTTTTTTTTACCCATAGGTTTGCCCTTATTTTCCAATCGACTTTCGATTCGGCTTACTCAAGATCAAAAAGGTCTTTCTAAGGCTTGTAATGGGGGTGAGTGCAAATGTATGGTCATTTAGGCTCAGTGACTCTTATCCTCATGAGATGTGGTATTCACAACACTTCATTTCCTGTCCCTTCATCAGTTTTGCTAATGCTCTTAAGTCATCCCATTATTCACTTCCCATGGATTGTTCGGACTCGCCATTTCTTTGGTACTTTATTCCATAACTTTCTTCTTCATTTTTTTTTTTTTTTTTTTATATATATGGAGGGGTTCCAATTTTCTCCACACCATGGATTAAGGGAGACTGTTCTTGCACTTCTTGACTTTCCCCTTTCTATTCACAACACCCCCATCTCAGACTTTTGGCCTAAGTTGGCTATTCAACTAACCACAAATCAAGACGATTATAGGTAGCAGATAAAGAAATGTCTAGTTTTCATCAAGTTTCATCCAAACAAAGGTCAGACTCAATGGGTGTTAAAAAGAGATTCACACACTCACAAAGTAGGCCACAAAAGAAGTATATGTCAAATTGGTTTACACTTTTTAATGTTGCCTAAGATCATATCAAGAGATAGCCTTACTTAGTCGATCGGACCAACGGGGAAAATTCTCGGATCTATCATGCATGTTTCAAAGTAAGCTCAACACACTAGGCATCGACATTACTAGTCAAACATGACACTGCATTTTTCCTAGTGTGCAACGGTCATCACAAGAGACTCAATTTAATACTTGGCTAGTCAAAATGAGATGCAAAGAATTCACATATTGTCTATGGAATTTCATTTGGCCTCATTGTAGCAGCACATTCATGTTCGTTCGATTGAGAGTACTATTCAAGTCATCGATATTGATAGAAACTGATACTCAAATTTTGCACAAGAACAACCACATTCAAACACAAGAGGTGGCAAAAATTTTTGGATGGGTCAAAATTTATTATGAAATAAAATAAAAGGAGCCATAAGCTGAAACATCCACACAAAGTATTATTAATGCAAAATTTTAGCTCACCACATAAAACACGAACATTATTAGCACACCCAAAAGGTGGGCCTCACCCCACCACAAAAAAATCATCTACCCTCAAATGAAAATAACAAAATATTTAGAATCTAGAATAAAGAAAGACAGACAGGGAGATAAAGAGGGGATCCTGTCTAAGCTGTCGCTCTAACTGTCTAGGCATCAGTGCCCTAAGTATTATCATTCTGACTCGGGTTCTCTGCTTCAGCTACTGAAGCGACATTAGCCTTAACCATATTATCCAAATCATGAGCTGTTCCAAAGGCATGTACCACATTGATGAAACCCCGGGTCCAAGAAGGGACATTAGGGTCAATGGGAATCCTCCTACTGGAACTGGCTTCCTTGCTCTTGCTCTTTGCTTTGCTCTTGTTCGGCTTTTCTGTATCTCTCCTGAAATTTTGTGGTCTTATGTGTCGGGGTGGCACGTCTTTTCCTGCAACTTTGGATCTGGCCATGTCTGCAAAATCTTGAAATAACGTTAGAACATTTTTGACAAACTAAGCAGAGATATTCAGTCTATCCGGCTTGTCGCTAAATACCTTCAGCGAGCAACGGTTAGTCCGCCGAAGGTCACAGTGCAGAAGGGTAAAGGGTGCAGACAAAGGGCGATTAAGATAACATTCGGTGAGTCGCCGAGTGAACTTGGCAATCCCGTGCTTCTCGTTGAAAGTTCCAGCAACCACAACAAATAAAACATGATAATAAGGGCGAGATGGGGCACTTAGGCGAACCACAGAGTGGTTCGGCGAGCTCGTCACAACTCTCCGAATGACCCAAAGTGCCTACTTTTGATCCAACTTCTCAAAATCCGCCCTGCAACCCTCGAAAACACAATTTAAGCAGAAATAGCAAAAATTTGACCAAGAACCATAACATACAAATACCACCCATCACGCTTAACCCTACTCAATGCATTAGAAAACAAGGTTTTAACAGTTAAGGCAATTCAAGTGAGGTTATCGCAGACAAATCGACACATAAACAATTCAATCCAATCAAGGAGGTTCAGCAGATTTCATCATAGCATTTGCAAATGAGTACAATTTTGACAACACAATCGCGGGGTTTGAGAAACTAACCTTTTATGCTGCTCAAATGGTTATTGAAACGCTAGAAAGCAATGTAATCCAATCCCGTGCACAAATCAACTAACCAAAATACACCGAAAGTGCAAGAAAAATAAAACTAGAGTGCAAGTGTGAGTTTGTGGAGGTGGAAAAGTGATGGAAAGAGAATCAAGTTAGAACTTTTTAAACCTTTGGCTGAAAGACCGTCCAGTTCTTGTCCATTCTGTGACATTAGTCTCGATCGCCGAACCTCATGGCGATTTGCAGAGTGTTCACTTATCTCACCGAGTTTTACAGGACCTTCAATCGAGATAAAGATCCAAACGGTGGTCTGCATTGAAATCGCCAATATACTCAGCGACTCGCCAATAATTTCGTTGAGTCCGCCGAGTTTTACAGACCCAATCCCAAACTGGGTTGAATCAAATGGCAGAGTGCGTCGGGGTTGCCGAACCAATCGGCGATTCGCCAATCGGGATTTCCGTTTGCCAATCTATGCTTCTCATTCAACTTCCACACTTTCACCTGCGCAATCAACACACCATTATTTCATCAAAGTAACTTAAAGATATAAAAAGGGTTTTGGGTTGCCTCCCAAGTAGCGTCTTATTTAACGTCGTGGCACGACGTAAGTTCTCACTCAAGTTCCATTAGTGAGGTTGGCCTCATTTTCATGAGGCCAACCCTCTTTTGGCGCTGGGTAGAGAAAAGATAGCACTTGGTCCATTTGGTACCCATAGTTACCATTCATGCTCATCTTTCCTGTTTCAATATACAAACAAGTAAAACAAAACTAAAAACTAAAAATAAAGGTAGTAAACTACAGCTAAGAAAATTTTTTTTTTTACTAAACTAAAAATTATCACTTAACACTACTCCCCGATAGTGGCGCCATTTTAATGTTTATCGTGACCAACGACACTAACCTACAGTACGAGTGTCTATGATCGTCGATAATATAGTAACCCAACTAAAGGTTGGGGTCGTGTCCCAAGGGAGTGATTTTGAGAATTAATAGACAAATAAAAGTTAGTTCTATTTAGTCGTAGCTAAAGACATTAACAAGTAAAAACATAGTAAATAAAAGGGGGGTGACACAAAAGTGTCAAATATCAATTGGGGGTTTTGTCACAAGTAGTAAAAACAACACAAATAACAAGAAAATCAAGTATGGGGACAAGTTCTTGGGGTGTGACCGCAATACAGGTTGAGATAATCGTTGGGTACATGCTTTCGATAGGAAATTTGAAAGATAACAGTGACTAGGCTGAGCTTTAGATGGAAATAAGTTCCCTCTCGGGCAACTTACCCCGTTTCAAATGCGTTACTCTCGAACACCCATTTGCCACATGAAGGCCAGCCTAATCCTTACCCTACTCACTCTCTCGAGCTGAGTGTTAGGATATGGGACTAGGGATCACCCTCTCGGGCTGAACCTCATGTCGACCCACTCCTTAGGCCATAAGTTTAGCGGTCTTGGTTTCGCGACCTCCCTCTCGGGCAAGCCGAAAACACATGAGTGGTTTTGTGTTTTCAACTACAAACCCATTAGATTAAACCACAACCACTAGGTGAAATCACTATTAAAATACACCTAACCTATCAGCAAGCAAGACCCAACAATAATATCAACACATATTTGCTAAATCACACCCCAAGAATGGGGTTTTTAGCCACACATCAAGTAATAACAAAATACACCTAAAATGATACTAAAATCAAATGGGTATAACGAATTAAACCTTGATTTAAGAAAAGGAAAGAGAATGGAGAAGACCCACTTCCAACTTGGGGAAGATGAAATCTTTCTTTCTTCAAGTCTCCCAAAAAACTCTCTCCAAACTTGAGAAAAAATATCCCAAAAAGTACTATTCTATTCTGAAAATTATAATAATGGTTCCACACCTAAATATTAATAGCAAGTTTAGTATTTATAGACTCCAAAAAATAGTGCAGGTGGATCTTTCGGCGAGGTAAGTCGAAATCCCCGATTAACTCGTCAATTTGCCCTTTGGTGTAGTTCGTCGCCGTCTTGCACTAGCCTTCGGCATCATCGTTCTCTATATCATTGGGCGACATAGTACTACTTCATGGAATTATTCGGTGAAACGCCGACTGCTCATTTCATCGCCTTTTTGATCCTGCTCGTTCAAGGCTTCGCGTACTGGAACAAAGGGTGGAGTGCGTCTTTTTGGTGTGCTTGGCAATTGTGCAGGCTTCAACTTCTTCGTTCTTTTCAGCCTTTTTGTTCCTTTTTGCGCCTAAGTGTCCATGCTTCCACTAAAATTTCAAGTACCTGAAACTTAAGAGTTTTCATCAGATATTGAGACAAAATAAGCATTTGAGGACACTATTTCTATCAAAATAAAGCCCTAAATGAGTCCAATTTGTGGAATCATCAACACCCCCAACTTAAACTTTTACTTGTCCTCAAGCAAACTCAAGTTCAGTCGTTCAACAAGGTGTCTCAAATAGTGCTACACAAGACTAAACTAAGAATGCACACAACCAGACTCAATTTATTTATCCAAGGATCAATTGTGTACTCAAAGATTCAAGTTGTGATACACCATTACCAAAGATTCTTATGCTCGCAATACTTGCTACTTGTCCAATCAATCTCAACAAGAAGTATCTAAATGCCCTCACATAAAGAATGATTCCATATTCACATACAGAGGTTAATCAATTCAAGATTAGAAATCAGATGCAACTCTCACACTAAAAAAGAGGAACACAATGCATGTTTTTTTTACCCATAGGTTTGCCCTTATTTTCCAATCGACTTTCGATTCGTGTTACTCAAGATAAAAAAGGTTTTTCAAAGGCTTGTAATGGGGATGGGTGCAAAGGTATGGTCATTTAGGCTCAATGACTCTTATCCTCACGAGATGTGGTATTTAAAACACTTCATTTCCTGTCCCTTCATCATTTTTGCTAGTGCTCTTAAGTCATCCCATTATTCACTTCCCATAGATTGTTCGGATTCCCCATTTCTTTGGTACTTTATTCCACAACTTTCTTCTTCATTCTTTTTCTTTTATTTTTTTTCTTTTTTTTATATGTGGAGGGGTTCCAATTTTCTCAACACCATGGGTTAAGGGAGACTGTTCTTGCACTTCTTGACTTTTCCCTTTCTTTTAACCACACCCCTAACTTAGGCTTTTGGCCTAAGTTGTCTATTCAACTAACCACAAATCAAGAGGATTATAGGTAGCAGACAAAGAAAGGTCTAGTTTTCATCAAGTTTCATCCAAAGAAAGGTCAGGCTCAAGGGGTGTTAAAAAGAGATTCACACGCTCACAAGGTAGGCCACAAAAGAGGTATATGTCAAATTGGTTCACACACTTTAAAGTTGCCTATGATCATATCAAGAGATAGCCTTACTTAGTCGATAGAACCAACGGGGCGAATTCTAGGATCTATCATGCATGTTTCAAAGTAAGCTCAGCACACTAGGCATCGACATTACTAGTCAAACAAGACTCTACATTTTTGCTAGTGTGCAACCGTCATCACAAAAGACTCAATTTAATACTTGGCTAGTCAAAACGAGATGCAAAGAGTTCACATATTATCTATGCAATTTCAATTGGCCTCACTGTAGCAGCACATTCACGTTCGTTTGATTGAGAGTACTATTTAAGTCATTAGTATTGATAGAAACTGAGACTTAAATTTTGCATAAGAACAACGACATTCAACACAGAATAGGTGGCAAAAATTTTCGGACGAGTCAAAATTTATTTTGAAATAAAATAAAATGAGCCATAAGCTTAAACATCCACACAAAGAAGTATTAACGCAAAATTTTAGCTCACAACACAAAACACGAACATTAATACCACATACAAAAGGTGGGCGTCACCCCACCACAAACAAAATCATTTACCCTCAAATGCAAATAACAAAATATTCAGAATCTAGAATAAACAATGACAGAGAGGTAGGTAAATAGGGGATCCTGTCTAAGTAGTCGCTCCATCTGTCTGGGCATCACAGCCCTGAGTATTTTCATTCTGACTCTGGTTCTCGGCTTCAGCTGCTGCAGCGAGATTAGCCTTAACCATATTATCCAAATCATGAGCTGCTCCAAAGGAATGTACCACATTGATGAACCCTCGGGTCCGAAGGGACATTAGGGTCAATGGGAATCCTCCTACTGGAACTAGCTTCCTTGCTCTTGCTCTTTGCTTTGGTCTTGTTCGGCTTTTCTGAATCTCTCCTAAAATTTTGCGATCTTATGTGTTGGGGTGGCACATCTCTTCCTGCAATTTGGATCTGGCCATGTCTGCAAAATCTTGAGATAATGTTAGAACATTTTTGACAAACTAAGCAGAGATAATAAGTTGGATCTGTTCATGTCTGCAACATCACCCTTTGGTGTAGTTCGTCGTCGTCTTGCACTAGCCTTCGACATCATCGTGCTATGTGTCATTGGGTGACATAGTACTGCTTCGCGAAATTATTCGGTGAAACACCGACTGCTTATTTCATCACTTTTTTTATCATGTTCCTTCAAGGCTTCGCGTACTGGAACAAAGGGTGGAGTGCATCCTTTCGGCGAATCGCCAAGCGGCTTGGCGATGCGCAGGCTTCAGCTTCTTCGTTCTCTTTAACCTTTTTGTTCCTTTTTGCGCCTAAGTGTCCATGATTCCACTAAAACTTCAAGTACCTAAACCTTAAGAGTTTTCATCAGATATTGAGACAAAATAAACATATGAGGACACTATTTCTATCAAAATAAAGCCCTAAATGAGTCCAATTTGTGGACTCATCAAGTGAAATTATGATTTTCTAGTGCAATGATTTGTAATTTATCATGGTAAGAATAATTCAAATTAATTATTTATAATTATTTCCATAATACGAAGCCTCAGTAATTAATTATGTGGTCCCTACTGTGCCCAAATTTAACTAGAACTCAGAATCTATTCTAAGGGGAAAAGAAAGAAGTATGTGTCTTTCTCTATTCTAAAGAAAGTGAGTAGTTCTCTATTCTAAGGAAAGAGAGAAGTATGAGTATTTTTCTATTCTAAGTAAAGGGAGAAGTACATGTCTTTTTCTATTCTTAGGAAAGGGAAAAGTACATGTCTTTTTCTATTCTAAGGAAAGACTGTGTGTTTCTTCTCCTTCATGGACTAGGAAGAAATCTCTATAAAAATGGATTATTCTAACCCTTGAAGGACGAGAAGTTTTATATACGATATTTGTCAACCCAAGTATTAAGAGAGTTCAGAAGTGAACTTGGGATCACTGTAGAAGACCATAAAACTGTCGTCCAATTTGTGGACTAACTTGTGGATTCGCTTGAAGGTTCTAGATTGTGGGTTCGCTAGAAGGTATCTACTCACGCTTCAAGAGATAAATCTTGAATTAAATTTCATAAAGTATATGTGTTCTAGCATAAAATACGTGTTGTCTGTTATTCTTGTAAGCAATATGATTCTGGTATGCTACCGTTGTGCATATATGTAACACCCCGAATCCGAGAGAGGGCATCATTTTAGATTTTAGGACTTACAGGTGCCATCCACGAGGACCCAACCACGGGTCGTAAATCGAGCCACGAGCCATGGATTGAGCCTCGAGCTGTATGTGGGTCCATGGAGAGGGCCACCCAAAATTTGTCCAGTCTATAGACCACAGTAGGACCTACGGACCATAGGTGGGTCTACTCCCCATGGTCCAAGAGTTGTGGGTCTAGGAAAAAGTCTCTGACCATGGACCATGAGTGTGCAAGATGGACCGTTGGTCCATCCACGGTCCATCGGTGGTGGGTGGTGGGTCGGTGCTGGTAGTTATTTTCTAGGGTCAGTTGGATCTTTTCCTAATTAATTAATTCCTATACTATGTCGTTTTGCCTATGTTTAGAACCCCTATATAAGATTTTTCAACCCCCCAAATCAGTCCATTTAATTCATTCTTCTTATTTCACAAAATAAAATCAAATATTCTCTCTCTAGAAACTTGAAGAAAAAGAAGAAGGATTCACCTAGGGTTTCAAGCTAAGGTTCCAATTCCTCCATTGAAGGCTAGCATTTGGACTCAAGGTATGATAGTTTTCATCGATGGATTCCTTCCATTCATGGAGTTCCCAAATTCCTCTATTTCAAAAGGTAGAAATCCCTAATTAAGTTAGGGATTTCATCAATTGTCATGGGTTCTTTTCATTATTATTTAAATGATTGAATTATGATATCTTATGCATGAATTGATGAATTACAATGATTTTATGATGATTTCCCCACGAACCCATATAATCCCCATGTTTTCAAGTTATGAATCAAATGATGTGGGATTTGAATCTTCAAGGAAGAGTTTTATGAAATTAAGCATGTATTGTAAGTTTTACGTGTATTTATGATTAAATCCATATATAAACCATGTTTTCTATGAGTTATGATTAAAAGTGGGTTTTGAATCTCAAGAGGTAAATTATGGACTTATATATTGCTTTATGAAATCCATGCAAATGTTTATCGACGAGGTCTATAAGGTGTTGATGATCATGGGAGTTACGCTAGTGGAAAAGGCAGAGTTTGCCGCTTACCAATTGAAAGGTGTGGCTCAAATATGGTATAACCAATGGAATGAAGGGAGACCAAAAGATGCGGGTCCTCTTGATTGGGAGATGTTTAAGGCCACTTTACTTGATAAGTTATTTCCCCTTGAGATGAGGGAAGCCAAGTTACTTGAGTTCATTAACCTTCGACAAGGAAGTATGAGTGTGAGGGAATATGCTTTTAAAGTTTACTCATTTGTCCAAATGCTCTAACAGTGGTTGCAGATTCAAGAGTTAAGATGATTACATTTGTTTTTTTTGTGTCCGAAATGGTGGTTAAAAAGTACCGAACCGCAATGCTCATTCATGATATGGACATCTCTCGTATCATGGTACATGCACAACAAATTGAGGAGGAGAAACTCAAGTGAAAGTCTAGGGAGGCAAAAAGGGGTAAGGATGATGATGGTAATTTCTCTAACACAAGGTCTGATGGACAAGGTCGTCCGAGAATCAAGCAAAGGATTTTCGGTCAAGTTTCCTCCAATGATCATCCTAAGTTCAACAAAGATAGGGTGTCTAACTCTAAGCCTCAACGAGGTACTGGTAGTGGATCTTTATTGCCTAGGTCTAATTGTACTAAGTGTGGAAGGAAGCACGATGGTAAGTGCCTAGCCGGCACGGATGGTTGCTTTGGTTGTGGTAAGAGTGGTCAAAAATTAAGGATTGCCTAATGCTTATGGCTAAAGTAAGAGAGGGACAACAAGCTATTACTAGTGGTGCGGGTTCCAATGCTCCTAAGCAAAACCACTTCTACGCTCTTCAGACCCGAGGTAAACAAAAGAGTTCCACAGATGTGGTTACCAGTATGTTGAAAGTTTTCCAACTTGATGTATATGATTTACTTGATCCCGGTGCTACCTTGTCTTTTCTGAAGCCATATGTGGCTGTGAGGTTTGATGTTCTTCCAGAAGTGTTGTTAGAACCTTTTTTGTCTCTACTCATGTTGGTGATTCTATTGTGGCTAAGAGGGTCTATAGAAAGTGTCTCATTTCCTTGTCCCATAGAGCTATCCAACTTGGTAGAGCTTGGTATGTTAGACTTTGATGTGATTTTTGGTATGGATTGGTTGTACTCATGTTATGCTTCTATAGATTAGTGTAGTCAAGTTTCAGCTCCCAAATGAGCTTATCCTAGAGTGGAAGGGGGGAAATTCTATGTTTAAGGATCAGTTTGTTTCTTATCTTAAAGCTAGAAAGATGATTTTTGATGATTGTTTTTACCATCTAGTAAGGGTGAGGGATGTAGATTCTGAAACCCCTTCTCTCGAGTCGGTCCCTGTTGTCAATAAGTTTTCAGAAGTGTTCCCAGATGACCTACCCGGTATTCCTCCCGAGAGGGAAATAGACTTTGGTATTGACCTTCTCCTAGATACGCAACCTATTTCTATTCATCCTTATCATATGGCACCGGAAAAACTTAAAGAGTTAAAAGAACAGTTGAATGATTTGTTGGATAAGGGTTTCATCTAACCGAGTATCTCTCCATGGGGTGCTCCACTTTTGTTTGTTAAAAAGAAGGATGGTTCTCTTCGTATGTGCATTGATTATCGACAGTTGAATAAAGTGACCATTAAGAACAAGTATCCTCTCCCAATGATAGATTATTTATTTGACCAACTTCAAGGAGCAAGTTATTTCTCTAAGATTAATCTCTGATCGGGTTATCACCAACTGAGGTTGAAAGATGATGACATTCCGAAGACGACTTGAAACTCGTTATGGTCATTATGATCTTTTGGTAGTGTCATTTGGTTGACTAATGCTCCGACAGTATTTATGGATTTGATGAATAGGGTGTTTAGACAATACCATGACATATTTGTGATTGTGTTCATTGATGATATTTTGATCTACTCAAGGAGTGAGGATGAGCATATTGATCATTTGAGGATCGTGTTTCAAATTCTTCAGGACCAACAACTTTTTGCAAAGTTGAGCAAATGTTAATTTTGGTTAAGGTCTGTAGCTTTCCTTGGTCATATTGTTTCAAGTACGGGTATTGAGGTAGATCCTAAGAAGACGGATGCGGTCAAGAGTTGGACTAGACCTCTAACTCGCTCGAATATTAAAAGCTTTTTTGGGTTTTTCCGGTTACTATAGAAGGTTTGTTGAAGGATTCTCTTCAATTGCCTCTCATTTGACGGCTTTGACTCAAAAGAATGCTAAGTTCATATGGTCGGAAGCGTGTGGAAAGAGTTTTCAGAGTTGAAAGATACACTTACTTCCGCTTCGATGTTGACCTACCGGAAGGGACAGATGGTTTTGTGGTTTATTGTGATGCCTCAAGAATTGGGCTAGGGTGTGTGCTTAAGCAAAACGGGAAAGTTATTGCATATGCATCAAGGCAATTTAAAATCCATGAAAAGAATTATCCTACTCACGACCTTGAGTTAGCGTTGGTCATTTTTGCCTTAAAGATTTGGAGACACTATTTGTATGGAGTACATGTAGATGTGTTTACCGACCACAAGAGTTTGCAGTATGTGTTAAATCAAAAGGATTTGAATTTTTGCCAACGAAGGTGGCTTGAGTTATTGAAGGATTATGACATAAGTGTTCTTTATCACCCCGGTAAAGCTAATGTGGTAGTGGATGCTCTTAGTCGATTATATATGAGTAGTGTCACTCATATTGAAGAAGAAAAGAAAGAGTTGGTTCGAGATGTTCATAGATTGACTCGATTAGGTGTTCACTAGTGGACTCAACCAAAGGTGGTGTTATGGTCCACCATGGTTCCGAATAGTCTTTTGTGGCGGATGTGAAAGCCAAGTAAGGTTTTGATCCAATTTTGGTAGAATTGAAAGAGGCAGTACTTAAGAAATCCGTTGAGGCTTTCTCCCAAGGGGAGATGGGGTCCTTAGGTACCAAGGTCGATTATGTGTTCCAAATATTGATGGTTTGAGAGATCTGATTTTGACAGAAGCCCATTGTTCGCAGTATTCTATTCACCCAAGAACAACCAAAATGTATTGTGATTTACGGGAGGTCTATTGATGGAATGGGATGAAGAAGGATATTGCGGGATTTGTGGCTAAATGTCCAAATTGCCAACAAGTGAAGGTTGAGCATTAGAAATCGGGAGGTTTGTCCCAAGATATTAGCATTTCTACTTCGAAGTGGGAGGACTTGAATATGGACTTTATTGTTGGTTTGCCTCGCACCCGGCGACAACATAACTCTATTTGGGTGATAGTAGATTGGTGATTAACGTTTCAAGGACACTTCTTCCAATTCTAAGTGTCAACGATCGCTAGTCAGTATATAACCCAACTAAATGAGTTGGGGTCGAACCCACAGGGAGCGGTACGTGTTTAAGATTCAATAGTAAATTGTGAACATGGTCAAATCAGTCATATGAACAGACAATATCGAATAAAAACATCATTCAAATCAGGGGGTGACACGAATGTCAAATGGGGGGTTTTGGTTTGAAATTATCAACTACAACGACAGAAAACAATACGAAATAACAATAATGAGACAAGCTCTTGGGATGTGATTCGATTATAGGCTAATATAGACAAATGGGTAATTGCAACTATTAGAAAACAGCTAGATATTAGTGAGTAAGCTATGCTATAGAGAAGGTAAACTTTCTCTCGAATAATTTTTTCCGAATCAAGTCGATTTCTCTCGAACATCGACAAGCATACAAAATAAGAGCAGCCCACACCTTAGTCCATTCACTCTCTCGAGTTGAATGTGTGGAAATGGGTTCAGGATTCACTCTCTCGAGCTGAACCCATGACAACCCAATACCCACAGACCATCAATCAATAATCTTAGTTTTAAAGCCTCTCTCTCCAGCAAGCCAAAAACACAAGGGTAGAACTGCATTTGCAACTACAATTCTTAAATAAAACCATAATTAATGATTGAACTCATATCTAAATAGCATTTAAACTAACAATTAGCAATACCCATAAACTAAATCTGCCCATAATCACATAATCACACCCCGAGAATTAGGGTTTTAGCTAGACATTATAAAAATATAAAAACCGTTACCAAATTGAGTTTCCATCAACTGGGTAAGATTAATGTCGTCTTTACAATGTTCAAAGTCGAAGAATCTCAAAGACCCACTTCCAATTTCTCAAAAGTGAAAAACTTAAATTTTTCAAAGCTAAGGAAAAACTAGAGAAAACTTGTCTCTCAATTCAAAATTCTAATCACAATTCGATATAATGAAAATTAGTTGCTAAACTAAATATTTTAAAATGTATTTATAGTCGCCAAGAATATGCTGCGAAGAGCCATTCGGCGCAGTTAGTCAGGCTCGTCGATCCACTCGGCGATCCGCCCTTTGGTCAATGTTATCGCCTCTCTGCCTTGGCCTTCAGCATTCTCAAGATCTGTAACTTTGGGCCATCCAACACTGCGTTGCGGAACCACTCGGCGATCGACCAACTGCTCATTTCTCTCTCCAACTTGGTTCTTTTCTTCAAGGCTTGACACACTGGAACTTTATGCGGTCAAATAGCCATTCGGCGACTCGCCAAGTCCACTTGGCGATCACCAGGCTTGCTTTTCTTTGTTTTTTCAACTCGCTTTGTTCCTTTTTGCAAATTAGTGTCCTTGCTTTGTTCCTCGATCCATGTACCTAGAAATCAAGGGTTTTACATCAGTTATTGGCATAAAATAAGCATTTGAGGACACTAAATCCTTATAAATAAAGCCCTAAATGAGTCCAAATCTCAGACTCATCAACAAAATCTAGCTTCTGATAATGGACGACGGACTGATAGGACAGGCCGTCGGTCAGACCATGGTCCATCAGTCGTGGTCTATGGGTCATGGCTGGCAGTTAAGTTTTAAGGGCAGTTGGGTCTTTTCATAATTATTTTATTCCTATACTACGCCATTTTACCCTTCACTAAGACCTCTATATAAGTATTTTAACCCCCAAATTTTCTCAATAGAAATCTTTCTCTCAAATTTCTAAAAGAAGAACAAGTTTTCTCTCCAAAATATTTCTTTCTCTAGAAAGCTTAAAGAAGAAGGATTGAACCTAGAGTTTCAAGTCATGTCTTAATTCCTCCATTGAAGATAAGCAATTGGCTTTGAGGTATGATAGTTTTCATCCATGGATTCCTTCCATTCATGGAACTCCCAAATTCTCCTATTTTCAAAAAATTGCCAATTGAGTTAGGGTTTTCTTCAATTGCCATGAGTTTTGTTGATTATTGATTTAAATGACTGAATTATGATCTGTTATATATGAATTGATGAAATACTATTATTTCATGAAGATTCCCCTATTAACCTATGAAATCCCCATATTTTCCAAATTATGATCATATATATCATATGGTTTTTGCATTATGAAGGAAGAGTTTTATGAAATCAAGCATGAATTGATAGATTTACATGAATTTATGATGAAATCCATATCTAACCCATGTTTTCTAAATGTTGATGATTGAAAGTGAGTTTTGAACCTTGAAAGGTAACTTATGGAATTATGCATGTTCTTATGAAATCTATGCAAATGTTTTAAAGATACTTTGAGAGTAAAGGATAAATGATGATGTTGTTATTGTGTTTTTGAAAGGATTTTCTCATATAAACATGAAATCATGATTGTGAAAGGTTTTCTCAAATAATAAGGATTTTAAGGTTGAAAGGTCTTCTCACATAATTGAATCAAAGATTAATAGTTATCCTAATGAAACTTAGCTTTGATTGGTTATTGAATGATACATTTACATGGATAATGGTTATCCATGGGAAGTGTAGCTCATATTGAAGAAGAAAAGAAAGATTTGGTTCGAGATGTTCATAGATTAACCTGATTGGGTGTTCGATTAGTGAAATCTACCAAGGGTGGTGTTATAGTCCACAATGGTTCAGAATCGTCTTTAGTGGCGGATGTGTAAGCCAAGCAAGATCTTGATCTAATTTTGGTCGACTTAAAAGAAGCGGTGCTTAAGAAATCCGTTGAGGCTTTCTCTTAAGGGGGAGATGGTGTACTTAGATATCAAGGTTGTTTATGTGTTCCAAATGTTGATGACTTGAGGGAACAGATTTTGTCAGAAGCCCGTAGTTCTTGGTATTCCATTCACCCAAGAGCCACCAAGATGTATCGTGATTTATGGGAGATCTATTGGTGGAATGGGATGAAAGAGGACATTGCAGAATTTGTGACTAAGTGTCCTAATTGTCAACAAGTGAAAGTTGAGGCATTATATGGTAGGAGGTGTAGATCTCCTATAAGTTGGTTTGAGGTGGGTGAAGTTACCCTTATAGGTCCCGAGTTGGTACATGAGGCCATAGAGAAGGTTTAACTTATTATAGAAAAGTTGAAAACGACTCAAAGTCAGCAAAAGTCATATGTCGATGTAAGAAGAAGAGATCTTGAATTTGAGGTTCATGATTGGGTTTACTTGAAAATTTCACCCATGAAGGGTGTGATGAGGTTTGGTAAGAAAGGGAAGCTCAGTCCTCGTTATGTAGGCCCATATCAAATTTTGAGACGTGTTGGTAAGGTTGCTTATGAACTATATTTGCCTAATGAGTTGGCATCGGTGCATCCAGTTTTCCATGTCTCTATGTTGAAGAAATGTGTTGGTGATCCAACATCTATAGTTCCCTTAGAAGGTTTGTGAGTTAAGGAGAATCATTCTTATGAAGAAGTCCCGGTTGAGATTTTAGACTGGCAAATCAAGAAGTTGAGAACTAAAGAAGTAGCTTCCGTGAAAGTGTTGTGGAAAAATCAGTTAGTTAAGGGTGCTACATGGGAGGCCGAGGCTGATATGATGTTCCGATATCCTCATCTCTTTCCTTCTACTCCTACTCTAGCTTTATGTAATGAGTTCCTCATTGTTCACTCTTTGTTTTGTAGTCATGTCTCTTGAATGTTTCCATGATTTCCTTACTATGCATGATTCATAAAAATCTTATTTTTTGAGAAAATGAGTCAATATGAGTGATTTCTACATGTTTATGTGCATTTGAGTATGAATTTCATGTAGACTACATGATATGATGATATGAGCATCTTAGTTTGGAGTTGATGTTTCCTCCTCAGATGTTAGCTTAGAGTTGATGTTTGCTCCTCGGATAGGTGTATTGCATGCATGATGGGCTGTTAGATTTAGTTTCACCCTTTTTATGATGTTTTGACTATGTCTTAGCTTGGAGTCGATAATTCCTCATTGGTTATATGCATGTAGATAAAGTTACATTGATGGTTGGGTTGTTAGTTCCTTTCTTACTTTTTTCGTACTAGCTTAAATCTCATTCGAGGATGAATGATCCCAAAGGGGAGATATTGCAACACCCCAGATTCAAAAAGGGCAAAGTATTAATTTTTAGATGTTGTAGGTGCCATCCGACGGAGGCACCCACGGCCCATGGATGGGACCACGAATCGTAGGTGTGGTCCATGGTTGGTCACCCCAACTTAGATCTAGAGGCCCAGAACCACAGCCTGACTAACGGACCATTGGTTAGTCCACGGACCATGGATCATGACCCCAGAATCCAGCTTTTGATAATGGACGATGGACGGGCCGTCGGTCAGACCACGGTCCATCAGTAGTGGTCCGTGGGTCGTGACTGGCAGTTAAGTTTTAGTGGTAGTTGGGTCTTTTCCTAATTATTTTATTCCTATACTACGTTGTTTTACCCTTCACTAGGACCCTTATATAAGTATTTTAACAAGGGTTGTGGTTGAGTAGTGAGTACTCCTTAATCTTTAACCAAGAGGTCTCGGGTTCAAGCCTCCTTGGGTACGGAGTCACCTTTGTTAGGGAGCGCTTTACCCCCCCCCCCCAATGTGAGACTTCCTGGTGCAAATTCAGATTTAGTCGGGCTCCAATGTGGGTACTGGACATCGGGTGGAAAACAAAAAAAAAAGTATTTTAACCCCCAAATTTCCCCAATAGAAATCATTCTCTCAAATTTCTAAAAGAAGAACAAGTCTCCTCTCCAAAATATTTCTCTCTCTAGAAAGCTTGAAGAAGAAGGATTCAACCTAGGGTTTCAAGTCAAGTCTCAATTCCTCCATTGAAGATAAGAAATTGGCTTTGAGTTATGATAGTTTTCATGGATTCCTTCCATTCATGGAGTTCTCAAATTCACTTATTTTCAAAGTTAGAAATCCCCAATTGAGTTAGAGTTTTCTTCAATTGCCATGGGTTCTCTTGATTATTGATTTAAATGATTGAATTATGATCTCTTATGCATGAATCGATGAAATACTATGATTTAGGATGATTCCCCTATGAACCCATGAAATCCCCATGTTTTCCAAATTTTGATCAAATGATGTGGGTTTTGCATTATGAAGGAAGAGTTTTATGAAATCAAGCATGAATTGATAGATTTACATGAATTTATGATGAAATCCATATTAAACCCATGTTTTCTAAATATTGATGATTGAAAGTGGGTTTTGAACCTTGAAAGGTAAATTATGGAACTATGCATGTTCTTATGAAATCTATGCAAATATTTTAATGATGTTTTGAGAGTAAAGTATCAATGATATGTTGTTATTCTGTTATTGAAAGGATTTTCTCATATACACATGAAAGCATGGTTACGAAAGGTTTTCTCACATAATAAGGATTCTAAGATTGAAAGGTCTTCTCACCTAATTGAATCAAAGATTAATAGCTATCCTAATGAAACCTAGCTTGGATTGGATATTGAATGATACATTTACATGGATAATGACTTATCTTGGATTGGCAAGATGACGTGCCCTTCCATGGATAATGAGTACAAATAAGAAATGACTATTCTTTGGGATTTATGCTTAGCACCGAGAGGATATTAAGATGGAAGCTCTCCCGTTAGTAGAGGTCGAGTTTCTAGAAGCAATCTCCTTATCCCTTACCTATGTGTCCTCGTGGGATGATTGTCTAGATAGACATTAGCTAGTGGATCCACTTAAGCTAGAAGTTCATGGTCCTTACCTTGGTAAGTAGGACAACCCTTTTCGGTGTGGGAGACACCAGAGGTTCATGTTATAGCTCACGTGGTCTCTATGTTGGTTAAGGCTACTTCCCACATTAATAATGAATAAAGGTTACTTCAATAAGTATCGCACATATGTTCAAAGGCTTTGAAGATGTTAGCTTGCATTGACCATGTTTTATGACTTCTGTTTTCTAACCTTTTTATATATATATATCATGTTTTAGATTGGTCAATTGCATGTCATGAAATGTCCTATTTTAACATGATTTGAATGTTTTATGCATAGCTATCATACTTGGTACATTGTTTTGTACTAACACATACTTTTGCCTACATTTCCCCAAATGTAGGGTTCGACAGTCAGGTTTCTCAGTTTCGTGGCTAGTGATTGATTGCGAAGTTCCTGTGCTTTGGTGAGTCCTCATGCTTCGAGGACGGATTTTCATTATTCTTAGTTTCTTTCTTATTTTCAGTTTGGACATAATGTATGGGCTAGGCCCAATTTCATTCTATTGTATTAGATGGATATTGAGACAAAGTGTTTTAGACTTCCGCTTTACTTTTATAAAATTTTGGACATGAAATGTTGTCTTTATCTTTTTTTTTAATTCTATTTCTTATGTTATGAATGCTAAGTGGCTTGTATGAGATCTCTCAGGGTCCTATACACCATGTTTTATCTAGGGTGTACCCCTGAGTTGTGACAGTGCCCAAGTGCTAATAATCAGATCCAAAGATAATTGATTAATGTGTTGAGAATGGTAAAACATGTCTTGGTGATTCTACATGTTCTTCCTAGTTTCCAGATGCTCCGATTTCTCATGCATTTATATGTTCTAATAGTTCACTTGTTCATGTGTCATATATTCTCATAGTTACTTGTTCATGTGTCACCTAATCTCATATCTCATATGCCGCAGCCGGCTTATAAATGTGTTATATGCCCCTAATGGCTCATTTGTATATATTACATATTTTACAGCTCACTCGCTTATATGTCACATGTGTTGTAGCTCACTATTTTATGTGCTACATACCTCATATAGTCTTCTGCTTATATGTTATATTTTACCTTCTCATGTGTCATAATTAACTTGCACATGTTTTATAGTTCACTTGATCAGATGCTGCATATCTTCATAGCTCACATACTCACGCGCCACATGTTCTTATAACTCACTTGTCCACATGTTAAATGCCTTTTTGTGCTTATCTGAATGTATGTTATATACTCCATGTGACTTATTAGTTCATCAATTATTTTTCCATATATGCTTATTTTCTTAAGTGATAAATGCATTAGAATAAAGTATCATGATGAAATATATATAATCATAAAAAGGGGATTTAATTATGTGTTTTATTTTATGTCGATTCATGCGATTTTGATACATCTATTTGAGTTATCATCTAGACCAAGAAGAGGTACTTAAGCTTGAATAACCATAATTTGTTTTAATAGATTCATACTCTGTTTATAGATCCAGCGTGATTCCAACCTATTATTTTTCATATGTTCTCTTATATGAGCTTCAGTACTTATCATATTATTCAATCAGCCGTACATACAAGTATAAATTCATATGTAATCACGCCTTTTTATTATGTCGGGGTCGCTGCACTAATATTGCAGGTACATACTTTCAGGTGGCAAGTTGCTTGGAAGACATCCTTGGCAGGTTTTTTTTGCTATGGTCGTGAGCCCCAATTCTATTCAAGGCCTTGTCTTGTTCATATGATTTACATAGATGACTTAAGCTATGTCGGAGCCTTGTCTCGACACATTTATATATGATAGAGGCTTCATAAACTATGTCCAAATCAAGTTTATATATTTAGAGTTATGTCTCTACTGCCCTATGGGTCCACTGAGATAGCATCTGTAGCTATGACTTTTATATGTATAAAAAAATAGCTTCTCATGCTAGTTGATGGTCAATGCATTATTTAAAGTCATTTGTGTATGTCCCTTATATGTATGTCCAATAAAGTGGTTCACTAGGTCGTGTGATGGTGTCAAAGTTAAGGCACTGAGTGCCGATCCGCCTCACTCTGGCTTGGGGCGTGACAAATTGACTCTCCAATTTTCACATATTTGTTAGTGGCATCCGCTGGCAAACCGTATGCCAACATTTAAACACAATGGTAATTTTTTGTAAAGTAGATTATCAAAATCTACCCACCGCATCAATGTGTTGTTCGAAGTACGTGTCGTGAGTTTTAATTGTGTCACTATCCAAAAATGAATGTGATGACACTTGTCTATTTCCATCAAAACAAGTCAATCTCAACCCAACAAAATGAAAGAAATGTGGAAAGATAAAGCAAGAATAAGATAAAAGCGAAAAACTTATTCATTCTATTAACACCCAAAACTTGATTGTCACCTATACAAGCCACTAATACATAAAGTACGGATATGAAAAATAAGTACAAGTTTCAAGTCTTCATCTCTCAAATAATAAGTAAGATTATATATCAATAAATATAAATATTATAATAAAATATTTATATTAATTATTATTTGTCAAAGGGATGAATAAGTGCTGTTTGTATAACTTATTCTAAATTCTTTTTTATTTTCGGAGGTATTTGAGAAAAGACAAAAAGTTGCTAAAAATTAGATTTGGATTTATAATATTTAGCTTATACGCTAATTAAAATAATACTTAATAAAAAATTCAACATGTAGCTTTCAATCATTTTTCTCTGCTTATACGTCCATCTCAAAACCAACCCAAGGAAGATCCGATCTCTCACTTGTAAATGTTAGCAGAATTCAGCTATCAGTAAATTGACGAAATGATCTCCACTTCTACCACCCTTGCACCACCTCTCTCACCGCCATCTTCCGACTCCGATTCCGATTCCTCCTCCCATCGCCACCATCATTCCGACCTCTCTTCCACCATCTTCAAGTCTTACCTTGAACTTTCCGGTGACCACCACAACCAAAAACATGACCTCATCAAAATCCAAGCTTTTCTCACTTCTTCTCGTTCCGGTGCTCTCTCATGCCTCATTTGCCTTGAAAGAATCCGTCCCTCTGATCCCACATGGTCCTGTTCCTCTCGCTGTTTCGCCGTCTTTCATCTCCACTGCATTCAATCGTGGGGTGTTCAGTCCTCCAATTTGGCTGCAGTCCGTGCCATCACGCGCGCTGCCACTCCAAATGACAGCTCTCTTCTATGGCACTGCCCTAAATGCCGCATTGAGTATTCTAAATCGCAGATCCCTAAAACATACTATTGTTTTTGTGGAAAACTTCCAGACCCACCTCATGATCCTTGGGTTTTACCTCATTCTTGCGGTGAAATTTGTGGGAGGCCATTGATGTACAATTGTGGACACAATTGCTTATTGTTGTGTCACCCTGGACCTTGTCCGTCTTGTCCTAAATTGGTGAAATCCAAGTGCTTTTGTGGGGCTGTGGAAGATGTCAAACGATGTGGGTTTAAGAATTTCTCGTGTAATGGTGTTTGTAAAAAAATGTTGGATTGCAACACTCATAGGTGCAATGAAATTTGCCATGAGGATGATTGCCCTCCTTGTAAAGCTAAAGGCATGTTTAAGTGTCAGTGTGGGAAGGTTGAGATGAAAAGAGAGTGTTTTGATAGGGTCTTTAGATGTGAAAATCCATGTGAGAAGTTACTTGGGTGTGGGAGGCATAAGTGTGAGAAAGGTTGTCATGAAGGTGACTGTGGAGATTGTCCACTTCAAGGGAAGAGGACTTGCCCTTGTGGGAAAAAAGTTTATGAAGGGATTGCCTGTGATGTTGTGGTTTCAGTATGTGGAGCAACATGTGGTAAAATGCTGAGCTGTGGATTTCATAGGTGCCCTGAAAGGTGCCACAGAGGCCCCTGCATTGAAACTTGTAGGGTGGTTATTACCAAATCATGTAGGTGCGGGAGTTATAAGAAACAGGTAAGATTTAATTATATTCATTTTGAATAATTGACTTAACTTTCATAATTATCTCTCGGTTCAAAGTTTGTCAACATTAAATTGAACTTACAATAGGTTCCTTGCCATCAAGACATGACATGTGAAAGGAAGTGTCAGAAATTGCGGGACTGTGGAAAACATGCCTGTAAACGCCGCTGCTGTGACGGGGATTGCCCACCTTGTTCTGAGGTGTGTTTGGCGGTTCATATTTGACAATTTTGTTAATGACTGTTATTCCTAATTTGTACTGAATCTGTCAAGTGACAGATGTGTGACAGGAAGCTCCGTTGTAGGAACCACAAGTGTCCAGCTCCATGCCACAGGTCTGATATTGTTCTTTCTGTCTTTCTGAGTAGCAATTCCCCTTCATTAAATGGAAGATAATTTCCATGCTATTCGTCTTAAAGGAAAAAATTATTATCTTATTGATATACTCACTTATTTGGTAGGTTTCGTACATGAAAGAGTTATTTACCATTTTTTATTTTTTTTTGAGAAAGTTAACATTTTATAGACAAAATACACCAATAGTGTATTTCAATAGTAATTACATCAAGAGTTCAAAGTTAGCAAAACCAAATGTAACTATCACCTATACTCCTCCTAAACTATGTAAAAAGTGAGTAATATCCTCCACCTTTCTGGGGAGTACATAATTACACGAAAAATAAAAGGTTATAAAGCAATTCAGTTTCAAGCTCTGGAAAGGGATCCTCTTGTTTTCAAAACATCTCTGGTTCCTTTATCCTATTCATGGAGATTCCATAACTATTCCAAAAATGGAAAGTGCCATAGTAAAACCATCTGGGCCAGGGGCCTTATCTCCTGCACAAGCAAACACACATTCTTTGATCTCCTGTTCTCCAAATTGACTTTGCAACAATAAGTTATCTTCCTCATTCAACATAGCTTGATCTCTGGGATTGAACTGAGGTCTCCAGTGTTCATTTTCTCTATAAAGGTTTTGGAAGAAATCTATGATCTCCTCCTTGATCAGTGATCACTGCTGGCTCAGATACAATTGCCCCGTTGATCAAACAGCTATCAATGTTGTTGTATCTTTTGTGACAATTTGCTGTTCTGTAAAAAAACTTTGCGTTTTTATCCCTTTCCCTTTGCCTCCATGCCGCTTCCTCCCTTTTTTCCACCTCCTCCAATTCTACTGTTAGTACAACTCTCAGAAAAGACTCATCATCAAACAAGCATCTTTGATCCTGGGTCACAACAAAATCAGAAAGTTGATTTAAAATGCTTTGTTTCTGTAGACCTAGGTTGCCTTGAACAGTTATGCTCCATTCTTTCAACTTCACTTTGAGGGCTTTCAGCTTAAAAACTAGAATGTAATCTGGTCTTCTAGTATAAGATTCAGAATTCCACCACCCCTTAACTTTCATTGAATTTCTCAGTTTGCAACCACCAATTTTCGAATTCAAAATAGGATAGTGACCTCTCCAGTTTCCACATTCTAGTAGCAACGGATTATGATCAGAAGTGATTCTAGGCATAATAGTTTGCTTGATTTTCTTGGAGGATACTTCCCATTTTTCTGAGAATAGGAACCTATCCAGTCTTGCTGCTATGTCTGTCTGCTTTTCTCCATGTAAAGGTACCCCCTGTAAGTGGTGGATCTTCTAGTTCCATATCTTCAATGAAGTCTGAGAAATCTTCCATGGCTTTAGTCGTTGTGGTGCAGTTCTTTTTCTTAGAAGGGAACCTTATGACATTAAAGTCTCCAGCAATCACCCAAGGACCATTAAATAGGCTCCGTATTGCTCCCAACTACCACCATACCTCTTCCCTTTCCTCTCTGTTGTTTGGGGCATAAACACCTGATAGGTGCCAGCTAAAATCCTGAGTTTTGCCTAGGAATCTAACAGTAATGCAATAAGCCCCTACCTCACAGACTTCTCCCTCCCATATACTGCTGTCCCATAGAATGATAATGCCTCCTTTAGTGCCTCTGGCTTCCAATTGTGCTATTTCAACCTCTTGTTGGCCCATAGCTCTTTGATTGTCTCCCTTATGTCACCTCTTATTTTTTATTCCTGAAAACAGTATACATCTGCTCTCCATTTATGTAACATGTTCTTGATCAACAACCTCTTCCCAGGATCATTGAGGCCTCTTACATTCCATGACACTATGTTAACCTTCATTGGAAATATTCACGAAACATCCCCCTCTACTTCTTGTTCCAAAACTGATGAAATTGCTGCTTGGTTCCAGATTTTTAAGGTCCTTTGGAATCTTCTCTTTTGGGGTCACTGCCTCACTGGCACTATTGCACTTGGCATCTCTTCTGGATGCCTTAATGAAATCTCACTTCATCAAAAAAAGAAGAGATAAGGCTTCCAATGTTGAAATACCTTTGTTGGAAGTTTCAAGTGACGGTCAGCTAGCTTACGAGTAAAAAAGCAATTGGATGTCCTTGTTGTTGAAGGATTGCTCCTATTCCAACACCTGAAACATCACACTCAAAAATAAATTCTTCTTCAAAGTTTGGTAACTGTAACACAGAGCAACAACTAATGCCTTTTTAAGAGCTTCAAAAGAAGCAAGTGCATCATCATTCCACTTAAAAGAACTTGGCTTAAGCATACTTGTTAAGAGCAACAATCATATCGTAATCCTGGATAATGTACGGTTATATCCTGTCAATCCTAAGAATCCACATGACGTTGTTGTTGATTGCGGTTGAGACCAATCTACCACGGCGTCAATTTTGCTAACATCAGCGGACACACGTATGTTTGAGACTATGTGGCTAAGCTACTTGGTTTTTGTCAAAGGAACATTTTGGATTTTTTTAAATAAAGGCAATAAGCTTGCATCAACTCAAAGATGATTGACATGTGTGACAAATGATCCTTCCAAGTCTTGCTATACAAGGATGTCATAAAAAATACTAGTACAAATTGATGTAGGTACTTTTGGAATACCTCATTCATCAATGCTTGAAAGGTAAAAGGAGCATTAGTCAATTTGAATGGCATGACAAGGAACCTTAATGTCCATGATGTGTTCTGAAAGCTGTCTTCTCAACATCCGTAGATTCCATGCTGACTTAATGATAACCAGAGCGGAGATCAAGCTTGGTGAAAAATTGTGTTCCATACAATTCTCAATTAATTCCTCCACTAGTGGAATAGGGAATTTGTCTTTTATTATATTGGCATTTAGCTCCCTATAATCCCCACTAAAGCACAATGTTTCATCATGCTTCCGAACTAGTAGTACAAGTGATGAGAATGGAGAATGACTGGGTCGAATAATGCCTTGCTGAAGCCTGAAGCATTTGATCACATTGTTTCTCAATCTCATTTATTTGATACTGAGGGGGTATCTATAGGGCTGAACTTCCACCGAACCAGTTCCTGGTAGTGCGATGGCCGCAGGAATGCAATGGAGGAGGCAGACCTACAAGTTCTTGGAATAGGTTATTGAATTCGGCTAATACCTTCTCGAGCTCACCTTGCTTAGAATCCCGCAAAAGATGTTGTGCGACTGATATAGTTGTTGTTGTCCATGTAAAATGATCTGCTTCCCTTTTACTTGAAAGCTCATGGTCAATAATGCGAAATCCCACATAATAAGCCCTAGTGTTTTCAACCACTACTTATGACTATATCAAAACCGTCCAAAGTAATCACATATAAATCAACATAGACTACACAAAATTGCATTGTTGTGCAAATGCCCAAACTGGAAATCTTCTCACAATTTGCCACTGATGCATAGATATTCTTTGATGTTGGATAGGCAAGTCTAAAGTCGAGCGGCCGTTGAGCTAATAAGATTGTGTGTAATGCCCGAATCCACTAAGCTAACTAACAACTTCTTATCAAGTACAACTTGCTATTGCATAATATTTGCATGTTGTTTGCCTGTGATAGCATGGACTGAGATGGCAGGCTCTCCACTATCCGTTGGTACTCTTCAGATTCCCCACCCTCTATTTCCAGCCAAAATAACTTTTTGCACCGATGACCTTAAACATAGGGATCATCACAATTGTAGCACAACTCCTTTGCACGTCGGGCAGCCATCTCAGCGCGAGTCAGCTTTTTCACAAAATGATTAGAAGCAGTTACCTTAGCACTCAGAGTTACTGCTGTAGCGACAACCCTTGCACTAATGTTTGAGGTTGAACTATAGACCCTTCGTGTGCTAGTAGAAATATGTATCTTCTTGTCAAATGCTCTCGCCAAACTCATTGCTTGTACTAGGTTAGATGGGTTGCGCAATACAACATCGAGACAAATCAAATCAACTAACCTTGCTGTAAACATATCTACTTGTTGGTCTAAATATACAAATGATGCACGAGCCTACAGTTTTTGGAAGTTCCTCTGGTAATCTTGGTAATCTTCAACAGCACTAGTTTGTTTCAAGTTGATCAATTCTCCTAATAGATTGCTTTTCATTGGTAGATCAAAACGAAGGGTACAAAATTCTTTGAAGGCATCCCATGTTAAATTGGGTTCCTCCTGTTCCAGTTGATAAACCCACAATTGTGCCTCCCCTACCATGTGAAAAGCAGCTAAATCTATTTTTCTTGGTTGGTTATTTGCTGGTTAGTGAAGAATTTCTCACAATGGTGAAGCCAAATAAGAGGATCTTCACTTCCATCATAAGTAGGAAAGTCTAATTGTGTGTTATCTGGGAACGATACCTCTTCCTCCATATTTGTCATTGCTACCAAAGTTATTACTGTTGTTTCTTCCTGCCTTGCTGGTTCGTTGGACAGAAACAACACTATTGTCTCCAACTTCAAGTCCCTTCGCACATGCCGTGGTGCGGATAAAGTTTTCAATTTGTTGCGATAGTTACTGGAATTTGGCGTCCATCCTTGCTTCTGAAGCTTCTACTTTTGCTTTGGTTTGAGTTTGGGCTTCCTGTAACAGACTTCGCGACGTTGCATGTATAGTATTTTCATCCATGGTGACAAGCTCTGGCACCAATTTTTCAAGGTCCCTAGTTTTGGATCGAATCGCTGGACGATTAACGAGAAAGTGAGGCCCAACACTGAGGATTAAGCCCTTGTTTTTGTTCCTTGACCTGCCTATGATTGCTGAATTTTGCAATTCATTCAGGGAATTGTAGACTTGGGAATTTTGAATCTCTGTAACTTGATAAGATCAACTTGTTTTTTTAATAATGTCAACTCTCTTAAATAGAGGTCAGTAGCAAGATCTCCTTATAAATTAGAAATAAAAGAAGTCCGATAAAACTGAAATAATAAGAATCCTAATCCACTCAGGGAAGTTCTATTCGACTAACAAATTAATTCAGAAAATGATTAATCATTATCTGTCATATTAATTCTCGCGCCTGTAATTTGTTCCCGACAAATGCATCAATAACAAAACACTTGATGATATATAGGAAAAGTAACAATTTATACATGTTGGTCGCTTGTAATTTAAAGTTGTGTTACTTTAGCATTGATTTGCTAAGAAAAAAAAAGTCCTATGAGCTTAGTACTCTAGTTGTTTTATATTGGATATTTGGATGACTGTGACAGTCGCTGATCTTGTATGCCTGCATCCGTATTTGAACAAAATATGACCAATTTCCTGTGGTTACTGCAGAGGATCTTGTGCACCCTGCCCGGTAATGGTCACAATTTCATGTTTGTGCGGAGAGACACATTTTGAGGTAGGACTTCAGCTACTATATGTACATTAATAACCTTGTTAAATATTTATATTTCCTACAGTGGAACAGATGGTTGTGTTTACTCTATATCTCTTTCCTGTTCTATCGATTAACCAAATAGAAGTGAGAGTGTTTTTTCCATTCGTTATGACTTTTCACTGTCAGGTGAACATAGTTTTTTACTAGAAGTCCTCAACAGTATTTTATGATGAGTCAACGACATCATTAGGCTTTTCACTTAGAAATTTTTATGTTTGGAACATCTAAATCATTTTGCTTGGGTGATGATGAAAGAGCCTAGGAATGAACATTTATCTATTAATAGGTTGTAACTTATGGTGCTTACTTATATTCCTCTTCACTTACACTTGTTTATATTTCCCTCACTAATTGGACAAGTTGTGGTCTCAACCACATGATATAGCATGAAGCACCTAGTGACTGATGGTGACAGGTGCTCATCATCGGATGTTCTATGGTATGCACCAAAAACAATCATCAATACTTTTTTTAGGATAGTAACAGTAAGCTATATTCACTGGTATACTACATCCAAAATATGTAGTTCCCCTTCAAAAGGTATTGCATAGTAATCATATTGCCCCCTATCACCTCTATTTCTTACAAGTAATCTAAAACATCCAAGATTATCTTCTGCTTGAACTAAAATTCTGTTTACACCAAAAATAAAACAAAGCTAGACAATTCATCTTGAAACTCTGAAGTTCATTCTGCTGGTCTTCAGAACACCTCTAATTTCTCTCTTTCCAATACTAAAAGTATGACAATGAACTGTAGAAAGTAAATTGTCAGATCTACTAACAGATCACCAGTACTAGCATGACAATTTACCTCTGTAGAAATGAGGCCTCCATCATCCTCCCCAGTCTATCCTCTTTCATCTTGTCAGATGATTTGACATCGCAAGGAAGTTTCTTCATTCCATACTTGACTCCATTAAAACACGTCAACTTGCAAATTCTCTATCTGATGGCACTGCCACTCTCCTCATTCAGTTTCTCACCACTGTCAGATTTCTGTTTTCTGAACTCTACTGGATTTCTTTTACAGTAGTTGATCACCCAAACTGTTGCTACTGTTGTCCTTTTCATCTGTTTTGAGACGAGGGTCTATCCGAAACAGCCTCTCTACCTTCTCAAGGTAGGGGTAAGGTCAAAGTACACACTACCCTCCCCAGACTGGGTTTGTTGTTGCTGTTGAGCATCCACACTCTTCTTTACCATCCTTCAAAGTTTTAACAAGCACAATCTACTGAGTATTGTATAGTTTTGTATTCTCTTTGACTTCTTTTTTGTACCTAGTGATTCTGAATTTGTCTATTCATATTGGCTGATGGCTGATTACTACGTCCACATATTTTTGTAATTCTGGATAAGGGTACTTTGAATTTTACGGGTCATTACATGTCAGATATTTTCATGTTTTCCTTGAGCAACTGGTCTTGATCATCTGGATAGATTTCTCTGAAAATGGTAGACTAATGGTGGAATTCTGATGAGATTCAGAGCAGGCGAGACTCAATACTTGCCAAGAAGCTGAATTCCTCAAGAGCGACGTTAAAATTGGAACAGAGAGGTCTATGCTAAGCTGGATGAAAAATAAGATGAGTATCGTGCTTAAACTTGAGGAACTGGATCATTCTTCAGTAGATGAAGTGCAATCTGGTAATAGATCTGGGAAAGAACCCCCTTTCAAGGAACTGGAGTTAGTTGCTTGAACGGAGGAGATATCATGGAGACAAAAGTCTAAATGTGTTTGGATAAAAGATGGTGATAAGAATACTAAGTTCTTTCACAAGATGGCCAATGCTCACAAAAGATATAATAACGTTGACAAATTTGAAGTGTATGGAAAGTCAATAGAAGATGCAAAGCTGATTAGGAACATTTATTGAGCTTCTATGAAAAATTATTTCACGGAAGATGAAGAATGGGGACCAAAATGGAAAGGATACAAGTTGGTGGTGCTAACAGAAGGTGAAAGAAACTGAATGCAAACGCCTTCCTAAGAATGATGTTTTATTTGCTTTAAAGCAACTCCTTTGTAACAAAGCCCCTGACCGAGATGACTCAAACATGCTGTTCTTTCATAAGTGTTGGTCCACAGTCAGAAATGATTTACTGAAGACACTTGTCACTTCTATCATTAAGGTTCTTTTGAGAAAAAGTTCAATCTTGAATTCCTAAATGTTAGGAGTTCCTGTCTAGGTCAAATAAAGAAAGATATAATAGCTAAAATTTAGTTAATACCAAAGTCCCAAATAATAGGAAATACAAATAAACAACAATTTGTCCAATCTGAAATATATATTTGAATGGTAAAAAGGTCGATAAAAACATTTCGTGTTGGAGCTTTATACCTTCATAATAGTACAGATAGAGATTTATCACATAGAACTTATTAGGAAAAATATACATCTTTTTTTTTTTTGATAACCGAGAAATCCGTCTGTGACCCACCCTTTGGACCAATCACAGCCTTCTAAACTCGGTGGATAATGGGCCCGTCCCTCTACCCTTCTCCACTTAAATATCGGGCATCGCTTTGCATGGTATGGGGCTTGAACCTACGACCTAAGCCACAAATCCTCCACCTTTTGCCACTCGAGCTAGGCCTTGGGAGCAGGAAAAATATACATCTTCATACAGTCACATTCAAATTTATTTGCATTCTTATTTAAGGATCTGCATGTGAGACTCACGAGGATCATGCATGGCTCACCATGCTAACTGCATATGCTATGTCACGTCTAGTGTATAAAAGCAGTGACTGATAAATCTAGAACTAGCTATCACCTCTTCTATTTCATTACGCTCCCCCTAAAGAGGTGATTTGGTTCCATCGGAGTAAGGTTCAGGTTCTCTAAAAGTAGTACCCATACTGTCAAAATACTTCCTTGATGGAGGATAGTAACACCGATAACCTTTCTGTGTTGGAGAATAGCCAACAAACACACATTTAATGAATGAAACACACATGTTCAAACATCTTTGGAGGAACAGTGTAAACAATATTCCCTCGTAAAATCTCTAAGGACTCTTAAAGTTGAGTGCTTTGACAGACATTCTATTGATAAGATAAGCAGCTGCTAGAATTATGTCTCCCCAGTAAGGTTTTAGGTGATTCATAGTGAACATAAGAGATCTAGGAACTTCTAACAAATGTCTATTTTTTCGTTCAACCACTCCATTTTGTGCACTAGTGTAAGAGGCTAAGGGCAACTGATTTGGTGGATCATCCCATTAGACTCCAAGTAAGTATCAAGTCAGCTATCCATGTATTCCGTGCCATTATCATTCCCCAATTTTTTTAATCTTTGTATCAAGCTGCGTGCAAACCATCTTATGAAATGATTGAAAGCAAGAAAATAGAAGATTTGGCTGAGAAATGAGTTGCAATATGGGGTCATTTTTCGCAGATGCAGTGTCTTTCTTTTGAGGCAGGCTAACACCCATAAATAGTGTGTTTGATAGCTTTGCAACACACTTCATGTCCATATGTTCAATCCAGTTATTGCGCACAAAAGGGGCAGGACCAAATCAGGAGAGCATTAGTATGGAAAGATAACAATCAAAGTCATAATCCTACCCAGTTAAATGGCCAAGAGTAATACTTCCAAAGGAATATGGGGGATTGGGCATAAAAGACTTGTCACTACATAACAAGAGTATGCTACTGGAATGGCACTGGAGGTATAACCTGGATAATCCTCGGCTGTGGAAAGCCGTAATTGAAGAAAATTAATGGTGAATTGAGCAACTGGTGCACCAGGCAGGTCTGTTCATCTCATGGCACGAGGCCATGGAAGCACATCTCTAAACTTTGGTTGGAATTCCTGCTCAATTCTACTCTCAAGTTAGGAAGTACAGCATACATATTATTTTGGAAGGCCAGACTACTCGAAAGATAAATTTCCAAGCATATACTCTCTGTCAACTAATCAATACTCCAATATTGAACAGTGCTGAGCGTTGAATGAGCTAAAGGAACTACTTGGCAAACTAGAAACTAGTGAAATTAATCCTCAAATGAGAGATAAGTTGCTATGGGAGGACTCAAAAGGTGGGACATTCACAGTGAAGAAGGGATACTCACAACTCTGATCCAACAAGCAGTTGATAGACAACTGGCCATGGACATTCACTAAAGTGGCTTGTATCTGGTGGATGGCCTTATATATGAAGCTTGCTTAACTCAAGACAACCTTAGTAGGAGAAGCATTCAGATAGTGAGCAGGTGTTACATGTGTCAACTAGAGTCTGAAAGTGTGAGACACCATTTCCTACATTTTACAGCAGCAAGAGATATGTGAAGTGTGTTCTTTTCTAATTTTTTACTACCTCAGGTCATGCCTAACAATATTAAGGAAGCATATGAAAACTGGTGTTCATACTTCATGGAAAGTTGGTATTCCTTCAAAAAACTTGGTTGATGGTGCATGCTACAATTTTTGGTGCATTTAGAATGAAAGAAATTGGAAATGTTCTGATAGTGTCTCAACTCCAAATTATGCGCTCGAGCTTAATTTATTTAGTTCTTTCAATCAGGCACTGTATCTAGCTGTGATCACTTTTTGGACTGTGTTTGCCTTATGTGGTAGACTAGTTTTTGTATCATAGTAGACACTCTCTCTCTTTGATGTAATTTTTGCCTGCATTTTCTTGATGCCTTTTTGATGAAATTTCTCTTCATTAGGAAAAAAAAGTAAAAAATACCCTACAGATGAATTTTGTTCAGCTCAGGGTAGTATCTTGTTCCTTATCTTTTTGGTGCACCGTAAGATTCCTCTATGTTTAGTAGATTGAGTATGGTTTGCAGAGGACCATCTCTTTTTGTAGGATTTCTATTTTTGGTGTACTTCTTGTATATGTGCATGTTTTTTTCCCCAAACATTTAATAAAATTTATTACTGTATCAAAAGAATAAAAAGTGACATACCCTATTATGTGAAAGAGTAAAAATTATTTTCTTTACTGGAACTTATCCCAAAGGAATATAGTAAAATAATATAAAGAAATCTAATTGGGTTCCCAAGTTTATCTCACTTTATCTGTTGTTGTATGCGCTGCTGAGATTCATTTTGATCTACAGAAGTGGCCCTAAGATTGCTGCCTGTAAGGTGGCAAAATGCCAGAATCTGGGTCTGTTGTATGCTCTCTTTGTTCTCTTCCATCCAGTTGGCTGTTCACTAAAAGTGAAAAAATTTAATGACCGAGTTTGTTAGGTTCTTGTTGATCGTACTTGCTAAACTCTGGAATAGATTTCATTTACATTACAACCAATCTGGTAGTCCAATAAAATAGTACACTTGTAATTTAGTTGTTCTCTTTAATTTTCTTTTGGTTTATTTAAGTTTACTTTTTGAGTATCTCTCTCTTTCTCTGTGATGTTGCTACTCTGAATTAGGATGGCTGAATGTCATTGTCATCAATAAAAATTTTAAGTTACCAATCAAAAAGAATAGAAAACTTAGGTGATATCTGACATGGTCTTAACTATATTTAAAGATGTTAGGAAAAAAAAAAGTATAAACTTTTTACAGTGTATATTTTAAGATGTTTCTTTTTAAAGGTGATGACTGTATCTACTCATCACACAAAAAAACCAAAGCAAAGAAGGCCTTAGAGTACCAACTAGAAAATGTTGGTTCAGTACTTACAAATATGGTGCTAATATCATGAATCCTTTTGTGAAGATTCTTGCTAAATTGTTTCTGTTAATATTGGTTGCTTTTGTCAGGTTCCTTGTGGTGCAGAAGCTGAACAAAAACCTCCAAAATGTCGTAAATCATGTTCTGTAGGTCGCTTATGCAGGCACGCTTCTAATTGCAAGGTTGTATTTATTGCATGTACTACTTACCATGTACTTGGTGATCATATGAGCATCTTTAGATTGTCCTTTTTATGAATATTGTTAGCAGGGACATCACTTGATGCCTCAATCTTAATCCAACTTCTAGAGTGAAACAAAATACTGTTTAATGTGGAGCCTAACATGTGCGCTAATTTCTCTAGCCACATAGGTGTCACTATGGAGCTTGCCCACCATGTCGTTTGCTTTGTGATGAAGAATATCCTTGTGGGCACAAGTGTGAATTGAGGTTTGCCTTCATTACATTCTGGATATCTAATGTATACTTCATTCATTGAATCTTTGTTGTTCGTTGATTGTAAGCAGGTGCCATGGCCCTACGCCTCCTCCTCTTCCAGAATTCACTTTGAAACCAAAGAAAAAGAGACCGAACAATCAAATTGAACCTACGCCTGGTTCACCATGCCCCCCATGCCCACAACTTGTTTGGAGGTCTTGTTTGGGTAATCATGTAGGAGCAGAAAGAATGGTGGGGATCATATTATCCTTAAATCATGGACAATACTTCCATTTACCTTTTGTTCATTCTCTTCAGGAGCTATTTATTCTTTAGTTTCTGTCAGAAGCTTCATATTTACTTGCCAACAAGAATTCATGTGAGCTCTTTCTCGTTTCAGATGGTCTGCTCAGACAGGGCAATATTTTCATGTGACAATCTGTGTGGAAATCCTCTTACTTGTGGAAATCACTACTGCACTAATGTTTGCCATACCTTGGTTACTAGTACTTCAAAATTAGATAGTAGTAGAAGAGCCGAGACTTGTGAAATGTGTACTCTTCCTTGCCAACAGGTATGAATAAATTTTCTATCAATCTCATCTGTTGGTTTTACTAGGTTTTTCTTTGGGGCCTAATTCAGCAATCAATACTTCCCATGACATATATGCTTGCTCTATCAGTTTGATGTTGCATTCTTTATAAGTTTGCACTTTATAGTTAGTAATTCGGGTATTAACTGTATACTTTTGTTGATCCTTATTTAGGAGCGGAGAGCTACTTGTCCTCATCCTTGTCCCTTGCCTTGTCATCCTGGAGAATGTCCCCCTTGCAAAGCACTGATAAAACGTTCATGTCACTGCGGTTCCATGGTTCATGTATTTGAGTGCATATACTACAACAGCTTGTCAGCAAAAGAGCAGCTAACTGTTCGGTCATGTGGTGGACCATGCCATAGGTAGTTCATATACTTTGCTCTCTTTTCCTTCAAATCTAGCATCACCAAAAGCTATAATTTCAATGTTTTATAGATAGACTATATTTCTTATATCACCAAAAAGCAAGAGGTATGCACCTTGATAGCTACAGAGGCTATTAGGCTTATCAACTTCTTTGCGCAACCCCTTTCCCCTTTAGATTAATAAAATGCTGAATTATGTGCATTTGCAATGCATCTGAAACTCCCTAACTGATCTCGATGAGCCCTTCTTTGTTTGGATGCCAAATGTGCAGAAAATTACCTAATTGTACGCACCTCTGCCCTGAAACATGTCATCCTGGTGAATGTCCATCTCCTGATCAATGCTCCAAGAAGGTAATTGATTGATGTACTATCTTAGTTATACTTCTTAATCCTAATTACAAAGAGTTTATGTTCTTTGCATCTTGTTTTAAATCAGATATAATAATTCCTAAAACCATATTTATTATTGAAGGAGGAAATCACACCTTTTTCACCAAAGTGAATATCCTTTCAACCTTTTTTACTTTTAGTTGCCAAGGAGCCGGGGAGGGTATTTTACTGGTTCTGGGACGTACAATACCCGGTCTTATATCCATTCTCTTCCAGACCTCTAAGAAAAAAAAGGGAGAGGAAATCTCCTTTCCGAGAGAGAGAGAGAGAGAGACGTGTGTGTGTGTATCTATACAAATAGAGCAAGGAAATAGAAAATGAAATCAAGAAATGTCTTTTCGTGTTTGGTACGTAAAGGGTTTAATTTCCATGATGCCTTCAAACAAGGAAACATCATTTGCCTTATCATTTTCTTTTACTTGCTTTTCTAGCCAAAGGAAGGATTTAACTTCAATATTGCCGGTGCATAACATTTTTCCCTCCACCACTTTCTTTGCCATGCTATCCTATCAAAGAATCACACATTTGGGATTTGATGGGCTTCATTCACTTGATGCCATTAAACATTCCACTAACTGGTGTTTACAAGTCATCTTTATGAAAGCAAGTTGCCTTGATATGCCATTGCTTTCCATCAGCAACTTCTTATTTGTGTCAGTTATCTATTGAAATTTAAGTATACCACAAAAGGAAGAAAGTTCGAGTTTGATTGTCAAGGAGAAAGGAAAAAATGGGATAAAAGAAAAGAGAAAGAGTTGACTTCTGTGAGAAATAGTTACTAATATTTCAGAAAAAAAAAAGTTTTAACTTCTGTGAGCTCATCCGAATACAACTAAACTCCATCCCAGAAAGTCGAACATGAATTTTTCTCCTAAGATAACTCTTTCTATAAGCGCCCTTAACCCATATAACTAATTAGTGCAAAATGTTAAATCAGATTCTCTTTTTTGATTGATGGCATATAGTATGAGTTCTCAGTTGATGAGCCAGAAAAAGCCGACCCTATATCCCAGAAATAGTTCCAGTTATTTTGTTTACCTTGTACTTTTTTCAATCTTTTTTCCATGTTCTATCCACTATTTTCTGATGAGCATGTCCTATCTACTGTTAATCTTTAATGATTCTTTTAGTAGGTTAATGTTCGTTGTGGATGCCAAAGTTTGAAAAAAGAGTTGCTATGTAAGGATGTCCAAGCAGCCTATCGAAGTAGTGGTACTGATCCTAAAGATGTATCAAGAAACCAATATGGACTTGGCATCCTCCCTTGCAATTCAGATTGCAGGAGCAAAGTGAAAGCTTCTGAAGCAGAGTTGCAACATCGTAAATCAAAAGCTCCCGAGGTAAACCTCTATAATTCTTTTAAATGCTTTGTTGCATCTGCTGTACATTATTTTCTGGAGTTCAACAACATGAGGGTTACTTTCTTGTCTTTGCGTTGAATAGTTTATTGTCCCAAAATATCCCCAATAAGTAGTTGAAATTTAACTCAAATTTTCCTTGCACAGGAAAAGGAACCAGAAACAAAAGATAATGTGAAGCGAAGACGGAGACGAGTACGGGCACTTGAAGACGAGAAAACTTCGACACTGCAGGTTTGTCTTAGAATTAATAATGCATCCGTTCTCCTTTCCAAGTTCAAATGATAATTGCAGTTATTTTAACTTGACAGAGAATTGTAGCTGGCATCAGGATATTTCTTCTATTTGTTATCACTATAATAGCTCTAATTGCTTCAGTATATTTGGGTTATAAAGGCCTACAATGGCTTTCTGAACGGATGAATGAAGCTGAAATACAGCGACAAAGAAGATACACACGAACGTAGTTTGACAAAATCAACTTTATCAATTATCATACAGAAATGTTCAGTATTGGCTGATTTTCCAGGAGATGAAGCATTCTTTTTCATTTTGGATTTAGTTGATTTTGATTTAGTTCTTATACGTAGAACAGAAAACAGAGATGTCCTGAAAGAAGCTTGGAGGAGTGGTCTGACCAAGTTTTCTTTTTCCCTTGCAATAATGAATTAGCTTTCGAGTTTGTTAAAAGTTACTTATAGGGTGGCAAAATCAGCCCACATAATCTTGACCCGCTCAATTTGTTTAGGTTTGGGTGTGTTAGTGACTCGTATTTTATTAGTTCAGTCCATTTTGACCCCTTAAATTCGGTCCATTTTAAAATTGATTTTTATTTGATACGTTACATGTAGTTATAAAAAGAAGAAGTTCTATGAGGTACTCAAATAAATTATAAGAACACAGGCACAGGTTGGATGATGATTCGGTTTAAGCTCGTTTTAGTTCAATCTGTTTCAGGCCAATAACTTTTGGGTGGTTCAATGACCCATCTATTTATTAGCTACAATGCCATAAGTTCTGACTGTGTACAAATTTTAAAAGATTGTGAATGATATTATTAACATTTAATATAGCATTAATTAAGACAACCAAAAACATTGTGAGTGTATCTATAAATTCTGAATTGGCTGTAAAAAATTTTATTAACATTTAGCTTAATCATATCATATATTTATATAAAAGAGAACTCTAGACCCGCCTATGTGGCACCATCACAAGCTAGAATTTCCTTTTAAATTTACTTATTTTCAAAAATAGCCTTCCCCTTCCATAAAAAGATGTGACTTTTATGAAGAATTGCGACTTTTACGAAGAGTTACCCAAAAATAATCATCCCTTTTCATGAAAAGATTTGACTTTTATGAAAAGTTGTGACTTTTATGAAGAGTTGCGACGTTTATGACGAGTTATGACTTTTATGAAAAATTGTGACTTTTATGAAAGGTTCTGACCTTTCTGAAGAGTTGTAACTTTTCAAAGAGTTGTGGCATTTTCGATAAGGCACAATAAGCATTTGTTCACACTATCATGTGTTGTCTATAAATAGAGGGATTTCCTCTCAATTTAAAACAACAAAAATTATGAATTTCTTCTTCTCCTTTTTCTTCTACACAATTAAATATTCAACAAATATTCAAGTACTTTGCTCTTGTATGGCTCACTGACACCATTGTTTTTGTATCAATATACTTGTGAATAAAATCGTTTCATTCTGAGAGGATCTATTTCATTAAACCTCAGGTACTAGAGGGGAATAATTTTCTTAAGGGGACACTGTGCATTCAGTGGACTCAATTTTTTCCTTTCTGTTTCATTCTATTGTTATAGATTCTGGTTTTTTTTTTTACAGTCATTAATTTATGCTTATGATTTTAATTGTTGTTTTTTAGTACATGTTTTAAACTTTGTTGTTTATGTTTCTGCAAAATTATTGTTATAAGTATTTGTTAGTACATATAAATATTATTTATTTATTAGAAAATTTAATATCTCATGTTGATGTTCATTTAATTTCCCAAAAATATCAAATAGTAATACTTCTCGGAGGCAAAAGGATAAATTATAAAATCAAATTACAGATGATTGATTGAAGGATAAATGATAAGATGTTATAATTATCATTTTCCTTTACATTATTAATGTTCGTTACTACGTAATCTTTTATTGTAAGATAATATAGTGTTTTAGTTTTAATGACTGATAGATTGTAAGTATTATTTTATAAATTATGTGAAATTAAATTTCCACGCGAAGCGCGGATAATTTTACTAGTTATAAATAAGGCAACAACGTGTGGATTTCTTTTTAGAAATTTTAAGAGGCTGCAAAAGATATTATTAGTATTTATCATCACATAAATAATGGACCATTTATTATTGCCTATAAATGTCACACCCCAAGATCCCTCCCTAGACACAACATGGAACTCGGAACCCCATAGGTCCGAGAGTACTAACCAACTTGCTTAACCTGAATAATTCAATAAAAATATTAATGCAAAAAGTAAGACCCATTTCAATTAAACCTTCAAGAGAATTCAAAAGAGGAAAATCAATCGACACTTAATTAACACTTAATCAGAAAATCAAATCCAACTAACCAGGTCTACGAAACCTCCACTAATAGAATAACAATGTGTATCTCGGGACATGGCCCACGACATACCATGAAAACCAAAGAAAGACGTAAAGAAAAGTCCACTTTTCAGAAGATGGAAAGCTCACTACAATGTTAATTGTTATTCCTCAATGATCTATTGCTGCCCGGAACCACGAATTTCGGTCTCTGATCCTACATCATAAAACGATGTAGCGTCCGAGGATGGTCAGTATGACGATTACTCGTATGTAACCCAGGGAAAAACATAAGCAGTAGACATATATAAAACATAACCATAACAAAAAGGCAAAATCATAAGTGTAAACCCAAAACATTTGGACATAGACCTTTCAAAAATCATTAATCATGAGTAAGGTAGTGTTCACTGACATAATGCATGCAACGGGCTATATGGGTCCAGCCTCTGCCCGACCGAGGGCCCCAATCCATGTACGCCGCATGGACTTGAGAAATATAAGAATTTGGCGAACCAAAGTCTCCCAAATAAAAGACTGTAGAGGTTGCTCTGATTAACAACCTACAGTGGTCATCCATATTTCAGGACAGGGACCTCTTATGTCGGTAAACGCGGTTTCGAGTGATGAGTCACAACGACTTTACACCTTCCCAATGATACTGGCAAACTCTCTTTAAGCCCCCAGTTAAATCATTTTCAAGTTTTTATTTATTAAGAGTTATCCAAATAAGACATATTCCCATTGGTATCGTCATACGAAGACTTGCAAATTGTAACCATGCCAATTTCATAGTTAGCATTAAACTCTTAACCCTCCTTTGAAAACCAAAGACTCATTTATGTTAAAAACATTTCGTTCAATGCCAACATCCAAGTCTTTCCAAGTTATAAGCATATAAAATGCAAAATCATTAGCATTTAACCGGGATGAAAAGTTACCCTTTGTTCATCATTGAAATCAATGTTTTTGAAAGACTCATAGATTTTCGAATCCATTATTTTTAGGAAAAACCCTTTTCAAAATCATATGAGGAAATTCACCTATTCAAAACCAACAATCCAAATTCTGAAATCATAATAAAATAATTTGAAAACAATTAACAAGAGAGGAACATTTGTAATCAATTTTCAGGAAATCATCTCTCAACCCTTACCACAATTCATAATTTAGAAAATACGAATAATAACATATAATATGAATCTTGTATGAATATTTTGAAGTAGGAAGTGTATAAACATACCTTTTGATGAAGAACTTAAGAAAGGGACCTTGAGAATTAACCTTAGATCTTGCTTCTTGAAGTGTTGATGTCCACTTCATGCGCCAGATAGCACAGGACTCATAGTGCCTAGTAAAATGGGCATAACTTGAATTAACGAACGGTCGAAGAGTTGGAACAAAGGCTTCAAGACTTTTAATTTTCTTGGTATAAGACCATACAAAATCTTAATACTCCAGGAGTTCCTTATAACCTTAATTCACATCCAAAGATCTTCCCATAGTAAGAAATTATTTTCAGTATCTATCAAATATTAGAAATCATCGAGTTTGGAGTCTATACACATTTAAAGAACGACTCGGATCATAGTTTGGAAATTTGGGGTGTTACAATATCCTCCCTTGGAATCATTTGTCCTCGAATGAGAAGTTAAGACACGTATAGCACGATATATGTGAGGAATGTACAGTTGTACACTATCAATGGAACTCATGTTAAGACCTTAATCGCCAAAACCAATTCTTTTAGCACCACCGACCCAACATAGAACCTATGAACCCAACCATTATAGAGCTGCATCTAAGGATAAGCACGTAGAGGAATACACAGTGATATAGATATAAGATTAGGATTGGTACGTTCGTTAGCCTCATCTTGATGAGTGAATAAAAAGGGGTATCTCTACTTCATGTCCTCTAACGATTCCCAAGTATCTTCTTCTACCTTGTAAATTCCTCTATAATACTTTCACCGCAACTATTTTTTTATTCCTCAACTTCTGGACTTGACGATCTAGAGTTTCGATAGTACCTAAAAATCTTTTCTCACCTACCTCATGACACACAATAAGGGAACGAGACCTCATACTATATAAAGTTTTGAAAAGGGCCATTTGAATACTAGAGTGGTAGATATAGTTATATCCAAACTCAATTAGGGGTCTTCCAAAAAATCATTGACCCACCTTAAATTTAGCAACACTTTTCAACTATGCTTTCAACTATGTCTACCTCCCTTCATCATTTCCAACTTAGAAATATTTCACCATATCATCACTATAATCAGAAGAACTCAAGGTCTAATCAAGGAGTACTAGACTATTAGTATCAAGATCTGCGAATCTATAAATCACCATATTCAAGCCTAACATTACTACACCCACTTTATAGATCTATTAACCAAAAAGCAGCAACTTCAATCATTTTCATTGGATCTGCACCACATATCCACTTTCTAACAATTCCACATAACGACCGTTAATCTCACTCTTACCCTTTCATCTATAACTTTAGCTCAAAATTTTCACACGACAACCTTCCCACAGGAATATCTACTCTCTTATCTATATCATTGCTCCCTCGCTTTAAAACACCACTATGTACCATCATACGATAAGGGAGGTCAATGAGGTATACAAGCTTCAAGAAATAGGAGTAATGCTGCTCAATTATGACTCATATTTTTTTGCACTACTCAAGGGAGGAGTAATATATGGTATAATAGGCACATATACCTCCTCAATAAAATGCATAGAGAATGGATAGATGATCTTTCAAACATACATATAACATGACACGAGTTCTCAGGAAACGAGCATATCGGGAAACATAAGTTCATACCTCATGAGAAGGGTAACACAAAGTTTTGGGATCTGAATATTTGGGTGAAACCATAGGTTACCATATGAGATATTTCCTCCTTGCTCAAGGAGTGAAGCATGAGTAAGAATTTGCATAAAGTGCTTGGGCCATAGACATAAGCACAGAATGAGTGTGTAAGACATGGCCCACATTCCATCTTGGGCTTAGACATAATATGATACAGATTGATAACCTACTATAGAGTCAGGTTGTATAGAGTTGAGAATTACATGAGCCTCACATAATCATACTTGAATATCTGGAAGTTTAGAGGCTAGGGGAGGTTGTATCAATTGAGAATCATTATTGCCTTTCAGTTAGCAGGTCAGATATGAACGTAGGTATGCACACCGATTCTGGACCTCAGACATAATCATGGCTGAGAGGAACAAAACATAGGTAGAGTGTCTTCTTAAAAAGAAGTACAAGTGATACGTTAGAATAAGAAAGGATCCCTATGAAACTCATCATAGAACCCTCTATAAAATTCAAAGCCTGCCATGGCCTGGTCCAATACTTAATCAACTGTCCTTATCTCCAAGGTCACCATCCTAAGTTTATAAGCCTATTGTATTAACAGATCTGTAGGCACAATACTCGATATGACGAGAAATTCTATATTTGGAAGCTACCAACTTCTTTCTAGGCCACCCCTTACAAAGACAGTATCTTTACCTATACCAATTATGTCATCATCCTAAAAATTAACTCTCATGCATGGGCATACACATTCCCTATTCTTTAACACTTAACAATTTATTTCCCACTCCTTAGTCTACTAGCATTAAACTTTTTTATCTCACATCCTTCCCATTAAAGGGATTTAGTGCTGTACAAAGGGCACACGTCGTCCAACTATAATTTCCTCAATTCAACTCTAATGAGAACTATATAATAACCATGTAACCTTCTCCATAAGAAGCAAATCCAGCATACTACTAGGTACACATAACATTTATAAACTTAAGATCTCATCTAATAGTATTATATATACCTTAGGTACAATATATTCTTACAAACTTAAGGCTCTTATTCACCTACAAACTTAGCCACAATTCACTGTTTCAACACTAGTCCTCACAGAAATCATGCGCACGTACATATTAAAGATTCTCAAGAGATACACATTGAAACTATTTCTCACACCACATCTAGCCTAATAGATCCATTTCCACAAAGCCTATTCTACCATCCTCAAGATATCATCTTTTTTTCCACCATCAACATCTAGAGTTCAAACGTAATGTCTAGTACAAATCATGGAATACTGATAGAATCTCCACATACTATACTAGTCCATCAAAATTTTGGTAAGGAAATCAACCTAAATTTCTAATTTCACGCAACTATGGCCTACATACACATCTTTTTTTTGCAACATTAGTACTATTGCACCTTAAATTTACTACACACCTCCTCATTTATTAGATCGGCTTGCAAATACTAGAAAATAAATTGAGGATCACCAGTCCACTAATCCCATGATAAAGTAGTAAAACCTATCTTACACTCTATCTAATTATAATCTCTTAGCACATTCTTATTTTTCACATCACATCTATCTACTCATACATACATTTAAATCATACTTATAGTTATATGCAACAAGAAGCTCTTCCCCAAAACCACCAATTGAACTTAACATTTGTAAATTCTTAACCACCCTGTCTTTCCATTAACCACCCATGTTTGTTCTTCAAGAACTCCTTCCTTATTTCAAATAAACTCCAAAAATATCTTAAGGAACTACCCTTTTTCTATGAACTATCATAAAGTTTTCTAATATTGCTTGACATAGCCAACACAATAAGTATGTACCACCTTCATCACTCAATTAATGGGGACAATACTCTCGCTATTTTGTCCAATCAATTCCTATTCCCACTCTCAGAATTCTAAACATATGACTCCACATCTCAAGCTCTAGGGTCATCTCACTGCTCATGGGTCACAACACCCTAATTTATATTTTATACCGGGTGAAAATACTACCTCCATATTAAGATACATATATTATTTTAAGTTGGCATATAAAAAAAATTATGAGAGCACCTGGACACCCATCCTACCATAGCTTAAATGCATGATTCACGAAAATAAGGGTATACACTTAAACCAATAAACTTTGATGCACTAATGGACTCCTCTAAAGCTGTAGTGCGAGTTTCGTACCCATTTTGATGACTAAATATGAAAGAATATCACCATTATAAATATAAGCTTTAAACACGTCCATTACTTCAAAAATTAAGGCATAGTCAACAAAATTAGAGTAAAGAAGGAAGTCTCGATGAATTTATCACAAACAACTCGATTACAAGATCAGGAATATGAAAAAATGAGAAACATTTCTTAAATGTATCATACCCTCCTCATTATAAGTGAAGAGAAGAGAAGAGAAGACTTAAATAACTTTGGAGTTGGTGTGCTGTCGCGCAGCCGGAGCCTATTTCGCGTGACCTTAACATTGCTACTGACTATGTCGCATGGTCGCGCAGCTGATGTCCACTTCGCATGGCGGATTGCACAGGACCCGTAGTGCCCAATAAAATGGGCATAACTTTTAGCATATAACTCAAATTAATGAACTGTCGAAGGAGTTGGAACAAAGGCTTCACGAACTTTCATTTTCTTGGTATAAGGCCACAAAATCTTAATATTCTAGGAGTTCCTTATAAACTTAATTCACATCCAAAGATCGTCCCATTGTAAGAAATTATTTTTAATATCTATCCAATATTAGAAATCATCGAGTTTGGAGTCTATACACATTTAAAGAATGACTTGGACCATAGTTTGAAAATTTGGGATGTTATAATAAATAAGGTACTTAGGCATTGCTGTAACGTGTACTACTTATTAGTACCTGTTAAACTTCTTATTTACTCATACCTTTAGTAAATGAGAATTACTAGAATGGGGATTCAACTGATTATATAGTCACCTAATAAACGTGGGTTAGCAGAAAAATAGGGATTAAAGAAAAAGTAATACAAATGTAAGAAAAGAAATTACAACTAATTAATTTCAAAATGCAACTTCTTACAATGATATTTTTAGAGTAACTCAATCTTATAGGGGTATTTTGATATTTCAACTTCAACTTTTTTTGGTACTACTTTTAGTAATATATGATAAAAGAGCGTATCCACCCTCACAACAGACTTTAAGATGATATGTGTAAGCATATTTGAGAATGAAATTGCATCAGTTAAGGGTTTCCACACTTAAAAAAAAAAAAAAACTTGGGCATGTGTTCTCCCACGTGCTTTTGGTAAAATGCTATGGTCTGATTGTTCTTACTAGATATGGATAAATTTCACGTCCTCTAAGCTCAGCCCATCAGATATAATTATTCCTTAAGATGTTGTTTCCACAGTACCAAGCTTGTGATTCATGAGAATGATATGTATGCATGATCATAGTAAAAAAAAGTAAAAGGTATATATGAATGTCATTTTGACCATGAAAATCATAGGTTGCAAGTCTTGTGATTAGAGATGTTGTATCCGATTAAATAAGTTTAAACAAGTCATATGATCATGTAAGAGTCCACAAAAATTGGGTGTGGTGATTAGAGATGTATGAGGAAGACTTGTGATTATACAATTAACATCCTTAGAACAGTGTTTGAGAAAGCATAAGTATGTTGTAAGGATGTCACTTGTTATGTGTGGTTATACAATCAACATCCTTAGAATAAGCATGTGATCATGTATGAGTACATAAATTGGGGATGGCAATCAACAATGTGTGGTTGAACAACATGTGATCATCCTTACAACATACTTACGCTTTCTCAAACATTGTTCTAAGGATGTTGATTATATAACCACAACTCTTCCTCATACATATGTAATCATCACACCTAATTTATGTGGACTCTAACATGATCATATGACTTGTTTAAACTTATTTAATTGGATAAATTTAAAAAATATAATTTATTATTAATTAATTATTGTCCTTTTTAAATTCTACTAGTTTTGGTCTATATATAAGTGTCATATTCTAGTAGGTGCAGTATCAACAATGCTTTAACATAGATATAAACCTGAATTTCACTTACTAATGTCAGAGTGTAAATCTCATTGGTCATACACACACCACACACATAGAGATGCATCGATTGTATAAGGGGTCAATATATTTTGACAACCAGTACATAATTTGATATACAAATTTCAATAGTAACATGTGAATTTTTGATAATTCTTTAAGGGTCGTTTGGTAGAGTGTATATTCAGATAATGTTTGTATTAGTCATTTTTGGATTAGTTATACTTAGATTATATCTTATGGATAGTTTGATTTGGTGCATTAAAAATAGCATGCATGATAATAATAATAATAATACACATGCATTAAAATACACAACTTCAGATCATGAACTTTTTTTTACAACACTTCCTTCTTTAATCATTCTAATTCATGCATTAAAATCACTGCATCACGAATACCATGAATTTTCATATATTAATAATACACAGTTTAATAGAGAATGGGTGGACTCAGTAATAAACATCAATAGATAGCGTACAAACTGTATGTCATCTTTTGATTGATCTGAATTAGATCATGACTAATTACGATAATAGCTGACACTAAATTGACCAAAATGTTGGCAGCAAAAAAAAACAGTAGCTTGATTACAAAAACAAATTCAATCAAGCTTGTTTAAGATTTGTTGTTGTTCACACATGTAGTTCTCTTGTGTCCGGTTCTCTTACAAATTGAACATTTGTTCCTTCTCTTGCTCTTGAAATTCTCACCGACGCCTTTGACACCTTTTCTTCTTTTTCTTCCAAGCTTGGTATCGACAAGAGGCGGAAAAATCTTCACATTAAGCAATTCTTCTGGCACACACACCATTTCAACTCGAGAGGGACAACATTAATAGAATCCATGTATGCAAGAATGTATGCTTCAACTTATACAAAGGCAAAGAGTACTCATAGATGCTCATACCATACTCATTGCCATGCTTTGATTGCAAAATGACCATCACGTGAGCACAAGTATCTTGATCAAGTCATAGTCCCTACATAAACATGACTTTTCCAGTAGGTCCACATAGGCAGTAACACCTGCACCGAACATGGTAAATTGATTGCCGTCCCTGGTTACATTCTCTACATACAAGGAGTCATCATTGATCAGTTTTTTTCTTGCGATTTTTTTGGCAGCCGGCACCATTTGATTACCCATTGATTTGAGGATATATGCATGCCTCTCCCTAAACAATTCTCCAAACCTCTTAGCAATCGAATTAAATATAGATGCCACGGGATACTCTCTTTTGTCTATCAACATAACATTGAGTGACTCGGCGATATTTGTGGTCATCACATCATATCTATTGCCAGGAAAATGTGCCCTGCTCCACTTCTCAAAACCAATATCATGCTCAAGGACAACAGCTGCCGCGGGACATTTGTTCTTGAATTCTACAAAATGATTGTCAAACTCCTCCAAAGAATAATCCTTTGCCGCATTTTAGTAAAGATAGAGGGAATTTCCACAATGATGATTTACGCGGAGATTTTCACCAAGGTGCCTCATGCAATATCTGTGGTGAGCATGATTGTAAATGTTCACAATACCGTTGGCGATACTCTTGTGTCTATCAGAGATAAAACACAAATCTGGTTCATTGATCACAATCTCCTTCAACTTCTCAAAGAAGAATGTCCAAGATGCATCATTCTCTTTGTCCACGACACAAAAGGCAATTGGATAAACATGATTCTCCGTATCTTGTGCAACATCGCTCAACAATACGCCCTTGTATTTACCATGTAATGAATACCATCAACCGCAATTACCTTTCTTATGTGGGTAAATCCCTAATGCAAGCACCGAAGGCCAAAAAATAATACATGAACCTGTTACTATCCTTGTTTACCATGATACAATAGCTAGAACCAACATTAAGTGTCTCAAACATGTAAGAAAAAGTCAGTAAGCATGAATATCCGTTCTCCGCTGTCCCTCAGTCCATTTTCCTGGCAACCCACCACCCTTCCAACATTTCCAATAGCTTGGACTACAATGAAAATAATTAAACATAGCTCTTTGAATCTCTTTCACATTTGGACCTTTGCCATCACGATACATATTTACACAAAGTGAAGTAATGACTTTGACTGAAATTTTTCTATGGCTATTGTTAGCATGTTAAATGCCACAACTATGTTCGCCAATATACTTGTAGATACAAAATATATCCGAACACTCATATTTCCTCACCCACAATATCCATGCACAGTTGCGAGATACACATTTCACTTTTAATTATTTAGTACAACTCTTCACAGTAACAAAATTAAAAGACTTCTTTGCCGTCGCTTCAGTTAATAACAATTGCAACTCATTCTTGTTACTGAAAGTTTGGTTTATGAATAAATTAGTTCCATCGGAGAAGGAATGGTTGGATTGTGATCCTAATTCCTGTTCTCCCTGCATTTCTTCACAACATTCGGGTTTGGGATCTTACGCATCTACTGGCTATTTTTCCACATTAGTTGAATCATCATGTATATTCATTGAATGATCACCCAAGCTCTCATTTGAATTATCACCCAAGCTCTTCTTTGAATGATTACCCAATCTTTCATTTCCAATCGAATCATTGTCGTTGTTAAATGAATTCGTTGGCTCAATTGGAGGCCTCTCATTGACATTTATCCTCAATGTAGGCCTAGAGCCATCAATACCAATATCTAACATGTACAAGCTCACGTGCTATCATTTTTTATGAATGTCAAGAGATGTATTTTCCCCTCTCATTCATTTGATAGCTAATCACCAAGTAATTTTGCTCGCAAGTCAACTCGCCGGCCTCAATTACGCTTGCAATCATATCCTCATATGAACTATTATGACGCAACGCAATGGGAACTGTTGTCTTACTAAAAGATTTCCAATTTCAGCTTTTGAGAGTCTCCTCCCATACTCCCATATAATCACCACCAACAACAAAAAATTCAGCTACTGCCATTATAAACTACAAATATAGATACTAGATTACAGTATCAATCGTTAACGATCAATGAAGTATGACATTCGTTCAAAAACACGACTAAATGAGATCATGGTTCAAAATTCAGCTCCTGCAATGGAGAAACTTATTTTTAATGCTTTTAAACTACTAAAATGTATCTATAATGAGTTATCAAGTGATTATTATGGAATATTTCTCAAATTTCTAAAATGGCGGGAAACTAATTTTGAAGCTTGGTTTTTTGAAAGAAAATGGAGTAGGAGATGATGATGATTTTACCTTGGAAATGGATATTATGGTGCAAATAAATATATTATTCCATATTTGTTGGAGGGGGACCAAAGTGGAGATATGAAAACTTAGGGAGGTCTTTTGTATGTTCCAAGTAGGGCTCATGGATGATGTCATTAATAGTGGCTATACCACTAATTTTTCAAAACTTGTGACTTAATGTCACATTTTAACCTTTAGAGTGACTATTTTTCCAACTCTCCCATGTTGATTTCAAAGCCCTTAGGCCACATTTCATCAACTATGCAAATTCCTTTGAAAGTGATTGCACATTTGGAAAAATAATCCATCATGATATGGTATGACTAGTCTTTTAAAAGGTTCGGGTGTGAGATGAAACGTTTTACCTGATAGCTGACGAAGCATAAGCCTCGAGGCAATAGGGTGTAGGCCCCGTGAATCTTTAAACATTACTCCCTCGGTTTTTAAAAAGAATGATCTAGTTTGATTTGACATGAGATTTAAGAAAATAAGGAATACTTTTCAATCTTGTGGTCCTAAATTAATGTTATGTCAAATGTACCAAAATGTCCTTTAATCTTGTGTCCTTAAATATGCCGCGTGGAAAACTGAAACTAAAGTATTGCCAAAAGAGGAAAGAGGTGATTCTTTTTTAAATAAACTAAAAAGGAATAGATCTCGATCGTACATTGGTTATTTGATGGACGTACCAGATTAAGTGTTAACCTCTATAAATTGGTCCTCCCTCCACCTATTAGGGTTACCACATATTCTCTACATTAATTCCATCATTGATGGTTGTGGTAACATAAAGTTATGGCAAGGAGGTAGAAACCAATTTACGACTAACGCTTTCGCTTCTCTCTGTGATTATGTCTTTCGTATCAGGTATGTGCCCCTAACGATCTCTATGTAAGATTATCGTGTTCAAAATCCTGATATGATGTATTAAAAGTATTTAATCTTATATGCGGCATCCGATCCTAGATTGTTTGAACGGATAATCTTCAAAAATTATATAACCGCATCAGCCTTGGTGAAGTGATAAAGAATAGTCACTACCCATCACCCTTATAGAATTCAGGAATGATTGTCTCTCCCTAAGGATGAATTGCTAAGATTTGATTAATCAATATACACTAAGGCATAGGCAATCAACAGTTATGGGCCTTATGGGAAAGGATAAGTGGTCGGCATAAAAACTATGCAATACTTTTACATGTTAATAGCTGAACTACAGTGGTCTGAAGGAATTATGCAACATCCACAATAGCCACCATAAATAAATAATTATGTTTTGTTTTAGATTGCACAAATTCTGAAAAACTTTAATTTTCCCATAATGTAATAACTATGTTTTATTTTAGATTGTGTAATAAATTAAAGTGGTTATTATACTAAGCAATAAATAATATGTGTATAGTTAGTGCAATATAGTTTGTTAGTCACCAAAGTGACCAAACTAGAGGAATTAACGTCTACACATATAATTTTTATAATAACTTGACATATGTGGATTAATACAATTCATTATTTATTGGCATATTCAGTATTCCAAAAGAGACTGAGTCTGGTTTTTCAACCGAATGCATGTATTATGTTTCTATAGTTTTTTAGTCACCAAATGGCCAAACTAAAATGTATAAAATTATTCACATGCATAAAATTTTATGATATTATATACACATTTGTATATATATAGTTTGTTAGTCACCAAAGTGTCCAAACTAGAGAAATTAGCGTCTACACATATAATAGTTATGATCACTTGATGCATGTATTATGTTTCTATAGTTTGTTAGTCACCAAAGTGGCCAAACTAAAATGTATAAAATTATTCACATGCACAAAATTTTTATGATATTATGTGTGCATTTGTATTTATATAGTTTGGTAGTCACCAAAGTGGCCAAACTAGTATGGTTAAGAAAAATATGCATTCATAAAATTGTCATTTATCTATGAAGGTTAATTAAATGCCTATATTGAAAAATAAATAGATAAATTGATTTTCACTATTGCTAGAACTTAAGAATTTACCCAAAAGTGAATCTATCATTCTATGAATAGTGAAAATTATGAGGTAAATTAATATTTTTTAGTCAAACATATATTGTATATCCAAAGATATCGTATATATTTGATTAAAAATATTCAATCACCTATTAAAGATAAAAATGACATTTAAATTATGATAATGTGTCGTAGTATCTACCCAAAGGAGAATTACGATATATTTTATCGCTTTAATGAATTCACAGTATTTTCTGATTTTGTGAGCATGTATATCTATTTTGCCGTTATTCCTCTTCATTCGCATGCTTCGTCTGTTACTGTGTTCAATGGAATGAACTTCTTTGAATGACATGAACAAGTCCAGTTCCACTTAGGTGTGATGGATCTTGACTTGGTTCTGTTGAATGACAAATCTACTGCCATTACTGATAAGAGTAGTGACGATGAGAAGTCTTTTCATAAATCATGGGAGCGCTCTAACAGATTAAGCCTTATGTTTATGTGAAGTTGCTAACAACATTAAGAGTACTATTCCACAAACAGAAAGTGCCAGGGAATACCTAAAGTTAGTGGGAGAACGTTTTCGTTCTGCTGATAATCTCTCGCTGGTACACTAATGGCTGAACTCACGACCATGAAGTTTGATGGGTCGCGCAGTATGCAAAATCATATCATCAAGACACTAACATTGCATCAAGACTTTCCACCTTGGGGATGGAAGTGGATGACACCTTCTTGGTCTAGTTTATTTTGAACTCATTGCCTCTTGAGTATGAACCATTCCAAATTAACTATAACACTATTAAGTATAAGTGGGATGTTAGTGAATTGTCCAGTATGCTTACTCAAGTGGAGTCAAGACTTAAGAAACAATGAGGTCATTCCATTAACCTCATGGTTCAAGGAGCTGGTAAAGGACTTAAAGCAAAAGCCAACAATTTTAAGAAAAAGAGAGCACCTGCTAAAGTTCCACAGGATGCTCATAAGGATCTCAAGGGTGATGTGTGTCGTTTCTGTAAAAAGGAAGGACACTACCAGAAAGATTTCCTGAAATGTAAAGCTTGATTTGAAAAGAAAGGTACACTTAGTGCCTTTGTATGTTTCGAATCAAATTTCGTAGAAGTTCCTAATAATACTTGGTGGCTTGATTCTGGTGCAACTACTCATGTATCCACTATATTGTAGGGATTCACTACGATCCGAACTACAAATCCAAATAGGGATTTCTTGTTCATGGGAAATCGCATGAAGGCTAAAATTGAAGGCATGTGGACTTATCGTTTGATCTCGTCAGTACATTGGTTATTTGACGGACGTACCAGATTAAGTCTTAACCTCTATAAATTGGTCCTCCCTCCACCTATTAGGGTTACCACATATTCTCTACATTAATTCCATCGCTGACGGTTGTGGTAACATAAAATTAGGGTAAGGAGGTAGAAACCAATTTACGACTAACGCTTCCGCTTCTCTCTGTGATTATGTCTTCCGCAACAGGTATGTGCCCCTAACGATCTCTATGTAAGATTATCGTGTTCAAGATTCTGATATTATGTATTGAAGTATTTAATCTTACACATCTTCGTCCCATATAGCGGTGTGGTGTCCCCGTAATCAACCCATATACAGTGCAGCCAAGAGCCCAAATAATTTCACAATATGCCTCTCTTCCACAATAATTTCCGCCATTGGAAAGAAAGAATGATGAATTGGTGTGCAATGTTGCTTGCTGGTAGCATACTAATGAAAAGATTTGAGTTGAATTGGATGGGAGGTTTCTGTGCATAGTATACTATTTTAATTTTGTTTACAGGTTTGTACCATATTTTTTATTTTGTAATGCAAATCTTGTACACGATTAATTCCTATATTCCCCTTACGCTATTCCAATTTTAATTTGGTTTAAAGATTGGTTTCCTATTTTTACACCTCCTAGTTCCTACACTATTCTTCTCCATTTTCCTATTTATGTAGGGATTAACTTAATTTTGTTTCGTTTTTTCCTATTTCTTTAGGGATTAACTTAATTTTATTTCGTTTTTCCTATTTCTTTAGGAATTAACTTGATTCGATTTCTTTTTTATTTTCTAATTGAATTCCTAAATAAGATAATTTGTAAAATAAATTAATCAAATTAAAGAGCATAATATCAGGGAGGGAAAATCAATGAGGTTGTAATTTCTTTTTCATTAACAATAATAAGTAGATTTTAAAAAGATGTTATGAAGACATCAAAATAAAGAGTTAACTATAGTTTTAAAAAAGAAAAGGCCTCATATATTCCTCAAAATTTAGAGTCTATATACCTCTCATTACAAAAATAGTTATAATTATTTCCTTCTTTCCACCATTTAACAATTTATTTTACAACAAATAATTGCAATGGAAGAAAGCTTTGTTAAGAAATTAGAGAAGAAATATGAAATTAGGGTTCTAAATGGAGAAGAAGGCATCAATTTTAAGGGAGGGTGCTTTAGCCAAGTCGGTTGTCTGGTGGACAACTATGTAGGCAATTTTTTGACACATCAGATGCCAAGTAGGATCTAGTGGTAAGTCCGTCAAAAGGATGGGTATTTGTGGTCCTTTAGATTGACGGGGGGGGGGGGGGACATCTTTTAATACCAAAAACAAAAAGGATAATATGTACACCATTTCAGATAATTCAAGGGTAATTTTGACTATTTTCTGTATTTTTAGTGAGCCTGGTTAGCAACTTGTCACCAAATACCTAAATGGAAGTAATTTTACCTCTTAGGGAGAGTAAGGACCTCTTCGAGTTGTCTAATATTTCTGGCATTCAGATTCTAATGGTTTGGATATTGGGTTCCACCTAAAGGATACACTGATTCTTTCATTAGCATGTTGTGGCATTAATTCCCTTAAATACTACTTGTATCTTCTGTGTATATATAGTCTTCTTCTTGTTAAAAAAAATTCTGCTTTTTTGTACCTTTCAAATATTGCGTGTTGGGCTATTATGAAGATTCACCAGTGGATTTGTGTTGTGAAGAATGTGATATTGTCAAATGGATAATGTCTTCATCACATGGACTAGAAAATGTGCATTCCGAGGGATCCTCTGCAAAGATTTGTTAGAGTACTGTGCAACCAAAGAAACATAGTAAGTTTCCTCGTGGGAATCATATTAACTAGGAAAAAGGAAGTAAGGTTTCGGCAAAGCGAGATATCTACTTGTTAAAGAAGCACTTGGTATGTTATCAGGCATCAAGAAATATGGATCTCCACTGATAAATACTATCTCTGCTCAAGAGTTGTGTCAACCAAATCCATGGCAATCATGACTCGAGGAAATTTTAGCAATCATAGAGTTCAATTCAAATTCTTTTCCTGAGGAGACTCCAGTGCAACGGTCTTTAGGATCAGTAGGATACACGTAACCTCAGAATCTTCAAAATGCCAAAATCACTGAACATAGAAAAAAATAATACAATTATCTAAAGGTTAAGTGTTCACCAACATCTTTTGTATTCATTACTTAGTTAATTTGAAGAGGACAAATCAAATCAACTAATGAATGCAAAGGATGGTGGTGAACTCCTAACCTTTAGATAATTGTATTGTTTTTTGCTCTTTTCAGTGATTTTGGCATTTTGAAGATTCTGAGATTTCGTGTATCCCGTTGATCCTAAAGATCGCTGCACTACGCTCTTCTCAGGAAATGAATTTGAATTTTTAACTCTATGATAAAATTTCCTCGAGTCACGATTTCCATGGATTTGGTTGACACAACTCTTGAGGAGATAGTATTTATCAATGGAGATCCATATTTCTTGATGCTTGATAACATACCAAGTGCTTCTTTAACAGGTAGATATCTCACTTTTCCGGTCCTTACCTCCTTTTTCCTAGTTAATATGATTCCCACGAGGAAACTTACTGTAACATTTTGCAATTTGAAGTAGCTAGGAAGAAGCTAAGAATTTGAAATAGTCATTTTTGGAAAGAATGAAAATCTGGAAACTTACTTAAGTTAGGAAAAATGTGAGTTTTTGGTCAACTTCAAATGAACATAACTCCTAGCTCCGAATGAGTTAGGTGTACTTCTAGGTATGGTTGGAAATCTCTTGGAACGATCTTTCCAATGCCGCCAAGATTGCATGAATCCGAGTTCGTATGAGTGAGATACCCCCATTGGATGTTGGGCCGTTCAAATAAGGAAATGTCCAATCCGGATTTTTGAAGGATATTTCAGTCTTTTCCTTATCCAATTAATTAAATTCGTTTTAGTGAATTAATTAAGGGTCTAAACTGAACTTGTCCAGTTTTACGCTTTTGGAAAAGAGTTAGGGTTTTAGAGAAGAGGGAAGAAGAGGAGAAAAGAGAAGGAGAAGCAAGGAAATTGTCAAGTTCGTCGAGTTTCGCTTGTGGATTTCGTCGGGGGTGATCCCTACAAGGTATGTGAGATCACATAGCGTTGGGTTAGTTCACCCACACGCCAATCATGATTCAATTTCAGCAAATTTATGAGATTTGAAAGTAAATCCTTGAGTTCTTGATAAATTTCGTTTGAATTCTTGTGGGTTGTGTTGATTGGAATTTCTTGAGATTGATTCACGTTTTTAGTTGTATTTTGAGTAGAATCTGATATACTTTGATCATATAATCGGTACTAAGTATTTGGGGAAAGAATCCATGGAGTTTAGAGGGTTTAGAGCTGAAAAACGAAGAAGAAATTTCGTTCGACAAAATTTGGTAGTGGTGGCGTGTCTCGGAGCCAATCTCCAGAATTAGGAAAATTTGTTTCACATCGCGGAGCCGTCACGGAGCATTCTACCTCAAAAGTCATTTTTGAAACTAAATTTTAAATGTCGCTCTGCGTCGTGGACCCACCCTCAAATATTGATATTTTGGTATTTTCTCATGTTTAGCTATCAAAAATCATTCCTAAACATCATGAAATCCTTCCAATCACAAAGCACAATCCTTGAATCCATAATTCAATTCAAGGACCAGTTAAGAGTCAAGTCAAGAGCAGTTAAAATCAAAGTCAAGAGTCAAGTTAAGAGAAGTTCATAAAGTTTTCCAAAAGTCTTTTACAAACATTTTAACTATGTTTTAAGACTTAAGTTTTGAGTTCAGTAAAGAGTAAGGTTGAAGTTCATTTCTTCAAAAGTATATGGGGACTATGTATTCCCAAAAGAGTTTAAAATGTTTTCGCATTGAAATAAGAACGGAAAGTGAGATTTTCAAAAGAGACTTTGAGCTAGTTTTTCAGTAAAAAGCCTTTGAGCTTGTTTTTCAGTAAAGAGCCTTTGAGCTATTTTTTCAGTAAAGAGCCATTGGGCTAGTTTTTAGTTAAAGAGTAAATGCTTTCACAATAAAGCAAGAGGGGAAACTTTGATTTCCAAGATAGCCTTTGAGCTAAGTTTTTGAGCAATTATCTCAAATCACAGAAAGAAGTATGTTTTTAGACATAAAGAGCTAGTATCATATTTTGGGAGTAGTATTGAGCACCGATATGGGGACGAGCTTGAGTTCAGATAACTCACGTCTCCATAAATCATGTAGACATCATGGGTAGAAAAGGGTCATACTTTTTAGATGAATCCTTTAATGATTTTAGTATAGACTAGTGGATCCACTTAGTGAGTTAGGTCCTATACCCCCGGCAAGGTATATGATGGTCCTTGGTAGCGTGAGGTAAAGTGCTATATCATCACTATAGCTCTTAAGTGATGATTGTCGGTTAGAGAAACTCCCACATCAGTATTTTGTATTTTGATATACATCAGTTTATTTGTATTTTTACATACATCTCAGAGTTATATGTATATTTGCATACACACAGAGTTGACATCATGTTTTAAACAATATTTCTTTATATTGCACTTGTTTTTAAACTACTTTATATTGAAATGAGTTCAGTTATGTTGAGTTGAGTTGATCCAGGTAAGTTCTTCAGTTCCTTTCAGATTCTTTTCAAGCCTATGTTGTGTTTAGCATTCCAACTCGCATACTCGTATATTCAATGTACTGATGCCAGTTGACCTGCATCTTATTATGATACAGAAACAGGTAACCAGGATCAACATCCAGCGCATCGTTGATCCAGTTGAGCTTCAGAGTTATTGGTGCCTTGCATTCTAGAGGATCCCCCTTTTTCATTACTTTATTATTTTAGTTCATTAGGATGTCGTGGGCCTGTCCCGACATCCATCTCCATTGTTTTAGAGGCTTCATAGATAGTCAGTCAGATGTTTGTTCATTCTTCATCATTTTGTTATTGGCTTATGTTCAGATTTGAGTTGCCATTTTGGCTAAGTTAAATGTTTATTTTCAAAACATTATGAGTTCAGTTTGAGACATGTTGAGTTATCTTGTATTTAGATTCAAAACATTAGTACGTAAGCTAGGCCAAGGGTTCGCTTGGGGCCATCAATGGTTCTCGAGTGCCAGCCACGTCCGGGGTGTAGGCTCGGGGCGTGACAAACTTGGTATCAGAGCACAAAGTTCAAGAGTCCTAAGGAGTCTATGAAGCCATGTCTGTAGAGTCCTAGTTAACAGTGTGAAGCCTGTCACATCTATAATTAGGAGACTGTAACACTTAGGAAAATTCTCACTTCTTTTACACTCATTTCGTGCGTTAGAGTTTGATCTTTAAAAAGTTTCCCTCTATTTCGTGCTTGCGCGTGTTTTTAGATAATCATGCCTCCACGAATAGCTGTCCGAGGTCGTCCTGCTAGGAGAAATGTCGAGGAACAAGGGGTACCTAATGCACTAGAAATGCAACCTTAAAGAGAGGTCACCAATGTTGAATTCTGTGAAGCTATCTAAATGTTAAGTCAAGTTGTGACCCATCAAGATGGACAAAGAGATAATTGATAGGAAGTGGCTGATACTTTAAGGATCCATGAGTTTTTAAGGATGAACCCACCAAGCTTCACAGGTTCAAGTGTCACAGAGGATCCAGAGAACTTTGTTAAAGAGCTTCAGAATTTTTTTGAGATTATGCATGTTGTAGATCTTGAGAGGGTGGAACTAGATGCATACCAAATGAAGGGTGTCGCTAGAGTTTGGTTCAACCAATGGAAAAAGAATAGGGCTGATGATGCGCCAATAGTGAATTGGGATGTGTTTGAGAGTTCTCTCATGGGGCATTTCTTTCCCTGTGAGTTGCAAGAGGCAAAGATAAGAGAGTTTCTCACCCTTAATCCAGAGTCTATGAGTGTTCATGAGTATAGTCTGAAGTTCTCACAACTTTCCCACTGTGCCCCGGAGATAGTTGCTGACATGAGGTGCAGGATTAGTTTATTTGTTGCTGGGTTGTCTCGTCAGTCAAGAAAGGAAGGCAAGGCAGCGATGTTGATAGGGGATATGGACACAGCAAGGCTAATGATCCATGTGCAACAAGTTGATGAGGATAACCTGAAGGATAGAGAAAAGTTTAAGAATAAGAGGGCTAAGACATCAGGGAACGAGTTCAGGCAACAAAAGAGTAGTGTGAACTGGTCTTCCTTCCAACAGAAACAAAAGGGACCTGCCTCATCATCTGCTAGTGCACCTGCACCTAAGAACAAAAGTGAGTAAAATAGCCAGAATTCCCAGAGTTTCAAAACTAAACCTGCCTATTCTCAAGGCACTATGGCACAAATGGGTAGTTAGCCTCCTGCATGCGCCAAGTGTGGTAGGAACCATTCAGGTACTTGTCGTGAGGGCTCCACTGGTTGTTTCAAGTGTGGTCAGAATGGGCATTTCATGCGAGAGTATCCAAAGAATAGGCAGGGAAATGGTAATAGGGGCAATAGAGCCCAGTCTTCTTCAATTGATCCACCAGACAGAGCTGTACCTAGAGGAGCTACTTTCAGTACTGGCGGAGGAACAAATAGCTTATATGCTATCAATAGTCGCCAAGATCAAGAGGATTCGCAAGATGTTGTCACTGGTATGATCCAAGTCTTTGACTTTATTGTTTATGCTTTGCTAGATCCAGGAGCGAGTTTGTGTTTTGTAACTCCTTATGTTACTATGAATTTTGATGTTATTCCTGAGCAACTTAGTGAACCATTCAGTGTTTCTACACCAATTGGTGAATCTATTCTAGCAGAGTGAGTTTATTGTGATTGTCTCATTTCCGTCAATCACAAGAGTACCATGGCTGATTTAATTGAGTTAGACATGGTAGATTTTGATGTCATTTTTGGTATGGACTGACTTCATGCCTGTTATGCCTCAGTTGACTGTAGAACTCGAGTTGCCAAGTTTTAGTTTCCAAATGAGCTAGTCTTAGAGTGGAAAAGTAGTTCATCAGTGCCTAAGGGACATTTCATTTCACACCTTAAGGAAAATAAGTTTGTTTTTAAAGGGTGTGTCTATCAATAGTAAGAGAATTTCCAGAAGTCATTCCTGACAATCTTTCCGGAGTGCTTCCTGAAAGAGAGATAGACTTCGGTATAGACCTTCTTCTAGATAATCTTCCTATATATATTCCGCCATATAGAATGGCACCAGAAGAGTTGAAAGAGCTTAAGGAGCAGTTAAAAAATCTCTTAGATAAGGGCTTTATTCGACCAAGTGTCTCTCCTTGGGGCGCTCCGGTCTTATTTCTGAGAAAGAAAGATGGTTCCCTTAGGATGTGTATAGATTACCATCAGTTGAACAAGGTTACCATCAAGAACAAGTATCCTCTTCCAAGGATTGGTGATTTATTCGATCAACTTCAGGGTGCCACATGTTTCTCTAAGATAGATCTCAGTTGTTTTAGAGGCTTCATGGATAGTCAGTCAGATGTTTGTTCATTCGTCATCGTTTTGTTATTGGCTTATGTTCAAATTTGAGTTGCTATTTTGGCTAAGTTAAATATTTATTTTAAAAACATTATGAGTTCAGTTTGAGACATGTTGAGTTATCTTGTATTTGGATTCTCTTTCTTATGTATAAGTCTTCCGCTGAGTAAGTAAGCCAGGCCAAGGGTTCGCTTGGGGCCAGCAATGGTTCTCGAGTGCCAGCCACGTCCGGGGTGTAGGCTCGGGGCGTGACACTTACTATGTTTCTTTGGTTGCATAGTACTCTGACAAATCTATGCAGATGCATGTAACTTGGATCCCTTAGAATGCACATTTCCTAGTCCACGTGATGAAGACATTATCCCTTTGCCAATATCACTTTCTTCACAACATCAATCCACTAGTGCATCAACATAATAGCCCAACACTCAACATCTGAAAGGAAGAGAAAAATAGAACTTTTTAAAACAAGAAGGGGACTATGTGTGCATAAAAGATACAAACAATATCTAAGAGAATTGAATGCCACAAGCAAAATAGATTCCAAAAAAGAAAACCAAAGTTGATAATCTAACTAGTAGTTTCCTTCAAGAGAAGCAACCCCTTGTGTGAAAAGATAAACTTCTCCCTTAGAAATGGAAAGTCAACCAAAAAAGAAGGGGTTTGGGATTGAGACAATGTTTTAGGTTTACCAATTACAAATAACATATATATAGATATGGCACAAGGCGATGAAGCAATTGTTAGAGAACAGAGATATCAAGCTTGTTGGAAATCTTGTTGTACAATCACAGATTCTTGATAGCTTGAGGCGTGTAAGTCACTGTCCTTAAGGATATTTCACCGGTATGTTGTATCCCCCAGGATTAAACAAGCTCTTCTAGAATTAACTAGGAACATGAACAACAAAATTTTTATAACTATATAACCCAAAAAGAAAGGAGGGGAATGAAGCTGTTGTGATATGTTTTTTCTCACTTCCACCTAGAGAGGCCAAGAATGACATATATGTACCAAAGGAAAGAAAAATTAAAACTGCAAAGGATAAATGCCATAAAGGCAGTAATATCCAATTAAAGAAGAATTGGAACGTTGGTGGCAACGACATTATATTGGAATGTTGGATAACAAATGATTTTGACCAAAGTTAATATATATTTTTGAGATCACTTATTTTATAATAATTGTTTTTCCAAACAATCCCCCACTTATCTAAAAAAAATAGAAATGAAAAAATGATTTTTTGTTGGGTTTTCACAAAGAGAATAATGCATCTAATCTGGTGTATCTTGGACTATGAACCAGATCTAGATAAAATAAGATTAAATGTACAAAATAATTGAGGAAGTTTAGAACTTCTATGAAACAATTTTTTTTTTGTAAATTTAGCGTCTTATTTATCACATTATGCCTCCATACACTTTATTGTTCATCATGGTTTTGTGCCAATAGGTCATGCATGTGACTGGTATTTATGAGTGCTCTAGAAATTTGTCATAATTTCATAGGAGCGACCCCACTCCACACTCATATAGGTCCATTCATCAAGTGTATTCTGCAGAGCAATACACCACCTATATATATATATATATATATATATATATATATGTTCATGCTATATTCACTCTAGTGTTTTATTTTCATTTGATGTTAAGTCCACTATTTCAAAAATAGATTTTCACTTTTACTTATGATAAGATAATATAGTCATGATAATAAATATATTTTTAATAGATACGTGAGTAAAAATGAATGGAGAAAGTAAAGTGTTGGTGACATGCATGACCTATTGGCGCAAAACCACGATGAACAATATGTTCATGCTATATTCACTCTAGTGTTTCATTTGATTGAAATCTCCTGTCACCAACACTTTACTTTCTCCATTCATTTTTACTCACGTATCTATTAAAAATATATTTATTATCATGACTATATTATCTTATCATAAGTTAAAGTGAAAATCTATTTTTGAAATAGTGGACTTAACATCAAAACTAATAATTGCGGATGGATAAATTTTCATTTCTTTTTCACTGTTTAGTACCTAAATTTTCATGCTAAGAACTTCGGCGAACTATATCAATGGATTGCGGATGAATCATTTATGAAAATTTTAAACGATCTCAAATTGTTGCATAAAAGAGATCCCCAATAATTTATAAGAAATGAATGGTTGTGATTTATGACCGAAGAAACATAAAGGTTGAAATTGTTGTGACTATTCGTAGTAAATAAGTCTTTTTTTTAATAAATAAAATATGTAGGTTAGTTACAAGGGTATTATTATTCTAAAATGATACAAATAACATTGAAGTGTATATGATGAAAATAGTAAGAGGAAAATACGAGTGTGAATTGATGAATGGTTTTCTACAATTTATTCACCAACTCTTTCTTATGTGGTACCTAGAATTTCGTTGAATTTTGAATGTAATCAACTGTTGCAAATAACATTTGAGATTTTTTAAGAAGAGGAAGAGTAGAAAACTTAAAAATTATAGATTAAAGTGAGAGGAAACCCCTCTATTTATACCTAAAAATAGTAGTATGAATAGGTACCTTATTAGAAAAGTCACAACCTTTCGAAAAAGTCACTGCTCATTGGAAAAGTCACAACTCGTTGAAAAAGTCACAACTCATCAGAAAAAGCACAACCTTTGGAAAAGACACAACCCTTTGAAAAAATCACAACCCTTCGAAAAAGTCGGAACTCATTGGAAATGTCACAATCCCTCAAAAAAGTTCCAACCATTCAGAAAAGTCATAACCCTTTAATGTGAAAAGGTATCTACTTTTAATATAATACTATTAAATAAATAAATAAAATTGAGTATTTTTAATTGGGGGATATTATATTAATTATAATTTAAGTTTGGGAGTTCATGCTTTTAAGGTATATATATATATATATATATATATATATACATACATACTAGTAAAATTACCCGCGCCAGACGCGTGAATTTAATATCATAGAATTTATAAAATAATACTTAAAACCTATCAGTCATTAAAACTAAAACACTATATTATCTTACATACAAGATTACGTAGTAACGAACATTAATAATGTAAAGGGAAATGGTAATTATAACATCTTATCATTTATCCTTTTGCTTTCCGGAAGTGATACTATTTGGTATTTTTGGGGAATCAAACGAACATCAACCTGAGATATTAAATTTTCTAATAAATAAATAATTGTTGGTGAAGGGATAAATAATTTTTTAAAAGCTGAAAAAAGTGAAGAAATAGTATAATTTTAACGTGTAGGAAGCTCAGCCCTACCTTTTGTTTTACATATATCATTTTAAAGTTCCTCATTTAAATGTATCATAAGTAATTACTAAAAATTAAAGGGAGAGTGTATCATATTGGACAACAATTCAACTTCTTATATATACTTGAAAGAGAAAAATATTACACAAAAATATTCAGTTATTTTGGGTTCTCTTTTAAAAATCAGCATACCAGAGTGATGGAGTTCAATTTAAAACTACACTTCTATTCACATTGCAGTGTCGAGAAATAGATCTATTACATCAAGAAAAGTATATACAAATTGCAGTAAACTTGAGAACCTATCGATACTTCATATTTAATATGACCAATTAATTTATTGTGTAGTTATATATATCTTTAAGATTAAAAGAGGCTCCAATCTAGTCATCTTCCTCTATAGGTCATCCGACACAACATCCTTGAAGCCATGTTAGAAGTTTATCAATTCTTGCCTTCTTTTCCTGGTTCACTTCACACATCAAGGTGCGGGAAGATTTTTAAGGTCTTTATGTCCTTATAATGGCATACCAAATTTGAATTTTGTCTTCAAGAGATGGTAGTATAGATCTATAAGGAATTTTTTATTGTACCTTCAACAATTTCAGTAGAGAAAACTTGTGTGAATACTCAATTAACGTTTGTTATTTAATTTGTACTAACAAATACTTATAACAATAATTTTGCAGAAACATAAACAACAAAGTTTAAAGCATGTACTCAAAAACAACAATCAATAACATAAGCATAAATTAATGACTGTAAAAATCATTCCAGGATCTATAACAATAGAATGAAAGAGAAAGGAAAAAATCAAGTCCACTGAATGCACAATATTCCCTTAAGGAAATTATTCTCCTCTAGTACTCGAGGTTTAAAGGAATAGATCCTCTTAGGATAGAACGACTTTATTCACGAGTGTATTGATACAAAAACAATGGTGTCAGTGAGTCATTCAACAGGAGCAAAGTACACAAATATTTAATTGTGCAGAAGAAAAAGAAGAAGTTTATAATTTTTGTTGTTTAAATATGAGAGGAAATCCCTCTATTTATCGACAACGAAGGGTAGTGTGAACATATGCTTGTTTTACCTTATGAAAAGGTCACAACTTTTTAGAAAAGTTACAACCTTTTAGAAGGGTCACAACCTTTTCTAAAAGTCACACTTCTTCATAAAAGTCACAACTCTTCATAAGAGCCGTAACTTTTCATAAAAGTCACAACTTCGCATGAAAGTCGCAACTCTTCATATTTCATTTACACCTTTTAAAATCCAACAACGTTTCCTTCATATATCAATTCAAAGCTCCAATAAATGACATTGACCTTCAATCTATATTGTACCAGCCCTAGAAGAAAAAATGATTAAATCAAATCACCTAAGGTAAAGTAAGATTATGGAGAAACGGTAGACTAATGCATGCAACAATTCAAGTATACATAGGTTTAAAGGAGAAGCATTCATAATTCCAAAATCAAAAAGAAAATTCTCAAGGTATAAGTGTTATATATACATTTGTGCGAACTAACTCACATAGTTTGGCCAAATATTTCATTCTGGTACTAGTTGGTTAAACTTAAGTTTTGCCTTGTAACGACATGTTCCCGTCATTATGGATCAGCCAATGGGGAAGGAATTTTGGCCAGAAAACTTTTGAGTAGCAACTTGGAAATTGTAAGCCTATGCTAGACTTGGATGAAATCTGAATCAGGTGAGGTCTAGGGTAATCCGGTAATGGATGGGGGATTTGATTATGAATTTGATTATTTAAGTGAATAGCCAAGACGATAAGAAGCATGTAGTAATTTACAAAATCAAATTCGGGTGGGTAGAACTCCCGTAATTGATTTTAGCGTGAAAGGGTAGTTTTAGAACATCAAGGTTTGAAGGTGTGTTATGAAATGAGGACTTGGAACACAAATTCGGAATCTCTGTTTCCGTGCAACCCACCACGGTGGGAATATTCCCACCATGACGGGATTGTCCTGCTATGGCAGGCCAGTCGCGAGTAAAAATGAAAAACTCCCCAAAACGTTATATTTATCCAAACTTCATTCTTGGAGAAAAAAAAGGTAACCTAGGGCTACTTCTTTTGGGTTTTCACTAATTCTCGCGCTAAAGGTAAGTCAATTACTCCCCTAATTCATAAATTGATTCTTAGAATTTAGAATCCTTGCTATTTATCCTTAGGGGAGGGTTTTGGCTTGAATTTAGTAGTGGAAAAGGCCTAGTTGGATGTTAGGATCATGAGATTGGCCAAGGTTTAGTATTTGGATATAATCTTGGTAAACTAGGACACTATTATGATCCTTTGCATAATTACTTGTTTTAGACCAAGAACAAGTTGAGAGACCCCGTAAAAGGAAATCTCAAGTTCCTTAAGAGTGTTCAGACTTGGTTTCAAGGTAGGTGATGGTTTGATTTCTCGTCTGTGTTATATATGCCTCCTAACTGCTCTGTTGTATTCAAGCATGTATGTGAAGAGGGAAATATGAAATGAATCTAATGAAATGACTATTTGTGATTTCGTAACATGCAATGAACCTGTTACCTGATTGTATGATACAAGTGTGTAAATCTTTCATTATGCTATTGATTGTGTTTGTGATTGTGGTTGATTAGATCGGGTGTCACGTTTTAACAAATAATTGGATCGGGTGTCACGTTTTAACAAATAATTGGATCAGGTGTCACATTTCGACACATATTGAATTACGTGTCACGTTCCGACACATTATTGGATCGAGTGTCACATTCGGACATACTAACAGTTTGAGAGTGGGGTCAATGAGAGAACCATCATTGACTGCTGCATTTGAGATTGATATTGTGAAACTAATATATTGAGCATGAACTGGTAGATTGTTATTATTTCTGTATATGTGTAGTTTACTATTTTGTAGTTACTTGTGTATGTTTCACTTACTGAAATAGGTGTGTGATCCTACCAGTACATCATTCTTTTGTGTACTGATACTACACTTGCTCTTTCTTTGTTGAATACAGGGCATCCTCAGGTGGCTGTTGAGAGACCCCAGCTAGGAGATCACTGACTTGTCGAGTTCAAGGGTGAGCTAGTTCCTTCAGGCTACCATGGATTCATATAGGATCTTAGTCTATTTCCTTCACACTTAGACCTTTCAGACTCTTTACTTTATGTTTAGTTGTTTTGGGGTTGCATCCCCTTATCTTAGACCATTTAGTTAGAAGTTTTGGTACAATGAATTTTAGGTTCTAGGGGTTGAATTTATGCTTGTTTATGTTTGTTTTGATAACTTACTGAGTTTATGGGAATTCAGCTTTCAAATTGATTATTTAAACCTATTTCCACATCTTTAAATGGTTGTCTTTTGGTTTGCATTTGTAACACCTAGCTATTTGAAAGAACTAGAATTAGAAAGAAACCATTTTTGGAAAGATTTAAATTTGGAAATTCTGGCAAGTTATGCTAAGTATGAGTTTTGTGTCAACTTCAAACGACTATAACTATCATTACTGTATGAGTTAGGTGTGCCATAAGATATCAAATAAAAGGTCTTTGAATTATCTTTCCAACGCCACTGAGTTTGCTACTTTTCGTGCTCATATGAGGGTGATATGCCCGTTTGAAGTCGGGCTGTCTAGTTAAGGAAAGCTACCCGGATTTAAGAGGGGTATTTTGGTCCTTCCATTGCCTAATTAATTTATTTCATTTTTCGTAATTAATTAGGGGTTTAAACTGATTTGGTTCAGTTTATACCATCATAATTACGCTAGGACTTTGAGAGAAGAGAAAAGAGGAGAAAAATCAAGGCATTCTTGGAGATTTCTTGCGGAATCAAAGTCGTTTCGCCAAGGGTTGATCCCTAAAGAGGTATGTGATTCACATAGCTTTGGGTTCGTTCACCCACGCGCCGATCATGTTAATTTTAGCATTAAATTCATTCTAGAAAGTTGAAGGTTTGATGTTCTTGAATTGTGTTCTTGAAATTGACTTTTGGTCTTGAGTTGGGATTAGATTGATGAGTTCTTGAGGAAATCATGTCGATTCTAGAGTTGTTTTTGAATAGATTCTTGTGTACATGTATTCGGTATCTGAATCTAAAGAAAAATTGAGAAAAAGAATCGAATTTAGTCGAATTAAGATCATAAAATGAGAAGAAAAATTCGTTGGATTGGTCTGGGGGAAGCGTGGTGCGATGCACAACTGATGCGCCAGCAGGGCCGGTGTGGCATGCTAGCATTGCGCCTAGATTGAGCCTCTGAACTTTAGGGGCTGGCACCCCCACGCCATCAGTGCGCCTGTGACATGTTCCCCACCCTTTTTTCCGTTCTTAGCCCGTCTGGGTCCTTCTAAAGTGTACCAACACTTCCTATTGATTCTAACTTCTCTTAATGACTTTTAAACATTTACAAATCATCCATAAACATAACCTTGAATCCATAAATTCAAAATCAAGGAAAGTCAAGAGCCAAGTCTAGAGAGTTTTTAGAGTCTTTTCAAAAGTCTTTTACAAATGTTTTAACTTGTTTTAAAGACTTGAGCATTGAGTTGAGTAAGAGTAAGAGTAAGAGTGAAGTTGAGTTCTTCAAAAGATTATATGTGAACTAAGTCTTCCCAAGAGTAAAATATTTTCACATTTAAACAAGAGAGGAAATATTGATTTCCAAGAGAGCTTTTGAGATAGTTTTTGATTAATAATCTCAAACCACAGAAAGAGTTATGTTTTTAAACATATGAGCTAGTTATATTTTGGGAGTAGTATTGAGCACCGATTTAGGGACGAGTCTGAGTTCAGATAATTCAAAGTCTCTATAAACCGTGTAGCCATCATGGGTAGAAAAGGGTCGTAATTTGTAGATGATTCCTTAATGCTTTTAGCATAGACTAGTGGATCCACTTAGTAGTAGGTTTTATACCCCTGGCAAGGTATAAGACGGCCCTGGCAGTGTGAGGCAACACGTTGTATCATCACATAGCTCATAGTGATGGTTGTCGATTACAGAATCTCCCACATAGTTACTTGTACTTTTATATACAAAACTAAGTACTATTGTGTTTTTGTTATACACTGAGTTATTATCTTCATGTTTTAAAGCTTTTCTTTATACTGCATCCTTATTACTACTTTATGTTGAAATGAGTAAAGTTAAGTTGAGGCGAAGTTAGTTTCTTCAGTTCCTTTTCAAGTTTATGTTTTGTTTTAGAATTCCCCTTCGCATGCTCGTACATTCAATTTACTGATGCCATTTTGCCTGCATCATTTTATAATGTAGATACAGGTAACCAGGATCAACATCCAGCGCTTTGTTGATCCAGCTGAGCATTCAGAGTCATTTGGTGAGCCTCCTTGCTTTCTGGAAGATCTTTTTTATCATGTTTTATTTTTTCAGTTGTTAGGATGATCGGGGGTCTTGTCCCCACATCCCTCTTAGTATTTAGAGGCTTCATAGATGGTTAGTTAGTAGTTCATTAGTCTTGTTATTACAGTTGTTTTGAATATATGACTTGAGATGCCTTATTGGCTAGTTGAATGTTTACTTTCTTAACATTCTAGTTTATTACATGGATTTATCATTTCATGCGATAGAGTTCATCTCTATTAAAGTTTCTTTCTAATTTGTGCTTGCGTATATCTTTCAGATCATGCCTCCACGAAGAGCTGTCTGAGGTCGTCCTGCTAAGAGGAATGTTGAGGAACAAAGAGTACCTAATGCACCAGAAGTGCAACCCCAAGGAGAGGTCACTAATGCTGAATTTCGAGAAGCTATCCAAATGCTGAGTCAAGATGTGACCAACCAAGTTGGGTAAGAAAGAGGGGTTTGACAGGAAGTGGCTGATACTTCTAGGATCCGTGAGTTTTTAAGGATGAATCCTCCAAGCTTCACTGTTTCAAGTGTCAACGAGGACCCAAAAAACTTTGTAGAGGAACTGCAGAAAGTGTTTGAAATTATGCATATTGTCGATGTTGAGCGAGTGGATCTAGATGCATATCAACTGAAGAGTGTTGCTAGAATCTGGTTTGACCAATGGAAGAAGGGTAGAGTTGAGGATGCATCGATTGTGAGCTAGGATGTGTTCGAGTGTACCTTCGTGGGGCGTTTGTTTCCACGTGAGCTAAGAGAAGCAAAGGTAAGAGAATTCCTCACCCTTAAGAAGGAATCTATGAGTGTGCTTGAGTATAGCCTTAAGTTCACCCAACTTTCCCATTATGCTCCGGAGATGGTTGCTGACATGAGGAGTAGGATGAGTCTGTTTGTTTCTGGGTTGTCTCTTCTATTAAGTGAGTTCAACAATCAGAATTCACAAAATTTCAGAGCGATACCTACACATCAAGGTAGTGTTGCACAGGGAGGTAATGGGACTCGTGCGTGTGCTAAGTGTGGTAGGACCCACTCAGGGGTGTGTCGTAATGGCTCCACTAGTTTCTTCAAGTGTGGTCAGAATGGTCACTTTATGAAAGAGTGCCCTTAAAACAGACAAGGTAATGGTAATGAGGGCAATAGGGCCCAATCTTCTTCAGTTGCTCCACCAGACATAGCTGCACCCAGATGAGCTACTTTAGGGGCATGCGTAGGATCAAACTATCTGTATTCTATTACTAGTCGCCAAGAGAAAGAGGATTCACTAGATGTTGTCACTAGTTGAATCAAAGTCTTTAATTTTGATGTTTATGCTTTGGTATATCCAGGAGCAAGTCTATCTTTTGTGACTCCATATATTTCTATGAATTTTGATATTCTTCCTGAACAACTTCTTGAGCCCTTCAGTGTTTCTACACCTGTTGGTGAGGCTATTCTAGCTGATAAAGTCTATCATGATTGTGCCATTTTCATCAATCACAAGAATACCATTGCTGACTTAGTCGAGTTAGACATGGTAGATTTTGATGTCAATCTAGGTATTGGCTGACTTCATGCCTGTTATGCCTCAGTTGATTGTAGAACTCGAGTAGTTAAGTTTCAGTTTCCTAATGAGCCAGTTATAGAGTGGATGAGTAGTTCAGTAGTGCCTAAATGTCGTTTCATTTCGTATCTTAAGGCCAGAAAGTTCATTTCCAAGGATTGTATCTATCACTTAGTCAGAGTTAATCACTCTAGTGATGAGACACCACCTATTCAGTCAGTTTCAATTGTGAATGAGTTTTGAGAGGTCTTTCCAAATGATCTTCCTAAAGTTCCTCCTAAGAGATAAATAAACTTCGGTATAGATATTCTTCTCGATACTCATCTTATCTCTATTCCGCCGTATAGAATGGCACAAGTAGAGTTGAAAGAGTTAATAGAGCAATTGAAAGATCTCCTTAAGAAAGGCTTTATTCGACCAACTGTCTCACCTTGGGGAACTCCGGTCTTATTTGTGAGGAAGAAAGATGGTTCTCTTAGAATGTGTATAGATTGCCGTCAGTTGAACAAGATTACTATCAAGAATAAGTATCCTCTTCCGAGAATTGTTGATCTCTTAGATCAACTTCAGGGTGCCACTTGTTTTTCTAAGATAGATCTCAGATCTGACTATCATCAGTTGAGAGTTAGAGAAAGTGACATCCCTAAGACAGCTTGCAGGACCCGTTATGGTCATTATGAGTTCCTAGTTATGTCCTTTAATTTGACCAATGCTCCTGCAACATTCATGGACCTTATGAATAGATTATTTAAGCCTTATTTAGATATGTTTTTTATCGTATTCATTGATGACATTCTAATTTATTCTAGGAATGAGGATGATCATGCTAGTCATCTCAGATTAGTCCTTCAAACTCTCAAGGATAAGGAGTTATATGCTAAGTTTTCTAAGTAAGAATGGTAAAGTTATAGCTTATGTCTCCAAATAGCTTAAGATTCACGAGAGGAATTACCCAAACCATATCATGATCTAGAGTTGGCTGTTGTAGTATTCACTTTGAAAATATGGCGTCACTATCTTTATGGTGTTCATTGATCATAAGAGCCTTTAGTATGTGCTTATTCAGAAAGAGCTTAATCTCAAACAGAGAATGTGGTTAGAGTTACTCAAGGATTATGACATGAGTATTCTCTATCACCCAGGTAAGGCTAATGTTATTGCTGATTCCTTGAGCATATTTTTTATGGGTAGTACTGCCCATTTTGAGGAAGACAAGTAGCTAAAGATGTGCACAGACTTGCGCGATTAGGAGTTCATTTAATGGATTCCAATGAAGGAAAAATGGTGGTGATGAATGGGACTGAATCGTCACTAGTGTCTGAAGTAAAAGAGAAACAAGACCGAGATCCTATTTTGCTTGAATTGAAGGCAAATGTTCATAAGCAAAAAGTGATAGCTTTTGAACAAAGGGGAGATGGTGTATTAAGGTATCAAGGTAGATTGTGTGTACCAAAGGTGGATGAACTCCAAGAGAGGGTCATGGAGGAAGCCCATAGCTCCAAATATTCTATCAATCCGGGTTCCACAAAGATGTATAATGGCTTGAGAGAAGTCTTTTGGTGGAGTAGTATGAAGAATGGCATTGCAAAGTTCGTTGCTAAGTGTCTGAATTGCCAATAAGTTAAAGTAGAGCACCAAAGGCCCGATGGTATGGCTCAGAATATAGAGATTCCGGAATGGAAGTAGGAGATGATCAATATAGACTTTATTACAGGTTTGCCGCTGTCCTGCAGACAACGTGATTCAATTTGGGTGATTGTAGATCGAATGACTAAATCAACCCATTTTTTACCGGTAAAGACTACTGATTCAGAAAAGTATTATGCCAAGTTAAATTTTCAAGAGGTAGTTAGACTTCATGGAGTTCTGGTGTCGATTATTTCAGATAGAGGTGCATAATTTACTGCATAATTTTGGAATTCATTCCAGAAAGGTTTAGGTTCAAAGGTGAACTGAGTACTGCTTTTCATCCTCAGACGGATGGTCAAGTAGAGCACACTATTCTGACTTTAGAAGATATGTTTATGGCTAGCGTTATTGATTTCAAGGGTAATTGGGATGATCACCTACCTGTAATTGAGTTTGCTTATAACAATAGTTACCATTCTAGCATCCAAATGGTTTGAGGTTGGTGAAGCTGGGTTGAAAGGACCAGACTTAGTTCATCAAGCTATGGAGAACGTGAAGGTTATTCAAGAGAGATTGAAAATAGCGCAGAGTCGTTAGAAATTCTATACATATGTTAGGATAAGAGACTTAGAGTTTGAAGTAGATGATTGGGTCTATTTGAAAGTTTCACCCATGAAGGGTATTATGAGATTTGGTAATAAGGAAAAGCTTAGTACCCAATATATTGGTCCTTACAAGATATCCAAGAGGATTGGCAATGTAGCTTATGAATTAGAGCTACCCCAAGAGTTAGCAGCGGTTCATCCGATATTCCACATTTCCATGTTGAAAAAGTGTATGGATGATCCTTCATTTATAATACCTACTGAAGATATTGGTATTAAGGATAGCTTATCTTACAAGGAGATTCTTGTTCAGATTTTAGATCGCCAGGTTCGCAAGTTGAGGACCAAGGAAGTAACATCAGTCGAAGTTTTGTGGAGAAATCAGTTTGTTGAGGAAGCTACTTGGGAATCTGAGGAGGACATGAAGAAGATATACCCACATCTCTTCGAATCCGGAGAAATTCCAAATTAAGGTACTAATTCTTTTCTTGGCATTTGTTTTAAGTTGGCATGTTGTATTTATAATTTGGTTATTAGGTGTCTGAGCTGAATGTTAGATGTTACACCCTAAGCCTACTTAGAGCAATCTCATTCGAGGATGAATGTTCCCAAGGGGGAGATATTGTAACACCTCGCTATTTGAAATAACTAGAATTAGAAAGAAACCATTTTTGGAAAGATTTAAATTTGTAAATTTTGGCAAGTTATTCTAAGTATGAGTTTTGGGTAAACTTCAAACGAAAATAACTTTTAGTACATGAGGAGTTAGGCGTGCCATAAGATATCAAATAAAAGGCCTTTGAATTATCTTTCCAACACCACTGAGTTTGCTAATTTTCCATCTCGTATGAGGGATATATTACCATTTGAAGTAGGGTTGTCTAGTTAAGAAAATATACCCAAATTTTAGAGGGGTATTTTGGTCTTTCCATTACCTAATTAATTTATTTCATTTTTAGTAATGAATTAGGGGTCTGAACTGACTTGGTTCAGTTTACACCATCATAATTACGCTAGGGCTTTGAGAGAAGAGAAAAGAGGAGAAAAGTCAAGGCGTTCTTGGAGACTTCTTGCGGAATTGAAGTCGTTTCGCCAAGAGTTGATCCCTAAGGAGGTATGTGAGTTCACATAGCGTTGGGTTCATTCACCCACGAGCCAATCGTGTTAATTTTAATGTTAAATTCATTCTAGAAAGTTGAAGGTTTGATGTTCTTGAATTGTGTTCTTGATATTGACTTTTGGTCTTGAGTTGGGATGAGATTGATGAGTTCTTGAGGAAATCATGTCGATTTTAGAGTTGTTTTTTAGTAGATTCTTGTGTACATGTATTGGTTATCTGAATTAAAAGAGAAATTGAGAAAAATAAAATAATTTAGTCGAATTAAGATCAGAAACGAGAAGAAAAAATCATCAGATTGGGCTGGGGGAAGGGTGGCGCGACGCGCCACTGATGCGCAAGCAGTGCGCCAAGATTGAGCCTCTGAACTTTAGGGGCTGGCCCCCCGCGCCAGCAGTGCGCCCGTAACGTGTTCCCCCACCCCTTTTTCGTCATTTAGCCCGTCTGAGTCCTTCTAAAGTGTACTCACATTTTCTATCGATTCTAACTACTCAAAATGACTTCTAAACATCTAGAAATCATCCATAAACATGAATCATAACCTTGAATCCATAAATTTAAATTCAAGGAAAGTCAAGAGCCTAGTCTAGAGAGTTCTTAGAGTGTTTTCGAAAGTCTTTTACAAATGTTTTAACTTCTTTTAAAGACTTGAGCATTCAGTTGAGTAAGAGTGAAGTTCAGTTCCTTAAAAGATTATATGGGAACTAAGTATTCCTAAGAGTAAAATGTTTTCACATTTTAACAAGAGAGGTAACACTGATTTCCAAGTGAGCTATTGAGCTAGTTTTTGAGTAATAATCTCAAACCACAGAAAGAGTAATGTTTTTAAACATATGATATAGTTACATTTTGGGAGTAGTATTGAGCATCGATTTGGGGACGAGTCTTAGTTTAGATAATTCAAAGTCTCCATAAACCGTGTAGCCAACATGGGTAGAAAAGGGTTATACTTTTTAGATGATTCCTTAATGCTTTTATAAAAGACAAGTGGATCCACTTAGTAGCAGGTTCTATACCCCTGGCAAGGTATATGACGGCCTTGGCAATGTGAGACAAGACGTTGTATCATCACATAGCTCATAATGATGGTTGTCGGTTAGAGAATCTCTCACAGAGTTAATTGTAATTTCATATACAAAACTAAGTACTATTGTGTTTTTGTTATACACTAAGTTATTATCTCCATGTTTTAAAGTTTTTCTTTATACTGCATCCTTATTACTACTTTATATTGAAATGAGTAGAGTTGAGTTGAGGTGAGGTAAGTTTCTTCAGTTCCTTTTCAGGCTTATGTTGTGTTTTAGAATTCCCTTGCATGCTCATAAATTCAATGTACTGATGCCATTTCTCCTACATCATTTATGATGCAGATACAGGTTACCAGGATCAACATTCAACTCTTCGTTGATCCAGCTGAGCATTCAGAGTGATTTGGTGAGCTTATTTGCTTTACGGAGGATCCCTTTGATGATGTTTTATTATTTCAGTTGTTAGGATGATCGGGGGTATTGTCCTGACATCCCTCTTAGTATTTAGAGGCTTTATAGACGGTTAGTTAGTAGTTCATTAGTCTTGTTATTTCAGCTGTTTTGAATATAAGACTTGAGTTGCCTTATTGGCAAGTTGAATGTATACTTTCATAACATTCTAGTTTATTACATAGATTTATCTTTGTTGAGTAAAGTCTTCCATTGAGTAGTAAGCCAGGCCAAGGGTTCACTTGGGGCCAGCAATAGTTCTCGAGTGTCAGTCCCACCCAGGGTGTAGGCTCAGGTCGTGACAGTATTGTTTAGTTGGGTTGTAGTAATGGTTTTCCCATTGGAGGGTTAGTGTGGGTGTCAATCACGATTGTTTGGGTCGTGACAAAGTTCGTATCAGAGCCCTAGGTTCGTTCATCTCATTGTACCAAAACGAGTCTAGTAGAGTCTTGCGGAACGATACAGAGACGTATGTACTTTTCATCGAGAGGCTATCTTTTTCTCCTTTCGTGCTATAACTTGATTCCAATTGGTATCTAATATCTTTCACTCTTCGATCCGTTGAGGGTTAACACGGAAAACAACGGCGCCATGCCAGTAACTTCCATCAATGAGCCAATAGGGTATCTCATAATGAGAGGATGGGACCGAGGCAGGGGTAGAGGAAGAGAAATGGGCAGAGGACGAGAAAGGGTAACACCTGCTAGGGATGAAGCCCAAGCTGAGAATGTACCAAGGGAAGAGGCCCCTCCCGCACCCCAGGACAAGATAGAAGAGAATGTGAAGATTGAGGTGGAAGAGGATGCTAAACTAGATGAGGATTCACAGGTTGGGACTGCAGGACTTCCCCCTTTGGATCTAGCTATAGCTCAACAGATTTTAACTTTTCTAAGTGGGTTGGTCGGCTCTAGAGCCATTCCCATAGTGCAAGTTGCTCAACCTCTACTCATCGACTTCGTTTCTGCAACAGTCCTTAAGATGGATGGAGTGTTGGGTGCTGATACCTTCTTCCGTCCACTTTTGGGCCATGTGATGACTGGAAATGAGCACAAGATGCTGACCAAGATTTTGAAGTTAAAGTCGCCAGTGTTCCATGGTTCTGAAAGTGGGGATGACTATGAGTTCATCCTAGATTGTTTTGAAAGACTTCACCAGTTAGGCATTGTGCACCAGCATGGAGTTGAGTTCGTGACCTTTTAGCTTCAAGCTGAGGCTAAGCAGTGGTGGAGAGTCTTTGTGGAATGTCGATCGTCAATCTTGTCTCCACTTACCTGGGTTCAGTTCAATGCCTTGTTTCTCAGAAAGTATGTGCCCGAAATTTGAGGGACCACAAAAAGTATAAGTTCATGGCTTTGGAGTAGGGTCCTATGACTATAACTACTTATGAGGCTAAGCTTCTTGCCTTGTCGAGATATGCTAAACTGTTGGTGACTACATAGGAAGAGAGGATATGTTTGTTCATCAAGGGATAAAATCTAGAGTTGCAGGTATTGTCTCTTCACATGACCTCTGCAAGTAAAAGCTTTAATGAAGTGACAAACTTTATGAAAAATGTAGAAGGAGTTCGAATGGACGGGCATGCCAAGGATTTGGCTAAGAAACCCTAGAATACATGTAACTTTATTGGATCCTACTCTAGAGGTTCAGGTAGGCCGGAAATTGCAGCCCAACTGATTCATTCAACTATACATGCTTCTATGGGTAGTTACTCAGGGACTCCGCAGTGGAATCCTACCCAGGATGGTCAAGGAGCCTCTTTTGCGCCAGGCACTATGTCATCTCTCGACCACAGTTGTTACAATTATGGAGAACCAGGACACATGAGGATAGATTATCCCCACCTGTGCATGACTGAACTTGTGTAGCAGTAGACCAGAGCAATGGTACCGGCGGGCGGAGGTAATAATGGCAGATGATATCTACAAGGTGGGCGAGGAGCAAATCAAAGAGGTTGTGGAGGCTGGGGAAATGGTAATGCTGGTAGGGGAGCAGTGCAACTAGGCAGAAAGGTTGCCTGTCAGGATGACATAGCTCAATTTTATCCCTTTCTAGGCAAGATCGAGGTTGAGGCGTTTGATGTAGCAATCACAGGTACCACTCTTATCTGTGACTGGATGGCTACTATTTTGTTTGATCCGGGTTCTACTTACTCTTATGTGTCAGTATAGTTTGCTTTGGGATTTGATGTAATTTGTGATGTGCTTGATGCCTCTATACATGTTTCTATCAAGTTGGAGAGTCTAGCATAGTCACCCATGTCTATCGTACTTGTTATTTCCTGATTATGGGTTTTTAGAATTGGACTGATTTGGTTATTTTGGATATGACTGACATTGATGTAATCTTAGGCATGACTTGGTTGTACCCCTTTTATGTTGTGCTTAATTATAATGCTAAGACTGTGACTCTATGGATCCCTGATACGGAAAAGTTTGAATGGGAAGGGGGTGTACAAGCTTAAGCCAACTAAGATCATATATTTCATCCGGGCTAGGAAACTGGTGAGGCAATGTTGTTTGGCATATTTGGCTCATATCTGGGATGTCGATGGAGAGTCCCCCTCGATTGAGCCTATTCCTGTAGTGTCTAAGTTTAAGGAAGTGTTTCCTTCTGATTTACTTGGTATGCCTGTAGATAAAGATAGATATTTTTGTATTGACTTGGAGCTGGGTACTCGCCCAATCCCTATCCCTCTTTATCACATGGCTCCAGCAGAGATATGAGATCTTAAGAGCCAGATACAAGAGCTCCTTGATAAGAGTTTTATCTGTCCTAGTGCTTCCCAGTGGGGTGCTCCTGTCTTGTTTGTTAAAAATAAATATGGTAGTCTGAGAATGTGCATAGACTACCGACATTTCAATAGGGTCACTATATGTAACATCTCGCTAATTGAAAGAACTAGAAATAGTTAGAATTGGAAATAGTCATTTTAGGAAAGAATGAAAAATCTAGAAATTTGTTAAGTTATGTTATGCTTGGGCTTTTGGTCAACTTCAAACGACTATAACTTCTAGCTCAGGATGATTTAGGTATGCTTCCAGATACCATAGGAAAGATCTTGGAATTATCTTTCCAGCGCCTATTGGAAGTTGGGTTGTTCAAATAAGGAAAGTGTAATCCGGATTTTGGAAGGGTAGTTTAGTCTTTTCCTTACCCATTTATTTTAATTAATTTTTAGGAGTTTATTTGGGGTCTAATCAGAATTATACCAGTTTAGAAAAGTTGAAGTTCACGCTAAGGCTTGGAGAAAAGAGGAGAAAGGAGAAGAAAAGCCAAGATTCGTCAAGAACGTTCAAGTTAGATTGAGGACTTCGTCAAAGGGTGATCACTACGAGGTATGTAAGACTTTCATAATGTTGGGTTAGTTCACCCACGTGCAAATCATGATTATTTCAGCGTGAATTCGTCCAAAAAGGGTTGAAAGTTTGATGTTCTTGATATGTGTTCATGAATTTGTTTTCGTTCTTGAATTGGGCTGAGTTTGAGAAGTTTTTGAGATTTTTGCGTCGAATTATGGAGTTGTTTTGAGTTAGGTTCTTAGGTACATTTACTAGGTATCTGAATCTAAAGAGAATTTGGAAAAAAGAACCGAGTATAGGCGAATTGGGACTGGAAAACGAAGAAGGAAAACGTCGGGTGAATCCATGTACCAGGTCCGCGACGCGGACCTGTTCCTCAGGATGGGAAAATTTTCCTCACTTCGCGGAGCTGTCATGGACAGTTCTGCCTCAAAAATTATTTTTGCAACCAAATATTTAAATATATCTCCGCGTCACGGACTAGTTTTCAGATAGTGATTTCTTGATCATTTCTCATGTTTAATTATCTAAAAACACTCCTAAACATCATGAGATCGTTCCTATCACAAATCACAATCCTTGAATCCATAATTCAATTCAAGGAAAGTTAAGAGTCAAGTCAAGAGAAGTTAAGAGTCAAGTCTAGAAGTTAAAAATCAAGTCAAGAGAAGTTCATAAAGTATTTCAAAAGTCTTTCACAAACGTTTTAACTTTGTTTTAAGACTTAAGCTTTGAGTTGAGTAAAGAGTAAGAGGAAAGTTCATTTCTTCAAAGATTATATGGGAACTAAGTATTCCCAAAAGCTAAAATGTTTTCACATTTGAGTAAGAAATGAAACACCGATTTCCAAGAAAACTTTTAAGCTAAGTTTTGAGTAATTATCTCAAACCAAAGAAAGAAGTTTTGTTTTAATAACATATGAGCTAAGTATATTTTTGGGAGTAGTATTGAGCACCGATATGGGGATGCGAGTTCATAATAACTCAAGTCTCCATAAACTATGTAGCCATCATGGGTAGTAAAAGAATATACTTTTTAGATGATTCATTAAGTGCTTTTTAGCATACACTAGTGGATCCACTTAGTTAAGGCATTTTATATGATGGCAAAGTATAGGACAATTCTGGCAG